>NC_090649.1:29453226-29753226 GCF_040937935.1 Hyperolius riggenbachi
TCACCAAGTGACGGGTAGGCCTGTTTGGCTGGGAAGAAAAGGGCAAGAACCTTTTGTGCTCATACTACACGGCGGTTACATACAATCCCGACACCAACATTCTCTTTTTGCAGCGGCATGATGGATAGGGCTAAGGGCTTAGGTTGAGAGGTGGGGGGTGAAATCACCAAGAAGTGACGAGAATTGAAGATGCTTTTGAGGCGCATGCCTCTTACATGGCAACTTTGACACTCACAGGAAGAGAAAACCGTTGAGAGGGCAAGGTTCCATGGTGTAATGGTTAGCACTCTGGACTCTGAATCCAGCGATCCGAGTTCTAATATCGGTGGGACCTTTGTTGGGTCCATCCCGGACACTTTTGAATACATTATTTAGGTGATGCTTACCGTCGCCCTTATATCAACGGATGATCACTACAAAACGCCGCAAGCAGGTAGTCGTGGCCGAGTGGTTAAGGCGATGGACTTGAAATCCATTGGTGTTTCACTGCGCAGGTTCAAATCCTGCCGACTATGTTTTCACTTCTGCTCCTCTTCAGGAAGGTCTGGACTAGTGTTCAACCACCACCCGCTTGTGCTGTTGGGGTGCGGAAAATAGTGGGCGCGTCCTTCTCCGTTTCATACAGAAGGTCACCTTGACACCTTCACCAAGTGAAGGGTAGGCCTGTTTGGCTGGGAAGAAAAGGGCAAGAACCTTTCCTGATACCTCCACGTCTCCATACTTCCTGGGTTAGCTCCTCCCCTCTAACCCCTATAGGACCCGTTCTAAAACTATAAATAAAGGTCATGATCCCACACACCTCATTCTCTTTTTTGTCCTCAGACACTATAGGATCCGTGGATTGGTAGATATAGTTTGTTACATTGTGTGAATACTTTTGTTTATCTTATTGTTAGCTCATTGAGCACCTTACCCCATGCCAGATTTTTCTCTCTTTAAATGGTTTTTTCCTGGTATTTAGGAGAGTCTGTGGCTACTAAATGTGCCTCTATAGACCTCCTAAGGGATCAATGAGGCGCTTCACCCTGGCTAAATGCTGGGAGGGATTGCTGTGTGCCCATTTTAGGGCGCGCTTTAGCCTACCTGTGGGCTCTGTGTTTTGGTTAGTGTAGCCGTTGGTCTACCCCCCTCTGCTCCACAAGTGATTCGCCGCATGTCTGCCGGAGAGGCTGCATCGGCGGCCATTGCTTCACTTCCGGTCGCGCGTCTTCAGCGTCCGGAAGTACTGTCTGCGCATGCGGAGGCATGGGCGGAGCTCTATAGACTCGGTCAGGTCGGGCGGCGGCCATGTTTGTTATGGGCAGCGTGCCCTCGCTTGCGGAAGTGCGTTCAGCACGCACGCTAAGAAGCCCATTTAAGCGCAGTAAGATCCGCTCCTCAGAGTGAGAGGAGTGGATTACTGCGACAGCCGCTGCAGATACTCCAAGGAGGTTTTGGTCTGACTTATTTTCAGTAAGTGTTTTAAACCCTTAGGGGTTAGGCTGGAGTAGTGGATTTTGTGATGTATTCTGTAGCTTATATGTGGTACTTTTATGGATGCATGTTCTTTATTATATATATATCATTCTGGATGTTAAAACATTTTGGTAATTGAAGTTATCTGATATTCCCCACAGTGAATCCCGCCGACAATATTGATCCTGGCCCGTCGGGGTAAGGCATTTTTTTTTTTTGTATATTCTTGAAGGGGCCATGTGTTAAAAAAAAAAAAAAAAAAAAACCCGCACATTTTATTAAAAAGCAATTAAATTATTGCTCAATTCCCGCAGAAATCACGATGCAGGAGAGGGAAGTTCGAGATCTAGCTCTCTGCGCTCCACAGTTCATCCCGTGGATAATTCTGTTCCGGGAACTTCTGGGTAAGGAAAATGATAGCTATATATATAGTTTGGGAGTTTTTCCTTTCTACTACTAAAGCAATTAAATCATTGCTTATGTCTTGTAGAACTCAAAAGGAAAGTCAGAGATCAGGCAGATCACGATCAAAGTCAAGACCGAGGAAGCATAAGTCGAAAAAACACCATCGCAGGTCCTCACGGTCGAGGTCAAGATCACACTCCAGAAGAAGGAGGCATTCATCCAGATCTAGTCATCACCGCCAATATAGAAGCAGATCTCGTTCTCCCACCCATAGACATGTTCCTAATAAAGATCAGTGCTGGGCATGCCCCAATCCGGCAATGCCGGATAAGACTGTTTGTGAACTATGCTTTAGTCAATTGTCAAAATCACAGGAGAACAAGGCAGAGGACATATCAGACATTATAAGAAAGGTGGTAAGGGAGGAGGTTTTGGCCCATTCCTCAACTTCTCAACAATCCGCCCAGGATCAGGATATGGCGGATACGGAAAGAGGGGAAGAGGATGATACACCTGGTTTGTTTGATTTTAAGCTCACAGGTCCCTTTATAACGGCCATAAAAGAGGCTCTGGAGTGGACAGATCCCCCGGAGGAGGAGGAACAGAATAGAGAATATTATTCTCACTTAACAAAAAAGTCAATTACTTTTCCAATTATGAAAGAGATTAAAAATATAATATTAGAGGAATTTAAGAAGGTGGAAAACAAAGCCTCTATCCAAAATCGTTTCTCAAAGTTATATCCTTTGAAGGATGAAGAAGTCCCTTTCCTGCAGAATCCACTATCAATAGATGCTTCACTATCCAGATTAGTGAAGCACGTAACATTACCCAGAGAAGATTCAGCCATCTTTAAGGATGTATTAGAACGCAGAATAGATAATGATCTAAAAAAGTCGTATCTGGGAGCTGGAGCCACGTGCAAGCAAGCCATTGCCCTTACCTCAGTGGCAAAGGCACTAAGGGTATGGACATCTAATATAGAGCAAGCAATTATTGAGGATAGAGACAAGACGGAAATTATATCAGCCATGGAGGATTTAAAAATCACGGCTGATTTTATAGGTGAAGCGTCTATGGACATTCTGAGGTCCCTATCCAGAATCATGATGAACTCAGTTATGGCCAAGAGGGCGATGTTGTTGAAGCCATGGAGAGCGGATGTGGGCTCGAAACAGGGCTGGGTAAAAATCCCTTACGATGGAATATCACTCTTCGGAAGCGAGATGGACAAGGCCATTTCCAGAGTGACAGGCGGCAAATCGGGGCTAATCCCACAGGACAGACCACAAAAAAGGAATTTCGCAACCACCAAGAAGCAGCAGAATATCCGTTTTAAGGATTCTAGAGCATACAGACCGGGTAAGCCATTTAGAAACAACTGGAAAAGCTCTCAGGCATCGTTAGCAAGGTCACTCAAAACTAATATTCAGAGCACGGGACAAGCAAAGCAGTCCTTTTGAAGATACGCCCACCCTGATGTCCAAAGTGGGCTCTCGTCTGAGGATCTACAAGGATGTTTGGGTGGAAAGAGTAAAGGACAACTGAGTAATCTCGACAATTTCAAACGGTCACAAGTGGAAGTTTCAGTGGACCCCCAAAGACAGATTTATTCGGACTTACATTTCAAAAAATCAGCAGAAAGCGGACACATTAAGAGAATATGTGAGTTCCTTGCAAGTACAAAAGGCAGTATGTTTAGTACCACCAGAAGAAAAGGGAGAAGGTGTTTACTCTCAACTATTTCTTGTTCAGAAGAAGAATGGGGGATTTCGTCCAGTTATAGACCTGAAGTACCTGAACAAGGCAATAGTAATTCCAAAATTCAAGATGGAATCAATCCAATCAATTATTTTGGTAATCATGCCCAACGACTGGATGATGTCGATCGATTTACAAGATGCGTATCTCCATGTACCCATACATCACAGGTTCCAAAGATTCCTCAGGTTCTGTGTAGACGATGTACATCTGCAATTCACGTCACTACCTTTTGGCCTTTCAACAGCAACTCGAACATTCACAAAGATCTTAGTGGCCGCAATAGCGGAATTGAGACTGAGGGGCATCAGAATACACCATTATCTGGACGACATCTTGATTCTGGCAGATTCAGAACAAAAGCTGATCAATCACAGAGACATGGCGATAAAATTCCTTGAAGAACTAGGGTGGATTATCAACTGGAAGAAGAGCCAGATGACTCCAACCAGAGATTTAACTTACTTAGGAGCACTGTTCAACACAATAAGCAACACAGTGTCCTTACCACAGGAGAAGGTAGAGAATCTCTTGATTTCAATACAGAAGACTATAAGTCGGTCACAGATATCGTCAAGACAGTGTCTTCAAATACTGGGATGGATGTCGTCAGTAATTCCAATGGTCAGATGGGCCAGATGGCATATGAGGACCTTTCAGTGGAACTTTTTGAGGCAGTGGAATCAGTTATCGATGCACCAAAACATGAGACTTTCAATGTCATGCAGGGTCTCTCTCCTATGGTGGATAGATCAGAAGAATTTGAGTCAGGGCTTTTCCCTGATCCCTTACAATTGGATCATGATTACATCGGACGCAAGTCTGATTGGCTGGGGAGCCCATTGTCTCCAAAATTGGGCACAAGGTCGTTGGCCATCGATTTAGCAGGGGCCAGTATCCAATATTCTGGAATTCGGAGCGGCATTTCAAGCAACTCAAGCGTTTGCACGTATAGTGAAGAATTCAGCTCTATGCCTACAACTGGACAATCGAGCTGCAGTCGCATACATCCAGAAGCAAGGGGGTACGAGGAGCTCATCATTGATGAAGGAACTTACTCCATTAATGAATTGGGCGGAGAAGAACCTTCTAGCCATCAGGGCAGTTTATCTCCCGGGCAGATTGAACACAAAAGCGGACTTTTTATCCAGGGAAGTTGTAAGGCTTGGTGGTGTATTCTCCACAGTCAGCATGCAACGCATGCAACGCATGAGCTGGCGTGGAGGAGGTACACACACTAGCACAAGGAAACAGGCTATCCCTAGTATAGTGGAGGGGAGGACTGACTCCAATAGGAGATTGTGGCGCACAGAGCCGGTGCAGATCTGACAGCCACAAACAATGCTTTCGTTCGTTATAACGTCTCAGCGCAAAGTAGCGCTGAGCGCATAAACCAGAACTGAGGAGATCAGGACAGGTAGACAGAATGAACGCTTGCTAGCTAGCGGCTACTTAGCGACAGCAAGCGTCCAAAACCAGACAGACTGGAATGAGGCAGCCAATGCGATGCGGCGATGGCGTGCCTCACAAAGACAGGACAGGATAGTCAGAAAACAGCAGGATTAAGATAGATGAACGTAACACAGATAAATATACAATAAGTATGTTTTCCTAGCGTATTACAATTACAGCTATCAATGAAACTATTTGTAACGTCTGACTAACATATGTATATATCGGCAATGAACCGATATATGACATAAGCAGGAACGCTGACTAGGAATGGAGTAACACAGGGAACAGGACTCAGAAGGATTCGCTATCTCTTCGCAGAGATGAACGCAATCCACAAACGGTAACAGAACAGGATTCAGAAGGATTTGTTATCTCTTCGCAGAGATGAACGCAATCCACAAACAGTAACAGAACAGGATTCAGAAGGATTCGTTATCTCTTCGCAGAGATGAACGCAATCCACAAACGGTAACAGAACAGGATTCAGAAGGATTCGTTATCTCTTCGCAGAGATGAACGCAATCCACAAAC
Organism: Hyperolius riggenbachi; assembly: GCF_040937935.1. Lineage (NCBI taxonomy): Eukaryota > Metazoa > Chordata > Amphibia > Anura > Hyperoliidae > Hyperolius > Hyperolius riggenbachi. The sequence continues at coordinate 29,458,834 of NC_090649.1, forward strand.
AGTAACAGAACAGGATTCAGAAGGATTCGTTATCTCTTCGCAGAGATGAACGCAATCCACAAACAGAACCAGGAGCAGGGTAACTACCTCAGCACGGGTGGTCACGGTACGCGCAACCTACCAAAACGTGCTGGAAAGCTGACTAACTGCACACAGGATATAAACAGTTCGTGTACGTATACATCAGCGACACTGATGTATTAACGTAACACAAATACAAGGAAAATAATAAACGTGCTGGTATGCATATATATTGGCAATGAACCAATATATGATGCAAAGACCAGCAAAGTATCTTTATAACAATAAACACGATCGGGGGCTAAAGCGACAGCAAGGCAGGCTTAAGCTGAAGCTATGAAAACCCCAGGAAACCCTGCAGGAAGCAGATCTTTATACTGAGGTCATCCAATGGGAGCAGACATGCAGATTCCCACACAGGTGAATGATAATCAGTCACAAGCTGACAGCAGGGAAAGACAGACAAAGCTATGCAACTTGCATGGAAATAGATCAGAACTGCCTGAGCTGCAGCACTAATACTTCCAGTAATAGCTGCTGCAGCAGCGATCATTACAGTACCCCCGCCTTTAAAAGTGGATTCCAGACGCTTTTCAAAACTGAAATTTCCAACAAAACAGTCTGACTGATAATTCATGATGACCGGGACAGCCCGGCAAGACCGAATTCCAGAATCAGTCCCCACAAGACTGGACCCATCAGAACCAGAACCTACAGAACCATGCCCATCAGTACTACAAGCCCCAGTGTGACACCCATCAGAACCATGATTTCCAGAAGAAAGCCCTCCGAAACTCCCTGAGCGATACCCACCGCCTTCCAGGAACAGTTCAGAAACGCCAAAGCCTTTGCAATGCCCACCGGTACTGTCTTTACCAACACAAAACCCACTGTTGAACCAGTCCAAGGCACCAGGACAAGTTTTCTCAGAGACCTCCCAGAACACCTTGAAGCTCCAAAGAGATCCCCATAGGTCAGAATGCCCCTTAGGCTCACATGGAGAACTATCAAGAACCCCTATGGAACCTAGGGCAATTCCCGAGTCAGGGCCACAAAGACAAACATCAATATCAGGGCTTTCAGGGACCAGAACCATCTCTGGGCATGCAGGCAGACTGGCAATATCAGAACGTGTTCCCACTAAGGAAGCATCAGAGCACGCTAACACCTTAGACACACTTGGGCATTCTGGCACACAAAGAACATCTGGGCACACCGGCACAAGAGAAACCTCTGGGCATGTCAAGGAACTGTGAGCCTCAGGGTCAGCCAAGACAGGACCAAAACCAGGACTGGCCAAAAAAAAATCATCATGACTAAACTTCGCAACTACTGGACTTTTACACGAGAATGCTGGATCAGACTTAGATGTCGCTGATTCCAGCAAAGTCAGTAACAAATCAGATTCAGGGGCACTAACAAGACAGGACAAATCTTCTGATGTATGCACTGAACCAGACAGGGACTCCACAACTACCTCTGGACTGGACAGAGACTCATTTAATACACTGGATTGGAGCTCATGAGGCGCTGCAGAACAAGTCAGTATTGCAGCAGCCCCCACTGGACTAGGCAAAACTGAGGAATTCCCTGGACAGGAAGGGAACTCTGGAACCTCTGCCACAGCGGCCAGAGAACCAGAATCTTTCAGGATACAGGGCTGGGTTTCAGGAACACTCATCAGACCGGACTGAAATTCTGAGATTTCTATTATTTTGACCAGAGAATCAGAATTATCCATGTTACAGGGCAAGACTTCTGAAACATTCAGAGGACAGGGCTGGAGTTCCTCGGCTGTTACAACACTGGAGAGGGACTCAACATTGGTAAAATCAGACTGTGTACAGGGCAAGGTATCTGACACACTTGCTGACGAGGACAATATTTCAATGGCTTCTGCTTTGCTGGGCAGAAATTCATCAAGTTTTATTAGAGCAGACTTTAATTCCAAAACAGCTGCTAGACAAGTGAATATTACTGCAACACCAACTGAGGTAAGCAGTGCTTCAGCCTCCTCTGCTAGAGGGTTTAAAGTATCCAAAGTACTGGGTGAAGCATAAGACTCTGCGACCACAGCTTCACTGGACAGGATCACTGAACAGTCCATATTGCAGGGCAAAACCATGGAAGCACCTGCTGGACAGCATAATGATTCTGTGACCTGAGTTTCATTGGAGAGATCTACTGCACAATTCATGGTACAGGGCAAATTTATTGGAAAATTTTCTGAACAAGGTAATAATTCTGCGATTTCAGGTTCACATAGCAGATGCTCTGAGCTATTCACGAACCTAGAGCGAGGTGTAGAAACAGGAAGATCAAGACACAATGTTTGCGCATCTGAATCACCATTCATTTGTAAAATTGGAAAATTCAGATGCTGGGGTTCTGAGTTTACTAGACAGGATTGCTGGGACTCGGAAACTGATGCAGTGTACCTACTGGCATCTGCTGGATCAGACAGGAGTTGAACTTTATTAACACAGGTAATTTCTGCAGAAGTGTTTGCAGAGACAGGCAAGATTTTTCTGGTGTCTGTTTCACTAAACAAAGAGTCATGAGTACTGGCTAGACTGGACTCGGAAGTCAGCAGGACCTCTGGATTCTCTGCTGAGAAATTTGCGCAGGGCAAGGTTAAGAATGTATCAGTGGCTTCTGTTTTACTGGGGAGTAACACTGAGTTATCCCTGGTACAGGGTGGAATTGCAGGAACTTCAATTTCACACAAAAAGAGCTCCGAATCACCTGCTGAATCAGCCAAAGGTGCTGAAGCAGGCGGGTCAGAACGCCAAATTTGCGAATTCGGAGTCACATAAAAATCATCCAAAATCAGTTCCCACACATCAATCAAGGGAGCCACACAGTCATACCTACACACACCAGCCTCTATTAGGTTATAGGCTGACTTAATGCATGCGTTCAATACCATTTCACTTTTTGCACTGTAAAATTGACAAAATGAACTTGAATCATTCTTCCATTCACAGACCAGGGCTTCCATCTCTCCCCTCTCGAATGGAGGATCCCATGCATACTTAACAGGCAGATCATGGTTTGCAGATATGATTGTGGCAGGCACATGTATAGGGTTAATTAGCAGGTGATTGGCAGATTCCTTATTCTTAAGAATTTCCAATACCTGTAGCAAGTGTTGAACTGTAGTGTATGCAAACTTTCCTTGCTTTACAAATAAGTTGATTTGTTCAATACTCTGTAATATCTCCTCATAATCATACTCAGATAATTCTTTTAAACAAAAATCTTTATTTTCCCTAGCCAGGGAGGAAAGTTCATTAGTAGTTTCATAAGTCCATTTAACTCCCCTGAAAGACAATTGCATTTCATTATCTGTTAATGGCAGAATCTCATTATAGGTCTCAGTCGCTAAGGATAACGATTCTGCAGATTGGACACGTTTCTTAGAACGTTTGCGTTTTGCCTTTGACCTTGCGGTTTTTGGTGATTTATTCAAAGCTGCAGGAAAATTATCAGTAACACTTTCTGCTTGCTGCTCATTCTTGCAAGCAATTGAAGGAGCAGCTGATTGGCCTGCTGCCAGGAGTTCATTAAGAGGAAAAGGCAATGGATCTATGCGCAACCAGTTATGGATCACAAACGCTAGAAATTCCAGTGGTCTCTCTTTCAAATCGGAATGATTGAGAACATCAAATGCCCACTGGAATAATTCCCCTTTAAACAAAATATAACTTAGTTGGAGTGCCCAGGTTGAAACAGGAGTCGCTTGGAGATCAGGATTGGTCAGGAACCTGGCACATTCAGAGAAAAACTCATTTTCTGTTTCAGAGCTAAGTTCTTCAAATTTCTTAAAGGAACAGGAACCATAATTAACAGTGTCATACTTTCTGGGAATCCCCCCCACAATGGGGATTGGTAAGGGGGTTTTCATAATGTAAGGCTTGGTGGTGTATTCTCCACAGTCAGCATGCAACGCATGCAACGCATGAGCTGGCGTGGAGGAGGTACACACACTAGCACAAGGAAACAGGCTATCCCTAGTATAGTGGAGGGGAGGACTGACTCCAATAGGAGATTGTGGCGCACAGAGCCGGTGCAGATCTGACAGCCACAAACAATGCTTTCGTTCGTTATAACGTCTCAGCGCAAAGTAGCGCTGAGCGCATAAACCAGAACTGAGGAGATCAGGACAGGTAGACAGAATGAACGCTTGCTAGCTAGCGGCTACTTAGCGACAGCAAGCGTCCAAATCCAGACAGACTGGAATGAGGCAGCCAATGCGATGCGGCGATGGCGTGCCTCACAAAGACAGGACAGGATAGTCAGAAAACAGCAGGATTAAGATAGATGAACGTAACACAGATAAATATACAATAAGTATGTTTTCCTAGCGTATTACAATTACAGCTATCAATGAAACTATTTGTAACGTCTGACTAACATATGTATATATCGGCAATGAACCGATATATGACATAAGCAGGAACGCTGACTAGGAATGGAGTAACACAGGGAACAGGACTCAGAAGGATTCGCTATCTCTTCGCAGAGATGAACGCAATCCACAAACGGTAACAGAACAGGATTCAGAAGGATTCGTTATCTCTTCGCAGAGATGAACGCAATCCACAAACAGTAACAGAACAGGATTCAGAAGGATTCGTTATCTCTTCGCAGAGATGAACGCAATCCACAAACGGTAACAGAACAGGATTCAGAAGGATTCGTTATCTCTTCGCAGAGATGAACGCAATCCACAAACAGTAACAGAACAGGATTCAGAAGGATTCGTTATCTCTTCGCAGAGATGAACGCAATCCACAAACAGAACCAGGAGCAGGGTAACTACCTCAGCACGGGTGGTCACGGTACGCGCAACCTACCAAAACGTGCTGGAAAGCTGACTAACTGCACACAGGATATAAACAGTTCATGTACGTATACATCAGCGACACTGATGTATTAACGTAACACAAATACAAGGAAAATAATAAACGTGCTGGTATGCATATATATTGGCAATGAACCAATATATGATGCAAAGACCAGCAAAGTATCTTTATAACAATAAACACGATCGGGGGCTAAAGCGACAGCAAGGCAGGCTTAAGCTGAAGCTATGAAAACCCCAGGAAACCCTGCAGGAAGCAGATCTTTATACTGAGGTCATCCAATGGGAGCAGACATGCAGATTCCCACACAGGTGAATGATAATCAGTCACAAGCTGACAGCAGGGAAAGACAGACAAAGCTATGCAACTTGCATGGAAATAGATCAGAACTGCCTGAGCTGCAGCACTAATACTTCCAGTAATAGCTGCTGCAGCAGCGATCATTACAGAAGTTATATGCAACAACGAATGGAAGTTGAATTCTGCGGTCTTCAAGCAAATAGTTCAGATATGGGGACTACCTCAGATAGATTTATTTGCGACAGATCTCAAAAAACCAGTTGCCAACTTTCCTGTCCAGACGATGGGTATTGGGGACGAGTGGAATAGACGCCTTGATAGCCCCATGGAGAGCATCTCTGATATATGCATTCCCTCCAGTTCCATTACTATTGAGATTTCTCAAGAGACTGAGGACAGAACAAGTGACAGCAATAGTGGTGACTCCTTACTGGCCCAAGAGGCCTTGGTTTCCGCTATTGATCAACATGTCGCTTTGTCCTCCTCTGAAACTGCACATGACGCAGGACATATTGTCTCAGGGTCAAATGTTTCATCAGAATCCAGAAATATTGTCCCTAACGGTATGGAAATTGAGAGGAGGATTCTAACAGAAGCAGGTTTTACTCAACCAGTAATAAATACATTACTAAGAGCCAGAAAGACATCCACTAATAAGTCATATCATAGAGTATGGAAGAAATTTATAGAGTTTTCATCTCTGAAGGAAGTGACCTTTCTATCTCCATCCATTCCACATATACTGGACTTCTTGCAAACAGGTGTGGATCTCGGATTAGGGGTTAGTACCCTGAGAGGCCAGATTTCAGCTATATCAAGTCTAGTAGGTCAAAGACTATCAGCGAACAGATTGATCCAATTATTTTTTCAAGCATTAATGAAGATCAGACCTCCTGTTAAAAAGACCTTCCTTCCTGGGACTTACCTCTCGTTTTAGAGTATCTGTCTGCAGAACCATTCGAGCCTATTGAATCATGCTCGATCTGGAATTTAACATTAAAAACAACCTTCCTAGTGGCAATTTCTTCCGGTCGGAGAGTTTCAGAAATCCAAGCACTGGGGGCTTACGATCCATATATAAATTTCTATCCTGACAGAGTAGTTTTGAGACCGGTAATGGATTTCCTGCCTAAAGTGGTCTCAACTAAACACCTGAATCAAGAATGGACTTTACCAGCCTTTCCTAATGCGGAAGAGGGTTCACCAAGTCACAATTTAGACATTGCTAGAATCCTGAGAGCTTACTTAAGTGCTACACAGTCCTTCAGAGATTCCGACCATTTATTCATTTGTCCATCAGGGCCTAGAAAGGGAAAGGACGTTTCGGCTAGGACTATAGCCACATGGATAGTCAGGCTCATAAAGGCAGCGTACAGAGCTAATGGAACAATGGAAGTTCCAGCAACTTCAGCTCACTCAACTAGGAGCGTGTCAACCTCCTGGGCAGCCTCTGCTGGAGTCTCCCTCACGACAATATGCAAGGCAGCGAACTGGGCATCTCCCAATACCTTCATTAAACATTACAGAATTGACCCATCTGTGTTAACCTCTGTAAATTTTGGAAAAAAAGTATTGTCTGCTGTAGATAAATGATCTATTATTATGTTTATATAAATGAGTGTTTTGCATTTGAACCCACCCGTCTGGTTTATTTTTCTTGCTAGTTATATCCCAGGAAGTATGGAGACGTGGAGGTATCAGGAAAGCCAGAAAATTTGTACTTACCTTTGTAATTTTCCTTTCCTGATACAACTCCACGTCGACATACTACCCGCCCTTGTTTGTGAACGTGTCTGAGTACTAGTAACAAGAATGAGGTGTGTGGGATCATGACCTTTATTTATAGTTTTAGAACGGGTCCTATAGGGGTTAGAGGGGAGGAGCTAACCCAGGAAGTATGTCGACGTGGAGTTGTATCAGGAAAGGAAAATTACAAAGGTAAGTACAAATTTTCTGGCTTTTGTGCTCATACTGCACGGCGGTTACATACAATCCCGGCACCAACATTCTCGTTTTGCAGCGGCATGATGGGATTGGGCTAAGGGCTTAGGTTGAGAGGTGGGGGGTGAAATCACTAAGAAGTGACGAGAAGGGAAGATGCTTTTGACGTGCATGCCTCTTACATGGCAACTTTGACGCTCACAGGAAGAGAAAAACATTGAGAGGGCAAGGTTCCATGGTGTAATGGTTAGGGGTCTGAGACAAAGGGTGGTTACTCTGCAGGGGGGAATCATCCACCGCAGTGACCCGAATCTGTTGTTTTAATGGGGAGATCGGGATCCCCAATTTCTTATCAAACTCATAATCCATAAAATTGGCCGCTGAGCCTGAATCAACGAAGGCCTCAGTGGTCTATGTTTTGTCCCTCCAAGATATAGTACAAGGGAGGAGCAAACGTTTATCATGTAGAGGTAACGACTGCGCGCTTAGGGTATTACCTCCAACTACACCTAGGCGGCAGCGTTTCCCGGATTCTTGGGACAATTCTGCACTCTATGACCCCCCTCTGCACAGTATAAACAGAGCTGCTTGTAATGATCGCTGCTGCAGCAGCTATTACTGGAAGTATTAGTGCTGCAGCTCAGGCAGTTCTGATCTATTTCCATGCAAGTTGCATAGCTTTGTCTGTCTTTCCCTGCTGTCAGCTTGTGACTGATTATCATTCACCTGTGTGGGAATCTGCATGTCTGCTCCCATTGGATGACCTCAGTATAAAGATCTGCTTCCTGCAGGGTTTCCTTGGGTTTTCATAGCTTCAGCCTAAGCCTGTCTTGCTGTCGCTTTAGCCCCCGATCGTGTTTCTTGTTATAAAGATACTTTGCTGGTCTTTGCATCATATATTGGTTCATTGCCAATATATATGCATACCAGCACGTTTATTATTTTCCTTGTATTTGTGTTACGTTAATACATCAGTGTCGCTGATGTATACGTACACGAACTGTTTATATCCTGTGTGCAGTTAGTCAGCTTTCCAGCACGTTTTGGTAGGTTGCGCGTACCGTGACCACCCGTGCTGAGGTAATTACCCTGCTCCTGGTTCTGTTTGTGGATTGCGTTCATCTCTGCGAAGAGATAACGAATCCTTCTGAATCCTGTTCTGTTACCGTTTGTGGATTGCGTTCATCTCTGCGAAGAGATAACGAATCCTTCTGAATCCTGTTCTGTTACCGTTTGTGGATTGCGTTCATCTCTGCGAAGAGATAGCGAATCCTTCTGAGTCCTGTTCCCTGTGTTACTCCATTCCTAGTCAGCGTTTCTGCTTATGTCATATATCGGTTCATTGCCGATATATACATATGTTAGTCAGACGTAACAAATAGTTTCATTGATAGCTGTAATTGTAATACGCTAGGAAAACATACTTATTGTATATTTATCTGTGTTACGTTCTTCTATCTCAATCCTGCTATTTTCTGACTATCCTGTCCTGTCTTTGTGAGGCACGCCATCGCCGCATCGCATTGGCTGCCTCATTCCAGTCTGTCTGGTTTTGGACGCTTGCTGTCGCTAAGTAGCCGCTAGCTAGCAAGCGTTCATTCTGTCTACCTGTCCAGATCTCCTCAGTTCTGGTTTATGCGCTCAGCGCTACTTTGCGCTGAGACGTTATAACGAAAGCATTGTTTGTGGCTGTCAGATCTGCACCGGCTCTGTGCGCCACAATCTCCTATTGGAGTCAGTCCTCCCCTCCACTATACTAGGGATAGCCTGTTTCCTTGTGCTAGTGTGTGTACCTCCTCCACGCCAGCTCATGCGTTGCATGCTGACTGTGGAGAATACACCACCAAGCGTTACATTATGAAAACCCCCTTACCAATCCCCATTGTGGGGGGGATTCCCAGAAAGTATGACACTGTTAATTATGGTTCCTGTTCCTTTAAGAAATTTGAAGAACTTAGCTCTGAAACAGAAAATGAGTTTTTCTCTGAATGTGCCAGGTTCCTGACCAATCCTGATCTCCAAGCGACTCCTGTTTCAACCTGGGCACTCCAACTAAGTTATATTTTGTTTAAAGGGGAATTATTCCAGTGGGCATTTGATGTTCTCAATCATTCCGATTTGAAAGATAGACCGCTGGAATTTCTAGCGTTTGTGATCCATAACTGGTTGCGCATAGATCCATTGCCTTTTCCTCTTAATGAACTCCTAGCAGCAGGCCAATCAGCTGCTCCTTCAATTGCTTGCAAGAATGAGCAGCAAGCAGAAAGTGTTACTGATAATTTTCCTGCAGCTTTGAATAAATCACCAAAAACCGCAAGGTCAAAGGCAAAACGCAAACGTTCTAAGAAACGTGTCCAATCTGCAGAATCATTATCCTTAGCGACTGAGACCTATAATGAGATTCTGCCATTAACAGATAATGAAATGCAATTGTCTTTCAGGGGAGTTAAATGGACTTATGAAACTACTAATGAACTTTCCTCCCTGGCTAGGGAAAATAAAGATTTTTGTTTAAAAGAATTATCTGAGTATGATTATGATGAGATATTACAGAGTATTGAACAAATCAACTTATTTGTGAACCAAGGGAAGTTTGCATACACTACAGTTCAACACTTGCTACAGGTATTGGAAATTCTTAAGAATAAGGAATCTGCCAATCACCTGCTAATTAACCCTATACATGTGCCTGCCACAATCATATCTGCAGACTGTGATCAGCCTAAATGTTTCGCTGTTAAGTATGCATGGGATCCTCCATTCGAGAGGGGAGAGATGGAAGCCCTGGTCTGTGAATGGAAGAATGATTCAAGTTCATTTTGTCAATTTTACAGTGCAAAAAGTGAAATGGTATTGAACGCATGCATTAAGTCAGCCTATAACCTAATAGAGGCTGGTGTGTGTAGGTATGACCGTGTGGCTCCCTTGATTGATGTGTGGGAACTGATTTTGGATGATTTTTATGTGACTCCGAATTCGCAAATTTGGCGTTCTGACCCGCCTGCTTCAGCACCTTTGGCTGATTCAGCAGGTGATTCGGAGCTCTTTTTGTGTGAAATTGAAGTTCCTGCAATTCCACCCTGTACCAGGGATAACTCAGTGTTACTTCCCAGTAAAACAGAAGCCACTGATACATTCTTAACCTTGCCCTGCGCAAATTTCTCAGCAGAGAATCCAGAGGTCCTGCTGACTTCCGAGTCCAGTCTAGCCAGTACTCATGACTCTTTGTTTAGTGAAACAGACACCAGAAAAATCTTGCCTGTCTCTGCAAACACTTCTGCAGAAATTACCTGTGTTAATAAAGTTCAACTCCTGTCTGATCCAGCAGATGCCAGTAGGTGCACTGCATCAGTTTCCGAGTCCCAGCAATCCTGTCTAGTAAACTCAGAACCCCAGCATCTGAATTTTCCAATTTTACAAATGAATGGTGATTCAGATGCGCAAACATTGTGTCTTGATCTTCCTGTTTCTACACCTCGCTCTAGTTTCGTGAATAGCTCAGAGCATCTGCTATGTGAACCTGAAATCGCAGAATTATTACCTTGTTCAGAAAATTTTCCAATAAATTTGCCCTGTACCATGAATTGTGCAGTAGATCTCTCCAATGAAACTCAGGTCACAGAATCATTATGCTGTCCAGCAGGTGCTTCCATGGTTTTGCCCTGCAATATGGACTGTTCAGTGATCCTGTCCAGTGAAGCTGTGGTCGCAGAGTCTTATGCTTCACCCAGTACTTTGGATACTTTAAACCCTCTAGCAGAGGAGGCTGAAGCACTGCTTACCTCAGTTGGTGTTGCAGTAATATTCACTTGTCTAGCAGCTGTTTTGGAATTAAAGTCTGCTCTAATAAAACTTGATGAATTTCTGCCCAGCAAAGCAGAAGCCATTGAAATATTGTCCTCGTCAGCAAGTGTGTCAGATACCTTGCCCTGTACACAGTCTGATTTAACCAATGTTGAGTCCCTCTCCAGTGTTGTAACAGCCGAGGAACTCCAGCCCTGTCCTCTGAATGTTTCAGAAGTCTTGCCCTGTAACATGGATAATTCTGATTCTCTGGTCAAAATAATAGAAATCTCAGAATTTCAGTCCGGTCTGATGAGTGTTCCTGAAACCCAGCCCTGTATCCTGAAAGATTCTGGTTCTCTGGCCGCTGTGGCAGAGGTTCCAGAGTTCCCTTCCTGTCCAGGGAATTCCTCAGTTTTGCCTAGTCCAGTGGGGGCTGCTGCAATACTGACTTGTTCTGCAGCGCCTCATGAGCTCCAATCCAGTGTATTAAATGAGTCTCTGTCCAGTCCAGAGGTAGTTGTGGAGTCCCTGTCTGGTTCAGTGCATACATCAGAAGATTTGTCCTGTCTTGTTAGTGCCCCTGAATCTGATTTGTTACTGACTTTGCTGGAATCAGCGACATCTAAGTCTGATCCAGCATTCTCGTGTAAAAGTCCAGTAGTTGCGAAGTTTAGTCATGATGATTTTTTTTTGGCCAGTCCTGGTTTTGGTCCTGTCTTGGCTGACCCTGAGGCTCACAGTTCCTTGACATGCCCAGAGGTTTCTCTTGTGCCGGTGTGCCCAGATGTTCTTTGTGTGCCAGAATGCCCAAGTGTGTCTAAGGTGTTAGCGTGCTCTGATGCTTCCTTAGTGGGAACACGTTCTGATATTGCCAGTCTGCCTGCATGCCCAGAGATGGTTCTGGTCCCTGAAAGCCCTGATATTGATGTTTGTCCTTGTGGCCCTGACTCGGGAATTGCCCTAGGTTCCATAGGGGTTCTTGATAGTTCTCCATGTGAGCCTAAGGGGCATTCTGACCTATGGGGATCTCTTTGGAGCTTCAAGGTGTTCTGGGAGGTCTCTGAGAAAACTTGTCCTGGTGCCTTGGACTGGTTCAACAGTGGGTTTTGTGTTGGTAAAGACAGTACCGGTGGGCATTGCAAAGGCTTTGGCGTTTCTGAACTGTTCCTGGAAGGCGGTGGGTATCGCTCAGGGAGTTTCGGAGGGCTTTCTTCTGGAAATCATGGTTCTGATGGGTGTCACACTGGGGCTTGTAGTACTGATGGGCATGGTTCTGTAGGTTCTGGTTCTGATGGGTCCAGTCTTGTGGGGACTGATTCTGGAATTCGGTCTTGCCGGGCTGTCCCGGTCATCATGAATTATCAGTCAGACTGTTTTGTTGGAAATTTCAGTTTTGAAAAGCGTCTGGAATCCACTTTTAAAGGCGGGGGTACTGTAATGATCGCTGCTGCAGCAGCTATTACTGGAAGTATTAGTGCTGCAGCTCAGGCAGTTCTGATCTATTTCCATGCAAGTTGCATAGCTTTGTCTGTCTTTCCCTGCTGTCAGCTTGTGACTGATTATCATTCACCTGTGTGGGAATCTGCATGTCTGCTCCCATTGGATGACCTCAGTATAAAGATCTGCTTCCTGCAGGGTTTCCTTGGGTTTTCATAGCTTCAGCCTAAGCCTGTCTTGCTGTCGCTTTAGCCCCCGATCGTGTTTCTTGTTATAAAGATACTTTGCTGGTCTTTGCATCATATATTGGTTCATTGCCAATATATATGCATACCAGCACGTTTATTATTTTCCTTGTATTTGTGTTACGTTAATACATCAGTGTCGCTGATGTATACGTACACGAACTGTTTATATCCTGTGTGCAGTTAGTCAGCTTTCCAGCACGTTTTGGTAGGTTGCGCGTACCGTGACCACCCGTGCTGAGGTAGTTACCCTGCTCCTGGTTCTGTTTGTGGATTGCGTTCATCTCTGCGAAGAGATAACGAATCCTTCTGAATCCTGTTCTGTTACCGTTTGTGGATTGCGTTCATCTCTGCGAAGAGATAACGAATCCTTCTGAATCCTGTTCTGTTACCGTTTGTGGATTGCGTTCATCTCTGCGAAGAGATAGCGAATCCTTCTGAGTCCTGTTCCCTGTGTTACTCCATTCCTAGTCAGCGTTCCTGCTTATGTCATATATCGGTTCATTGCCGATATATACATATGTTAGTCAGACGTAACAAATAGTTTCATTGATAGCTGTAATTGTAATACGCTAGGAAAACATACTTATTGTATATTTATCTGTGTTACGTTCTTCTATCTCAATCCTGCTATTTTCTGACTATCCTGTCCTGTCTTTGTGAGGCACGCCATCGCCGCATCGCATTGGCTGCCTCATTCCAGTCTGTCTGGTTTTGGACGCTTGCTGTCGCTAAGTAGCCGCTAGCTAGCAAGCGTTCATTCTGTCTACCTGTCCAGATCTCCTCAGTTCTGGTTTATGCGCTCAGCGCTACTTTGCGCTGAGACGTTATAACGAAAGCATTGTTTGTGGCTGTCAGATCTGCACCGGCTCTGTGCGCCACAATCTCCTATTGGAGTCAGTCCTCCCCTCCACTATACTAGGGATAGCCTGTTTCCTTGTGCTAGTGTGTGTACCTCCTCCACGCCAGCTCATGCGTTGCATGCTGACTGTGGAGAATACACCACCAAGCGTTACACTGCTCTGTTTTTCTGCGCCTCCGTTCCACCCGGGACAATCTCGACCGACCAAACTGCATTGGTTCCGGTAGAGGTGAAGTGGGTGGAGATGGAACAGATGGAGGTGCAACGTAGGATGCATATCTCACATTGTTCCTACCCCGGGTCTGCCTTTGATAACGTAGACGACGATCAACCCTGATTGCTAATGAGATAGCCTCATCGATGGATTTTGGCTCAGGATGACCCAACATTAGCTCTGAGACCGCGTCTGACAGCCCTGACAAAAAACAGTCTAGTGTAACGAACGGTGGAGTACAGAGAGGATCTGATTACCGGTGATCTGCAGTATCACAGGGAATACAGATGTATACCAGATTATAAGTGATCTGCAGTATCACCGATAATCCGATATACCAGCTAACCTCTGTACACCGGAGTAGAGTGTAGTGTTTGGTGTAACAGTAACACTTAGAGGACTGAGCCTCAGTGCAGAGAGGAGTACTGCACGGCTTCCTTCCGAAGACCTGAACTCTCCAAGGCAGGAGGAGTCAGGCTGCGAATAGGAAGGTAGTCTGAAAGTGACACTCAGAAGGAAGTGTCACTAACAGGACGGGGAACCACCTCCAATAGTGAGGTCGGTTCTCGAGGTCGGACAAGCCAGGTCGTAAACACATGGACAGATAAAGTACAGATTCAGAAGGCAGAGGCGGAGTCTGGGTACAGGCAAGGTTCGGCAACAGGGTATCAGAAATATCGAGGTACAAGATCAGGAGGCAGAAGCAGAGTCTAAGGACAAGCCGGGGTTCGGCAACAGAGTATCAGAATGGCAAGGTACAAGATCAGAATACAAGAGGATGGTCAGGCAGGCAGAAGGTCATAACAGATAATCACAATCAAACTGTGAGAAAACGCGGAAGAGCCGCCGCCATGAGCCAGCGGCAGGCGGCTCTTTCCGCGCATAGTGGCGCCACACACGGAGAAGCAGCCGCCTCCTCTCAGTATGAGGCGGCTGTCTCCGTGCAGGGCTCAACGGAGCGCGGAGAAACCGCCGTGTCAGACGCGGCGGTTAGTGCGCATGCCCCCGCTGCGGAGGTACCGCAGAGCGGGGCTGGTGTGGCTGGGACACGTAGTCCCTCTAGATTTAGAGTGACGCGCGCGCGCGCACTCAGGCAGGGTTTATATGACAGCCAGAAGTAGTCAGCTGACCAGGCTGGTCAGCTGACTCTGGCTCCATTACTCATTGGTCCAGCACCGTGTGAGGTGCTGGAGAGGTACAGGTGTATATATACTACTAGCTGGTCATTCCTCTGGTGTCTGGCGTTGCGATCACATATGTGGGAGCACCCAGATCCGTAGTCAGATCCGTAAGTGTGCCGGGACCAGCTGGAGCTGTAATCCTACACTTAGCTAGATTCTGTTGATAGCTAAAGTACTAGTTTGATTGTGATTATCTGTTATGACCCTTTGCCTGCCTGACTATCCTCCTGTACTCTGATCTTGCACCTCGATATTTCTGATACTCTGTTGCCGAACTGTAACGATTGTGGAACTTTCTCCGTGATCAGCGCACAATGCGTGCGCTGACACGGCGGAAATCCTCCACAAGCGTATATTTGCAGGCACCCAGCAAAAGGTGCTACGCACCTGTAGAGGGAAATTCCTGTCGGCAGATAGCGCTGGGGAGTGCAGAGGAACCAATCCTCTGTACTTCCACAAGTGCCAGACAGGAATTGTACGAAGCGCAGAACGCAGTCGCAAGAGAGGCGATTGCGAATGAGAGCGAGCAAAGGGACAGGTTGTATGTGTGTGCGCCAATCCAGTCGCCACCCCGCGACCGCGCACACACAACAGCAGATATGAAATAGGAACTCGATCGCGAGAGGTGCGATCGCCAGACGTGACACAAGGCAGATCAGAATAGAATACGAGGGTAGCAAAGGCACAGCAAATACTACAATGAGAAGATGCGGAAAATAACAAACGCTAGCTAACCGCGAACACCGCACTCATTCGCAACAGTGCACACGGTTATGCGCGGTCTCCACGTGATAAGCACAATAGAGACAAGCACGCCTAACTAACCATCGACAGACAAACATGAAACAGAGGACGCGAGCGCTTGCTTAACGGTTACCTCACCGAGCCTCCAGCAAGCGTAGCAGACAAGACAGACACACGAAAACAGGGACAAGCGAGAGATAGAATCCACAGCACATACCTGTTCAGTGAACCCACCACTGCATACCTGTGCTGTGAACCCACCACTGCATACCTGTGCTGTGAACCCACCACTGCATACCTGTGCTGTGAACCCACCACTGCATACCTGTTCAGTGAACCCACCACTGCATACCTGTGCTGTGAACCCATCACTGCATACCTGTTCTGTGAACCCGCCACTGCATACCTGTTGTGTTCAGTGAACCCGCCACTGCATACCTGTTCTGTTCAGTGGACCCGCCACTGTATACCTGTTTAGTGACCCCACCACTGGAATTAACTATACTAGATAGCAATGGCTGACACTCCAGCAGTGTCCATCAGGAACAGACCATGGAAAGGAAATGACCAGCAAAGCCTTCTGGGAAACATAAAGCTCTTATAGTGCCAGTCATTAGAGTTGGGCCGAACGGTTCGCCTGCGAACGGTTCCATGCGAACTTCAGTGGTTCGCGTTCGCGTCCCGCAGGCGAACCTTTGCGGAAGTTCGGTTCGCCCCATAATGCACATGGAGGGTCAACTTTGACCCTCTACATCACAGTCAGCAGGCCCAGTGTAGCCAATTAGGCTACACTAGCCCCTGGAGCCCCACCCCCCCTTATATAAGGCAGGCAGCGTCGGCCATTACGGTCACTCGTGTGCTGCCTGCGTTAGTGAGAGTAGGGCGAGCTGCTGCAGACTGTCTCTCAGTGAAAGATTAGTTAGGCTTAACTTGTTCCTGTCTGGCTGCATACCTGTTCTGTGAACCCACCACTGCATACCTGTGCTGTGAACCCACCACTGCATACCTGTGCTGTGAACCCACCACTGCATACCTGTTCTGTGAACCCACCACTGCATACCTGTTCTGTGAACCCACCACTGCATACCTGTTCAGTGAACCCACCACTGCATACCTGTGCTGTGAACCCACCACTGCATACCTGTTCAGTGAACCTGCCACTGCATACCTGTTCTGTGAACCCACCACTGCATACCTGTTCAGTGAACCCACCACTGCATACCTGTTCAGTGAACCCACTACTGCATACCTGTTCAGTGAACCTGCCACTGCATACCTGTTCTGTGAACCCACCACTGCATACCTGTTCAGTGAACCCACCACTGCATACCTGTGCTGTGAACCCACCACTGCATACCTGTGCTGTGAACCCACCACTGCATACCTGTTCTGTGAACCCACCACTGCATACCTGTGCTGTGAACCCACCACTGCATACCTGTTCAGTGAACCCACCACTGCATACCTGTGCTGTGAACCCACCACTGCATACCTGTTCAGTGAACCTGCCACTGCATACCTGTTCTGTGAACCCACCACTGCATACCTGTTCAGTGAACCCACCACTGCATACCTGTTCAGTGAACCCACTACTGCATACCTGTTCAGTGAACCTGCCACTGCATACCTGTTCTGTGAACCCACCACTGCATACCTGTTCAGTGAACCCACCACTGCATACCTGTGCTGTGAACCCACCACTGCATACCTGTGCTGTGAACCCACCACTGCATACCTGTGCTGTGAACCCACCACTGCATACCTGTTCAGTGAACCCACCACTGCATACCTGTGCTGTGAACCCATCACTGCATACCTGTTCTGTGAACCCGCCACTGCATACCTGTTGTGTTCAGTGAACCCGCCACTGCATACCTGTTCTGTTCAGTGGACCCGCCACTGTATACCTGTTTAGTGACCCCGCCACTGCATACCTGTTGTGTTCAGTGAACCTGCCACTGCATACCTGTTCTGTGAACCCGCCACTGTATACCTGTTCTGTTCAGTGAACCCGCCACTGCATACCTGTTCTGTTCAGTGGACCCGCCACTGTATACCTGTTCAGTGAACCCACCACTGCATACCTGTGCTGTGAACCCACCACTGCATACCTGTTCTGTGAACCCACCACTGCATACCTGTTCAGTGAACCCACCACTGCATACCTGTTGTGTTCAGTGAACCCGCCACTGCATACCTGTTCTGTTCAGTGGACCCGCCACTGTATACCTGTTTAGTGACCCCGCCACTGCATACCTGTTGTGTTCAGTGAACCTGCCACTGCATACCTGTTCTGTGAACCCGCCACTGTATACCTGTTTTGTTCAGTGAACCCGCCACTGCATACCTGTTGTGTTCAGTGAACCTGCCACTGCATACCTGTTCTGTGAACCCGCCACTGTATACCTGTTCTGTTCAGTGAACCCGCCACTGCATACCTGTTCTGTTCAGTGGACCCACCACTGTATACCTGTTCAGTGAACCCACCACTGCATACCTGTGCTGTGAACCCACCACTGCATACCTGTTCTGTGAACCCACCACTGCATACCTGTTCAGTGAACCCACCACTGCATACCTGTTGTGTTCAGTGAACCCGCCACTGCATACCTATTCTGTTCAGTGGACCCGCCACTGTATACCTGTTTAGTGACCCCGCCACTGCATACCTGTTGTGTTCAGTGAACCCGCCACTGCATACCTGTTCTGTGAACCCACCACTGCATACCTGTTCAGTGAACCCACCACTGCATACCTGTTCTGTTCAGTGAACCCGCCACTGTATACCTGTTCAGTGAACCTGCCACTGCATACCTGTTGTGTTCAGTGAACCCACCACTGTATACCTGTACTGTTTAGTGAACCCGCCACTGCATACCTGTTCTGTTTAGTGAACCCGCCACTGCATACCTGTTGTGTTCAGTGAACCTGCCACTGTATACCTGTACTGTTCAGTGAACCCGCCACTGCATACCTGTTCTGTGAACCCACCACTGCATACCTGTTCAGTGAACCCACCACTGCATACCTGTTCTGTTCAGTGAACCCGCCACTGTATACCTGTTCAGTGAACCCGCCACTGCATACCTGTTGTGTTCAGTGAACCCGCCACTGTATACCTGTACTGTTTAGTGAACCCGCCACTGCATACCTGTTGTGTTCAGTGAACCTGCCACTGCATACCTGTTCTGTGAACCCGCCACTGCATACCTGTTGTGTTCAGTGAACCCGCCACTGCATACCTGTTCTGTTCAGTGGACCCGCCACTGTATACCTGTTTAGTGAACCCGCCACTGCATACCTGTTGTGTTCAGTGAACCTGCCACTGCATACCTGTTCTGTGAACCCGCCACTGTATACCTGTTCTGTTCAGTGAACCCACCGCATCAGTGCGCATACCTGTGCAGTTAAGTGAACCCACCTACCTACGTGAGTGCACGCAGTGTGATATACCACTCCGTGCATACCTGATATGGACAAAACAGGTAGAGGAAGAGGTAGTGCCAGAGCCAGAGGAAGGCCACCCGGCAGGTCTGCGCGAGGTCGTGTAAATGTAATTTCGTGTGGACCTGGCCCACAATACAGTGCTCGGAAGAAGGCACGTCCCATCACGTCCCAAGATTGTCAGGACGTGGTTGAGTATTTAGCGACACAGAACACCTCATCTTGCTCAGCCACCAGCACTACAACTAGCACCACTTCCGCTGCATTTGACACTTCGCAAGAATTATTTAGTGGTGAAATCACTGATGCACAGCCATTGTTGTTACAGCCAGATGAATTTTCACCAGCTCATATGTCTGTGTTACGCGGCAACACTATGGATGTAACGTGTAAGGAGGATGAAGGACCTACTGATGGTGCATGTTTGGATTTTTCTGAGTCAAGCGAAGCTGGGCAGGATGACTACGATGATGACGATGATAGGGATCCTCTGTATGTTCCCAATAGAGGAGATGAAGAGGGGGACAGTTCAGATGGGGAGTCAGAGAGTAGTAGGAGGAGAGAAGTTGCTGAAAGAAGCTGGGGCAGCTCTTCGTCAGAAACAGCTGGTGGCAGAGTCCGGCACCATGTATCGCCACCTATGTACAGCCAGCCAACTTGCCCTTCAGCATCAGCTGCTGAGGTCCCCATAGTGCCCACATCCCAGGGTGGCTCAGCGGTGTGGAAATTTTTTAATGTGTGTGCCTCAGATCGGACCAAAGCCATCTGTTCGCTCTGCCAACAAAAATTGAGCCGTGGAAAGGCCAACACTCACGTAGGGACAAGTGCCTTACGAAGGCACCTGGAGAAAAGGCACAAACAGCAATGGGATGGCCACCTGAGCAAAAGCAGCAGCAGCACACAAAAGCAAAGCCACCCTCCTTCTCCTCTTCCTCCTCCATCAGGTGCATTATCTGTTTCTGCCGCTTTCTCCCTTCCGCCTTCACAGGCACCCTCCTCCACTCCGCCTCTGCCCTTGAGCGGTTCCTGCTCCTCTGCCCACAGCAGCAGTCAGGTGTCCGTGAAGGAAATGTTTGAGCGGAAGAAGCCAATTTCGGCCAGTCACCCCCTTGCCCGGTGTCTGACAGCTGGCGTAGCGGAACTGTTAGCTCGGCAGCTGTTACCATACCGGCTGGTGGACTCTGAGGCCTTCCGTAAATTTGTGGCCATCGGAACACCACAGTGGAAGATGCCAGGCCGCACTTATTTTTCGAGAAAGGCCATACCCCAACTGCACCGTGAAGTTGAGAGGCAAGTGGTGTCATCTCTTGCGAAGAGCGTTGGGTCAAGGGTACACCTGACCACGGATGCCTGGCCTGCCAAGCACGGGCAGGGCCGCTACATTACGTACACAGCCCATTGGGTGAACCTGGTGGTGAACGATGGCAAGCAGGGCGCAGCGGACCAAATTGTGACACCTCCACGACTTGCAGGCAGGCCTCCTGCCACCTCCTCTCCTCCTGCTACATGCTCTTCGCTGTCCTCCTCCTCCTTGGCTGAGTGGCAGTTCTCCTCTCCAGCTACACAGCCCCAGCTCCGCAGAGCCTATGCTGCATGCCAGGTAAGACGGTGTCACGCCATCTTAGACATGTCTTGTCTCAAAGCGGAGAGTCACACTGGAGCAGCTCTCCTGGCTGCTCTTAAGAAACAGGTGGATGAGTGGCTGACCCCGCACCACCTGGAGATAGGCAACAAGGTGTGCGACAACGGCAGCAATCTGCTTGCCGCTTTGCATATGGGGAAGCTGACACACATACCCTGCATGGCACATGTCATGAATCTAGTGGTTCAAAGATTTGTGGCAAAGTACCCTGGCTTAGCGAATGTCCTGAAGCAGGCCAGGAAGTTCTGTGGGCATTTGAGGCGGTCTTACACAGCCATGGCACGCTTTGCGGAAATTCAGCGCAAAAACAACATGCCGGTGAGACGCCTCATTTGCGATAGCCCGACTCGCTGGAACTCGACCCTGCTCATGTTCTCCCGCCTGCTAGAACAGAAGAAAGCCGTGACCCACTACCTCTACAACTACAGTAGAATGAAACAGTCTGGGAAGATGGGGATGTTCTGGTCCGACAACTGGACACTGATGAAAAATGCATGCAGGCTCATGCGGCCGTTTGAGGAGGTGACCAACCTGGTGAGCCGCAGTGAGGGCACCATCAGCGACTTAACACTAGATTTACCAGGGCTGCGCAAATTTGCGTTAATTCCCTTGAGCTCACACCTAGTAGCACCCCTGCTGAGTTTTTTAACATGCTATCAACTCCATTGTTCTCTTTCTTTTGTTCTGAAAACAAGCACATTTCCATTTGTTTACTTGAACTAAATCACTTTGGCTCTAAGTTACTCTATTTGACCACCTCCCATCCCCCACAACCAGAGAATTCTGTCCTTTGTGCTGCTAATGTTATCCTATGTGTCTGTGCACACTGGAGCAATGAGGTTTTGTAAAAAACCCCATAGCATTACATTGGGAGGAGCTTTTGAAACCTCTAAAAGCTCTTCCCAATGTAATGCTATGGTTTTTTTTTTACAAAACCTCATTGCTCCAGTGTGCACAGACACTCACTGCTGCCTGGTAAATGCTTGTTGCTGCCTAATAACTGATCACTGCTGTCTGGTATCTGATCACTGCTGCCTGGTATCTGCTTGCTGATGCCTGGCAACTGCTCGCTGCTGCCTGGTAACTGATCACTGCAGCCTGGTAAATGCTTGTTCCTGCCTGGTAACTGCTCACTGCTGCCTGGTAACTGCTCACTGCTGCCTGGTAACTGCTCACTGTTGCCTGGTAAATGCTTGTTGCTGCCTAATAACTGCTCACTGCTGCCTGGTAACTGCTCACTGCTGCCTGGTAACTGCTCACTGCTGCCTGGTAAATGCTTGTTGCTGCCTAATAACTGATCACTGCTGCCTGGTAACTGCTCGCTGCTGCCTGGTATCTGCTCGCTGCTGCCTGGTATCTGCTCACTGCTGCCTGGTATCTGTTTACTGCTGCCTGGTATCTGCTCACTGCTGCCTGGTATCTGCTCGCTGCTGCCTGGTAACTGCTCGCTGCTGCCTGGTAACTGCTCGCTGCTGCCTGGTAACTGCTCGCTGCTGCCTGGTAACTGCTCGCTGCTGCCTGGTATCTGCTCGCTGCTGCCTGGTATCTGCCCGCTGCTGCCTGGTATCTGCTCGCTGCTGCCTGGTATCTGCTCGCTGCTGCCTGGTATCTGCTCGCTGCTGCCTGGTATCTGCTCGCTGCTGCCTGGTATCTGCTCGCTGCTGCCTGGTATCTGCTCGCTGCTGCCTGGTAACTGCTCGCTGCTGCCTGGTATCTGCTCGTTGCTGCCTGGTAACTGCTCGCTGCTGCCTGGTAACTGCTTGCTGTCTGGTAACTGCTCGCTGCTGCCTGGTAACTGCTTGCTGTCTGGTAACTGCTCGCTGCTGTCTGGTAACTGCTCGCTGCTGCCTGGTAACTGCTTGCTGCTGCCTGGTAACTGCTTGCTGCTGCCTGGTAACTGCTCGCTGCTGCCTGGTAACTGCTCGCTGCTGCCTGGTAACTGCTCGTTGCTGCCTGGTAACTGCTTTCTGCTGCCTGGTAACTGCTTTCTGCTGTCTGGTTACTGCTTTCTGCTGCCTGGTTACTGCTTTCTGCTGCCTGGTTACTGCTTTCTGCTGCCTGGTTACTGCTTTCTGCTGCCTGGTTACTGCTTTCTGCTGCCTGGTAACTGCTTGCTGCTGCCTGGTAACTGCTTGCTACTGCCTGGTAACTGCTTGCTGCTGCCTGGTAACTGCTGCTGCCTGGTAACTGCTTTCTGCTGCCTGGTAACTGCTTTCTGCTGCCTGGTAACTGCTCTCTGCTGCCTGGTAACTGCTTGCTGCTGTCTGGTAACTGCTCGCTGCTGCCTGGTAACTGCTCGCTGCTGCCTGGTAACTGCTCGCTGCTGCCTGGTAACTGCTCGCTGCTGCCTGGTAACTGCTCGCTGCTGTCTGGTAACTGCTCGCTGCTGTCTGGTAACTGCTCAGACACAGTGCACAGACACATAGGATAACATTAGCAGCAGATTTAAAAACTCAAAACGCTCAGAAAAACTCCTCTGGTGTGCACCAGGCCTATGAGTACAAGGTAATGCATAGTCAGTCACTGGATGGGAGTCTGCTAAGGTTTGTCATTGCCATAATACATATGATATTTATATAAACCCACGACGGACAATTTCTTTACTTCACTGTCACTGTCGCACAGACTGCTGCGGCGCAAAACAATGCTATTGGGCACGGTGAATAAAGTCCGGTGTGAATTTCCTCCGCTTGCAAAAGACACTGCACAGCGAGAGGTATTATTATTATTTATTGTATTTATAAAACGCCAACATATTACGCAGCGCTGGACACTAATTTAGGTTACAGACAATATTTAGGGGTGACATACAGCAATAAGACAATACAGGAATACATGCAAACCAGATCACGCAGCACAGTATGAGTACAAGGTAATGCTTAGTCACTGGATGGGAGCATGGAGATTAGGCAAGTTAGGTTCACTCAAATGCATAGCATGGGTTCACAGTAATGGAAGTGCATGATCAGGTAGGACACAAAAGGAGGAGGACCCTGCCCAAAGGCTTACAATCTAGAGGGAGAGGTAGGGACACGAAAGGTAGGGGACCAGAGTTCAGCTGTGGGTTTAGAGCAATTGTGAGGGGTGCTAGGCCAGAGTGAAAAGGTGAGTTTTTTGAGGGCCTTCTTGAAGGTGTTGAAGGAGGAGGCTGCCCTAATGGGTGGAGGTAGGGAGTTCCATAGTGTTGGAGCGGCTCTTGAGAAGTCCTGGAGGCGTGCATGGGACTGGGTGATGCGGGGGACGGTCAGGCAAAGTTCATTGGAGGAGCGGAGTGAGCGGCTTGGTGTGTATCGATAACGTTTATAGATATTGGTTTCGCGCAAAAATTCTTGTTTCCGCGCAAAAACGGTATCGTTTCACGCGAAAATTCACGATCGCGCAAAAACAAAAATTCTGTTTTATTTTTCAGTGTTTCAAACTTTACAGAGTTTACAGCGTTTGCAGACCCAGTGTCCATTGTCCCTGCATTTGGCACAGGTGAATTTTTTACATGTTGCACAGGTAAACCTGCTGCGATTCCTGCTGCAGCTCTCTTGCACCTGGCACTGTGTTGTCTGTTAGATAAGTAGCTGCCCCCCCAGTATAGGTTAGATAGGTAGGTGCCCCCCAGCAGGGGCGGACATACGGCCGTGCAGGCCGTGGCGCCGCACGAGGGCCCCTGAAGTTCCGTTTTCTTCAGGGGCCCATTAAGTATTTTTTTTTTTTTTTATATATATTTTTTTTTTTTATTATTTTATTCCTGGGGGGCCCCCCGACTCCTATCCTCCCTCCCTCCCTCACCTCGGGGGGCCTCCTCCCGATATGCGCGGCGGGAGAGCGAGCGAGCGGCAAATGCAGGAAGGGCTCTCCAGGCATCCGCTAGAGGCCCAGCCGCTTGGTCTCCAATATGTCTCCAGTTGGAGACATATTGGAGACTCAGCGGCTGGGCCTCTAGCGGATGCCTGGAGAGCCCTGAAGACTTCCTGCATTTGCCGCTCGCTCTCCCGCCGCGCATATCGGGAGGGGGCCCCCCGAGGTGAGGAAGGAAGGGAGGGAGGGAGGATAGGAGTCGGGCCCCCCACCCGGATAGCCACCCACCCGGCTACCTAACCACCTACCCACCCGGCTACCTACCTACCCACCCACCAGGCTTCCTACCTACCCACCCGACTACCTAACCACCCACCAGGCTTCCTACCTACCTACCCACCCGGCTACCTACCCACCCACCAGGCTTCCTACCTAACCACCCACCCAACTACCTAACCACCCACCCGGCTACCTACCCACCCGGCTACCTACCCACCCACCAGGCTTCCTACCTAACCACCCACCCAACTACCTAACCACCCACCCGGCTACCTACCCACCCGGCTACCTACCTACCTACCCGGCTACCTACCTAACCACCCACCTGGCTACCTACCTAACCACCCACCCGGCTACCTACCGGGCTAGTTACCAACCCACCCACCAGGCTACCTACCCACCCACCCGGCTACCCGGCTACCTACCTAACCACCCACCCGGCTACCTACCTAACCACCCACCTGGCTACCTACCTAACCACCCACCCGGCTACCTACCGGGCTAGTTACCAACCCACCCACCAGGCTACCTACCCACCCACCAGGCTACCTACCTACCCACCCACCAGGCTACCTACCCACCCACCAGGCTTCCTACCTACCCACCAGGCTACCTACCTACCCACCAGGCTACCTACCTACCCACCCACCAGGCTACCTACCCACCTACCAGGCTTCCTACCTACCCACCCGGCTACCTACCTAACCACCCACCCGGCTACCTACCTACCCACCCACCCGGCTACCCACCCACCAGGCTACCTACCTAACCACCCACCCGGCTACCTACCGGGCTAGTTACCAACCCACCCACCAGGCTACCTACCCACCCACCCGGCTACCCACGCACCCACCAGGCTACCTACCTACCCACCCACCGGGCTACCTACCTACCTACCGGGCTAGTTACCCACCCACCCACCAGGCTACCTACCCACCCGGCTACCTACCCACCCACCCACCAGGCTACCTACCCACCCACCCACCAGGCTACAAACCCACCCACTCACCCACCCACCAGGCTACCAACCCACCCACCCACTCACCCACCCACTAGGCTACCTATCCACCCAACCACCCATGGGAGCTGCGCGCCGGATGGAGGCTGGGACAGGAGGTCTGCTGCTGCAGGTGAGTAAATGTTTTTGTTTTATTTATATTAGCAGGTGTATGTTCTGGGCAGGTCTGCCACATGATTGCATGTATTTTCTTCGCAAATCTGCCGACATGATTGCATGTATTTTCTGGGCATATCTGCCGACATGATTGCACGTATTTTCTGGGCATATCTGCCGACTTGTTTGCACGTATTTTCTGGGCATATCTGCCGACTTGATTGCATGTATTTTCTGGGCATATCTGCCGACTTGTTTGCACGTATTTTCTGGGCATATCTGCCGACTTGATTGCACGTATTTTCTGGGCATATCTGCCGACTTGATTGCACGTATTTTCTGGGCATATCTGCCGACTTGATTGCACATATTTTCTGGGCATATCTGCCGACATGATTGCACGTATTTTCTGGGCATATCTGCCGACATGATTGCACGTATTTTCTGGGCATATATGTGTATTTTCTTGAGAAAACCTGCACAATTATGTGAATTTTCTGGGGAAAGGGTCACCAAAACTTGGGCCCACTGTCTTTGCGTTGCACTTTTCAAGGGAACCTGAGGTGAGAATAATATTGAGGCTGCCATATTTCTCTCCTTTTAAGCAATACCAGTTGCCTGGCTGCCGTGCTGGTCCTCTGCCTGTTATTCTTTCAACCATAGACCCTGAACAAGCATGCAGCAGGTCAGGGGTTTCTGACAATATTGTCAGAACTGAGAAGATTAGCTGCATGCTTGTTGCTGGTGTAATTCAGTTTATTACTGCAGCCAAATAGATCAGCAGGGCCGCCAGGCAACTAGTATTGTTTAAAAGGAAATAAACCCTCACCCCGGGTTCGCTTTAAGTTACAGTTAGCTCCGCCCTCATCCGGTCATTGCCACGCCCATTTTTTTGCCGCGGCGCTACGCGCCGCAGGCTCTATCCACTAATTTTTGCCGCGGCGCGCTTGGCGCGCCGCAGGTTGTAGCCACGCCCATATTTTGCCGCGGCGCGCGCGCGCCGCAGGTCATACGGGGCCCACAATTACAATTTTGCACAGGGGCCCACTGCTGGCTGTGTCCGCCACTGCCCCCCAGTATAGGTTAGATAGGTAGGTGCCCCCCAGTATAGGTTAGATTAGGTAGCTGCCCCCTCAGTATAGGTTAGATTAGGTAGCTGCCCCCCAGGTTAGATAGGTAGGTGCCCCCCAGTATAGGTTAGATATGTAGGCGCCCCCCAGTATCGGTTAGGTAGGGGCCCCCCATGATGGAGGGGGGAGCCGCAGCCGCGGGGAGGGCAGCCCAACCTCTCCCTCCCTTCCTCTCCCCAGCCGCCCTCCGTTCTCCCCCCTCAGACTGCAAAGCAATGGGCAGGGAAGGGCTATACAAAACGACTCACTTCCCTCGTTCCAATCGCTACTCACTCGCCGCCAGTCTCCTCTCTGCATAGACACTGATACACACGCTGCTTCCTGTGTGTGTATCAGCATCTACTCTGTGCAGAGAGGAGACTGGCGGCGAGAGAGCAGCGATTGGAACCAGGGAGGTGAGTCGTTTTGTATAGCGCTTCCCTGCCCATTGCTTTGCAGTCTGAGGGGGGAGCACGGAGGGCGGCCTGGGAGAGGAAGGGAGGGAGAGGTCGGGCTGCCCTCCCCGCGGCTGCAGCTCCCCCCTCCATCACAGCGCCCCCCCCCCTCCCAACAGCGCTCAGGGCGCATGCACGGCCCTAGAAACGGCCATGGTAAAATTATACACACATTCACATACCTTCATGTGGTTATAGTCTGTTATCGTGTTGGGTTTCCTCTTTCTGCCGTCACTGATCGTCACGTCTTGGTGCATGGAACTTAGAACACACACAGTCTTGTTTTTTTTAGGTGCATAAATTGTCAAGGAGACACTGCCACGTCTAAGCACTGAAGTGGAGAATACCTCTCGCTGTGCAGTGTCTTTTGCAAGCTGAGGAAGTTCACGCCGGACTTTATTCACCGTGCCCAATAGCGTTGTTTTGCGCCGCAGCAGTCTGTGCGACAGTGACAGTGAAGTAAAGAAATTGTCCGTCGTGACATTTCTCCCATCATCCAAAAATGGCTCCATCAGATTCATGACCACGTTCTCTGCCAGCCTCTCTCCCTCTGACAGGACAGCATCACACCTTTTGGCCACCTCTACAGCATTCATATGTTGTGAAAAGCCAGCCTAATTGCATTACAGTATCTGCCATACTGCCATCAATGCCATGGCAATGGAATGCCTCAGTCTGTCATCATTTGTCATGTCAATGGAACACTGCCAAAAGTGCCAATTGCCCTCTGATTGCATTTTGCTGCATGAATCGGCAACAGAGTTCTGTGTCTGCGTGGGTTTCCTCCGGGCACTCCGGTTCCCTCCCACATCCCAAAAAACATACAGATAAGTTAATTGGCTTCCCCATAAAATTGGCCCTAGATGACGATACATACACTACATGATACATACATAGACATACTGTATGATTATGACAGGGACTAGATTTTGAGCCACTCTGAGGGACAGTTAGTGATGAGACAATATACTCTGTACAGTGCTACGTAATATGATACGGCAGGCATGTCTGAAGGTTTCCATCCAAGTCTCACACAGCTACTTTGTGTAAAGAAATGGAGATGTGGAGGCCTCACAGGTAATGGGTGGTTTGCACAACAATAGATTGAAGATAATCAACCCTGAAGACCTGTGAACATATCAGCAGGGGTGAATAACACCTCTAGCCTTGCAACAGAAAATAGAAAACTCGGTAATTCTAGTGTTAATTCCCTGCGCTTACTTCTTGGAGCGTGCTGTGCGTAGAGTGGCGGATGAAGCTGTGAATGAGCGTGACCAGGAACCGTTACGGCAGGAACAGGCATGGGACCAATTTTCATCAGACCCAGCTGTTTCCTCAACACCTGCGGCAGCACAGAGGGGGGAGGAGGAGGAAGAAGAGAAGTCGTGTGCAGAAGACGAGTCAGACTCAGAGGATGATGAGCAAGGTGTTTCTTTGGGGGAGGAGGAGGAGGGGACAGCGGCAGGAGAACAACCGCAGCAGGCGTCGCAAGGGGCTTGTGCTGCTCAACCTTCCCGTGGTATTGTTCGCGGCTGGGGGGAGGAGGTTGACTTACCTGACGTCACTGAGGAAGAGCAAGAGGAGATGGAGGGTACTGGATCCGACTTTGTGCAGATGTCGTCTTTTATGCTGTCCTGCCTGTTGAGGGACCCCCGTATAAAAAACCTCAAGGGGAATGAGCTGTACTGGGTGGCCACACTACTAGACCCTCGGTACAGGCACAAAGTGGCGGACCTGTTACCAACTCACCGGAAGGTGGAAAGGATGCAGCACATGCAGAACCAGCTGTCAACTATGCTTTACAATGCCTTTAAGGGTGATGTGACAGCACAACGCCAGCAAGGTACCACTGCCACTAATCCTCCTCCCGTGTCCACGCAGTCAAAGACAGGACGCTCCAGCGATCTCATGGTGATGTCGGACATGCGGACGTTCTTTAGTCCAACGCCTCGCCGTAGCCCTTCCGGATCCACCCTCCACCAACGCCTGGAACGGCAGGTAGCCGACTACCTGGCCTTAAGTGTGGATGTAGACACTGCTGTGAACAGCGATGAGGAACCCTTGAACTACTGGGTGTGCAGGCTTGACCTGTGGCCAGAGCTGTCCCAATTTGCTATCCAACTTCTCTCCTGCCCTGCCGCAAGCGTCCTGTCAGAAAGGACCTTCAGCGCAGCTGGAGGCATTGTCACAGAGAAGAGAAGTCGCCTAAGTCACAAAAGTGTTAAGTACCTCACCTTTATCAAAATGAATGAGGCATGGATCCCGGAGGGCTGCTGCCCGCCCCAAGACTAAGTCAGTCCCCGCACACACAGCATCTCTGCCTGCACGCCGTGTGACTGGCTGCCTGGCCTGCCCCAAGAAGACTAAGTCGCTCCCAGTCCCTCCACACAGCATGTCTGCCTGCAGGCCGCTTGACTACCTTCTCCGCCACCACCAACAGGGTCCGGGACTCCAGGCGGATTGCTGAATTTTTTAGGCCGCTGCTAGCAGCGGCCGCTGTAATAATTTTTCTGGTGCGTGTACATGACTGCCTAATTTTTCTGGCTGCACTGCGGGCAGCTGCAACAACAAAAGAAAAGGCATGTACATGCGCCCATTCCCCTTCGTGATCATTACCTTGCCGTGGTGAAGGGGCTTGCGTATCACAATGAAGCAATGACCGGCGCCTAGATGAGTGTCTCGGGGGGCACACAAAAGATAATAAGGTCGTTGCTTCATTGTGGTCAGACCAAATTTGATCAGCTGGACAGTCACTGTTCTGTCATTCAGCTACATCAGCCAGGCGACCATATGGGCTGTAAAGCCACCAAAACCTGCACTCTCGCCATGGTGCGCACCAGTGCAGCACGGCCGTCACTACACAAACAGCTGTTTGCGGTGCGTTACACGGTGAGTTTGGTGTGTCAGTGTGAAGCAGTACCTTAATTACACTACCTGATTGATGTATACACATGCAAGATGTTTTAAAGCACTTTAGGCCTGTCATTTAGCATTCAATGTGATTTCTGCCCTTAAAACGCTGCTTTGCGTCAAATCCAGATTTTTCCTGGGGACTTTTGGCATGTATCCCACTCCGCCATGCCCCCCTCCAGGTGTTAGACCCCTTGAAACATCTTTTCCATCACTTTTGTGGCCAGCATAATTATTTTTTTTTTCAAAGTTCGCATCCCCATTGAAGTCTATTGCTGTTCGCGAACTTTAACGCGAACCGAACCTTCCGCGGAAGTTCGCGAACCAGGTTCGCGAACCTAAATCGGAGGTTCGGCCCAACTCTACCAGTCATCAAAGAAGGCAGGTAGGGGATTTGCATACCGAATGTATGCAAATTCCCCAGCAAGAGAACAGACCAGAAACTTGCAATGGAAAGACAGGTCTCTGTTCCAGAGACCTGCAGCCCACAGACTAGAGGAATGGACAAACAGCTGTCTGCCTGTGCAGCCAGCTGAGCGGATCATCACACGAACCCTGGCTCGTTCCTAGACTCCGCCTCTGCCTCCTGATTTTGTACCTCGATATATCTGATACCCTGTTGCTGAACCTCGCCTGTACCTAGACTCTGCCTTTGCCTCCTGATCTTGTACTTTATCTGTCCGTGTGTGTACGAACTGGCTTGTCCGACCTCGAGAACCAACCTTACTATTGGAGGCGGTTCCCCGTCCTGTCAGTGACACTTCCTCCTGAGTGTCACTTTCAGACAATCCTTCCTACTGTCAGTCTGACTCCTCCCGTCTTGGAGAGCTTAGGTCTGCGGAAGGAATCTGTGCAGTACTCCTTGCTGCACTGAGGCCTAGTCCTCCAAGTGTTACTGTTACACCAAACACTACACTCTATTCAGGTGAACAGAGGTTAGCTGGTATATCGGATTATCGGTGATACTGCAGATCACTTATAATCTGGTATACATCTGTATTCCCCATGATACTGCAGATCACCGGTAATCAGATCCTCTCTGTGCTTCACCGATCGTTACAGAACGCCAGACCAAACTACTGATGGACGCACGCGCTGACCCTCTGACTGTGCTTGCCACTTCGGTGGATACCATCCATCAAGCACTGGGCCAGCACAAAGCTTTAATTGATGCCCTTACAGGCTCTGTGCAAACCCTTCAGACGTCAGTTGATTCTGTGCGATCCCCTCCTAGTGAGGACATACGTATGCCCGTACCAGACAAATTTTTCGGCCACAAGTCTGACTTCCGGAATTTTAAGAGTAGAATGTTATCTTACTTCGAGCTGAGACCCCGATCCTCGGGGACTGAGCCCCAACGGGTCATTTTTATTAAAACTTTGTTAACTGGTGACTCCCAGTCCTGGGCATACAACCTGCCTCCCACAGATACAGCTCTGACCTCAGTAGAGGAATTTTTTAAAGCCATGGCAGTGATATACGATGACCCTGACCTTGCTGCAACTTCAGAGCGGAAGCTCAAACTTTTGCGGCAAGGCAGAGGTTCGGTCGAGGATTACGCCGCAGAATTTCGTAGGTGGTCAGTTACCGCCAGATTTGACACCTATGCCCTGATGGATTACTTCCTGTCTGGGTTGTCGGAGGAGGTCTCCGACCTAATGTTAACCTTACCCGAGCCCAAGACAGTCGATGAGGCCATTTCATCGGCCATTCGAGTCGACCGTCGGCTACGCCATCAGAGGCAGACTAGGGGCAGTCACCGTGTCAGGGTGACATCTTATGCGGCACCTTCTGTTGCACCCTTAGTAACGACATCTCCGCCTGTCTCTTCCCTTCCGGCCCTGCCTCCACCCGAGCCAATGCAGATTGGTCGATCAAAACTGACCTAGGTGGAGCGAAGGCGGAGAATAGCTGAACAATTGTGCCTGTACTGTGCAGAAGCGGGGCATAGAGTGCGAAACTGCCCTAACAAGCCGGGAAACAAGTCTGCCTAGGAGTAGTGGGGGGTGACACCCTAGGCACACCTTTCTCACCCCAAAAAGAGAAAAAATTGCTTCTCCCCTGTACGATTACATGGGAGAATAAGTCTGTAGCCACTGAGGCTTTTATAGATTCTGGCTCAGCGGCTAATTTTATGAACCTTGAATTTGCTCAGGAGTTGGGTATTCCCCTCACTCCAGTGAGTCCCCCCATTCAGGTCACGGCAGTAGACGATTCCCCTCTGCAACGAGATCGTCCCCTGTCACAGACCCCGCTGGTGAAAGTCACGTTAGGGGTACTGCATGGGGAACAACTACAGTTTTTTGAATTGCGTATGTCAACCTCCACAATTATCCTAGGCATGCCGTGGTTACAAGTCCATTCTCCACAAATAGACTGGGCTACGGGTCAGGTAACCAGATGGTCCGATTATTGTCACCAACAGTGTTTAGGGAAGGTGACATTGGGTCAGACCAAGATTTGTGTGGAGGGGGTTCCCGAAGAGTATTCTGAGTTCTCTGATGTATTTTGTCCTAAGTCTGCTGATCAATTACCTCCTCATCGCCCGTTTGATTGCCCCATTGATCTCCGTGCTGGTTGTATGCCCCCGAGGGGTCACCTGTATAACTTGTCCGGTCCAGAGAAGATGGCTATGCAGGAATACATTCGTGATAACTTGGCCAAGGGGTTCATCCGGCCCTCCCGGTCGCCTGCTGGGGCCGGTTTCTTTTTCGTTAAGAAGAAAGACGGGGGTCTTCGACCTTGTATTGACTATCGGGGCCTCAATAAAATCACGCTGAAAAATCGCTATCCGTTACCCTTAATAGACGATTTATTCACGCAGGTCACAGCCGCAAAAATCTTCTCTAAGTTGGATCTGAGGGGGGCATACAACTTAATCCGCATTAGAGAGGACGATGAGTGGAAGATGGCCTTCAACACACCCAACGGGCATTACGAGTACTTAGTGATGCCCTTCGGGTTGTGCAATGCGCCAGCCATCTTCCAAGAATTAATCAATGAGGTATTCCGGGAGGTATTGGGTAGATTCGTCCTGGTATTCCTTGATGATATACTGATCTATTCCAATAACCTCTCCGAGCACAGGGTCCACGTGAAGTTTGTCTTGAACAAATTAAGACAAAATAGGCTCTACGCTAAGGTGGAAAAGTGTATTTTCGAAGTGACTACTGTCACGTTCCTAGGGTACGTAATTTCCACCTCGGGCCTTTCAATGGATCCTGCCAAGGTTACAGCTGTGTTGGAGTGGCCACAGCCAGTGGGGTTAAAGGCCCTACAAAGATTTTTAGGTTTTGCGAACTATTACAGGAGGTTCATTAAGGGGTACTCCACGTTAGTTGCCCCCCTTACCAGTCTGACGAAAAAAGGGGCGGATACCAACCACTGGTCCCCTGAAGCCATGGCAGCATTTTCTCTTTTGAAGAAATTATTTTGCTCAGCACCAATTTTGAGGCATGTGGACACGTCCTTCCCCTTTATCGTGGAGGTTGATGCCTCAGAAGTTGGGGTGGGGGCGGTGCTGTCGCAACGATCTGGCTTGCAGGGCAGATTACACCCGTGCGCTTACTTTTCCCGTAGGTTCTCACCTGCAGAAAAATTACGATATAGGCAACCGGGAACTTCTGGCCATTAAGTTGGCGTTTGAGGAATGGCGCCACTGGTTAGAGGGGGCAGAACACACGATCACAGTTTACACCGACCACAAGAACTTGGAATACATCGAAGGGGCAAAGAGGCTAAGTCCCCGTCAGGCACGATGGTCTTTATTTTTTACAAGGTTTAGGTTTATAATCACGTACACCCCAGGCAGCAAAAACGTCAAGGCAGATGCCCTCTCCAGGTGTTTTGAACCAGAAACAGCACAGCCGCCCGCTCCTGAGCCCATCATCCCGCGGGAACTAGTGTTAGCCACCACGGAGACTTGGGAGGATTGGACGGAGGTTTTGGGCCCCTTTCAGCAGGATGTTCCTGAGGGAAAACCCGAAGGGGTTATGTTTATCCCACTGCCTTTTCGTTTACAAGTCCTGCATCTCTTTCACGCCCATAAGAACGCTGGTCATCCTGGAGCTGCCAGAACGCAGGATCTGATTACCAGGTGTGCTTGGTGGCCTTCCTTGGCAACAGATTGCAAGGAGTATGTCAGGGAGTGTGCGGTCTGTGCCAAGAGTAAACCCTCCCGGCTGGCATCTGTAGGTAAGCTGCAGCCTTTGCCCACCCCGAGTGAGCCATGGACCCACTTGTCCATGGATTTTGTGGGAGAATTGCCCAGGTCTGAAGGGATGTCGGTCATTTGGGTGGTAGTTGACCGTTTTAGCAAGATGGCCCATTTTGTGCCCCTGAAAGGACTCCCCTCGGCTCAGGAACTGGCCGAGTTGTTCATCATTCACGTCTTCCGGCTGCATGGCATTCCGGAAGACATTGTGTCGGATAGGGGAGTCCAATTTGTGTCTGGATTCTGGAGGGCATTTTGCCACCAAATGGGCATGAAATTGTCTTTCTTGTCAGGCTACCACCCACAGACTAATGGGCAGACCAGTCCTTGGAGCAATTCCTAAGATGTTACGTTGCAGAGGCACAGAGTGACTGGGTAAAATTTTTGCCCTTCGCGGAATTCGCACAAAATAATTTGAAGAATTCCTCATCTGGGTTCTCTCCATTCCAAATTGTGACAGGGAGGTCACCCAAATTCTCCCCTTTTCCAGTTGTCTCTTCTCCATTTCCAGCACTAGAGGATTGGCAGAGGTCACTCAGGGACAATTGGGAAGTTGTTAAGGGGAACTTGCAGAAGGCGTTCCAGAGTCAGAAGGGTCAAGCAGACAAGAGACGGTCCGTGGAATGGAAGTTTCAGCCAGGGGATTTAGTCTGGGTGTCCACACGTCACTTGACCCTGAAGCAACCATCTACCAAACTGGGTCCCAGGTAGTGTTGGGCGAACAGTGTTAGCCACTGTTCGGGTTCTGCAGAACATCACCCTGTTCGGGTGATGTTCGAGTTCGGCCGAACACCTCATGGTGTTCGGCCTTTTAAGTTCGGGTTCGCCCCGAACTTCTGTATGCCCCCGAACAGGGCCGAACAGGGCCCCTGTTCGGGCGAACAGGGCCCTGTTCGGCCGAACAGGCCGCAATACGGCCCCCCTATGGGGTCGCAGGCATAAGGGGGGAGCATGCCCCGATCGCGGGGGGGGTCGGAAATTCCCCCCACCCCCTCCGCTAGCGCTCCCCCCTCTGCCCGCTTCCCCATTCAAAAGTTTCAAGAAGTACCTGTATAGCGGATGGCCTGGCAGTGGCACTGTGGAGTGAGGAGGAGGAGGAGTCCGGAGAGTGACTAGTTGAGGGAGGCCGGGCAGCGGGCGTGAGGTCAGAGAAAGGGCGAGTTCCGCCCTTTCTCTGACCTCACGCCCGCTGCCCGGCCTCCCTCAACTCGTCACTCTCCGGACTCCTCCTCCTCCTCACTCCACAGTGCCACTGCCAGGCCATCCGCTATACAGGTACTTCTTGAAACTTTTGAATGGGGAAGCGGGCAGAGGGGGGAGCGCTAGCGGAGGGGGTGGGGGGAATTTCCGACCCCCCCCCGCGATCGGGGCATGCTCCCCCCTTATGCCTGCGACCCCATAGGGCCCCCAAAATAGGGATGTTCGGGAAGTTCGGGGTTCGGCCCGAACATGCCGAACATCTCGGCCATGTTCGGCGAACTTTCCCGAACCCGAACATCCAGGTGTTCGCCCATCACTAGTCCCAGGTTTGTGGGTCCATTCCCAGTGACCAAAAGAATTAATAATGTCACTTACGCCATTGATCTTCCTGCCAGCATGCGGGGCGTAAGGTCGTTTCATGTGTCCCTACTCAAACCTGCGGTTCATGTGGGTCCTACTCCTCCTCCTCCGGTGATGGTGGAGGACCAACCTGAGTACGAGGTGGAAAAAATATTGGACTCACGCATTGTTCAGAACTCGGTGCAATATCTTGTGCATTGGAGGGGGTACGGCATTGAGGAGAGACAATGGGTACCGGGGAGGCGCATGCATGCCGATGAGTTGAAAGGGGAGTTTCACACTTTGCACCCAGAAAAACCTGGAAGGAGCTGTCCGGAGTCCACTCCTCGGGGGGGGGGGGGGGGTACTGTGAGAAAACGTGGAAGAGCCGCCGCCATGAGCCAGCGGCAGGCGGCTCTTTCCGCGCATAGTGGCGCCACACACGGAGAAGCAGCCGCCTCCTCTCAGTATGAGGCGGCTGTCTCCGTGCAGGGCTCAACGGAGCCCGGAGAAACCGCCGCGTCAGACGCGGCGGTTAGTGCGCATGCCCCTGCTGCGGAGGTACCGCAGAGCGGGGCTGGTCTGGCTGGGACACGTAGTCCCTCTAGATTTAGAGTGACGCGCGCGCGCGCACTCAGGCAGGGTTTATATGACAGGCAGAAGTAGTCAGCTGACCAGGCTGGTCAGCTGACTCTGGCTCCATTACTCATTGGTCCAGCACCGTGGGAGGTGCTGGAGAGGTACAGGTGTATATATACTACTAGCTGGTCCTTCCTCTGGTGTCTGGCGTTGCGATCACATATGTGGGAGCACCCAGATCCGTAGTCAGATCCGTAAGTGTGCTGGGACCAGCTGGAGCTGTAATCATACACTTAGCTAGATTCTGTTGATAGCTAAAGTACTAGTTTGATTGTGATTATCTGTTATGACCCTTTGCCTGCCTGACTATCCTCCTGTACTCTGATCTTGCGCCTCGATATTTCTGATACTCTGTTGCCGAACCCCGGCTCGTTCCTAGACTCCGCCTCTGCCTCCTGATTTTGTACCTCGATATATCTGATACCCTGTTGCCGAACCTCGCCTGTACCTACACTCTGCCTTTGCCTCCTGATCTTGTACTTTATCTGTTCGTGTGTGTACGACCTGGCTTGTCCGACCTCGAGAACCGACCTTACTATTGGAGGCGGTCCCCCGTCCTGTCAGTGACACTTCCTCCTGAGTGTCACTTTCAGACAATCCTTCCTACTGTCAGTCTGACTCCTCCCATCTTGGAGAGCTTAGGTCTGCGGAAGGAATCTGTGCAGTACTCCTTGCTGCACTGAGGCCTAGTCCTCTAAGTGTTACTGTTACACCAAACACTACACTCTATTCAGGTGAACAGAGGTTAGCTGGTATATCAGATTATCGGTGATACTGCAGATCACTTATAATCTGGTATACATCTGTATTCCCCGTGATACTGCAGATCACCGGTAATCAGATCCTCTCTGTGCTTCACCGATCGTTACACAAACTAGTACTTTAAGCTATCAACAGAATCTAGCTAAGTGTAGGATAACAGCTCCAGCTGGTCCCGGCACACTTAAGGATCTGACTACGGGTCTGAGTGCTCCCACATATGTGTTCGCAACGCCAGACAAAGAGCAAGTGAACAGCCAGCAGTATATACTGTATACACAAGGACCTCTCCAGGACCTCCCTAATTGCTGGACCAATGAGAGTAGTGGAAATTGTCAGCTGACCCGCTTGGTCAGCTGATTCTCTTCTGGCTGTTATTTAAGCTCTGCCTCTGTGCGCGCGTGCGTGTCACTCTGAATCTAGGTGGACTATCAGTCCCAGCCACACCAGTACTGTTTTGCAATGTATCCAGTGAACCGAGTTCGTGAGCCGCCTCCAATGCGGATTCCGTCGTTACCAATGCGGATTCCGCCGTTACCATTGCGGATTCCGCCGTTCCCAATGCGGATTCCGCTGCTCTGCCTATGCGGCATGCAGCATTTTTTCCGTGTTGTGACGCCATGCTGGACACGTAAACAGCCGCCTCACCTTGAGAGGCAGCGGCTTTTCCGCGTTTCATCACAGTACCCCCCCCCCCCCCCCCGAGGAGTGGACTCCGGACAACTCCTACCAGGTTTCTTGGGGTGTAAGGCATGAAACTCTTTCCTCAATTCATCCGCATGCATGCAAGTCTCCGGTACCCATTGTCTCTCCTCAATGCCATACCCCTTCCAGTGTACCAGATACTGTACCGAGTTCTGGACAATGCGTGAGTCCAAAATTTTCTCTATTTCGAACTCAGGATGACAATCTACCAGGACAGGAGGAGGAGGAGTAGGGCCCACATGGACTGCTGGTTTGAGCAGGGATACGTGAAATGACCTCACCCCACGCATGTTGGCGGGGAGATCAACGGTATAAGTGACGTTGTTAATCTTTTTCGTTACCGGAAACGGACCGACAAACCTGGGGCCCAATTTGTCTGAGGGCTGTTTCAGGGCCAAATGACGTGTGGATACCCAAACCAAGTCTCCTAGCTGGAAGCTCCACTCCACCGAACGTCTTTTGTCAGCTTGACCCTTCTGACTCAAAAACGCCTTTTGTAAACTATCTCTCACCGTGCGCCAAATGTCTTTAAAAGACCTTTGCCAGGCCTCCAGAGCTGGAAACGGGGTGGAGGCCACTGGCAATGGTGAGAATTTGGGCAATCTTCCAGACACAACCTGGAACGGAGAAAATCCGGTGGAAGAGTTTTCAAATTATTTTGTGCGAACTCCGCAATGGGCAGAAATTTGACCCAGTCGTTCTGCGTCTCTGCAACATAGCACCTCAAAAATTGCTCCAACGACTGGTTGATTCTCTCCGTTTGACCATTGGTCTGTGGGTGGTAGCCCGATGAAAATGACAGCTTCATGCCCATTTGTTGGCAGAATGCCCTCCAGAATCTAGAAACGAACTGGACTCCCCGATCCGACACTATGTTCTCCGGAATGCCGTGCAGCCGAAACACATGTGTAATAAACAAGTCGGCCAATTCCTGGGCCGAGGGGAGTCCTTTCAAGGGCACAAAATGGGCCATTTTACTGAAGCGGTCGACTACCACCCAAATGACCGACATACCTTCTGACCTGGGAAGCTCACCCACAAAATCCATGGACAAATGAGTCCAGGGCTCACTCGGGGTGGGTAAAGGCTGCAAGGTACCCACAGGTGCCAGCCGGGAGGGTTTACTCTTTGCGCACACTGCACACTCCCTAACGAACTCCTTGCAGTCTGCTGCCAAAGAAGGCCACCAAGCACACCTGGACACTAGATCCTGAGTTCTAGATGCCCCAGGGTGTCCCGCATTCTTGTGAGAATGAAACATCTGCAAAGTGCGGAGACGAAAGGGTAGGGGTACAAACATCACCCCTTCAGGTTTCCCTTCGGGGACATCCTGCTGAAAAGGCCTCAGGATCTCTGTCCAGTCCTCCCAAGTCTCAGTTGCCGCTAGCACTAGCCTCTGTGGCATAATGGACTCGGGGGCAGGAGGCTGGGCTGTCTCTGGCTCAAAGCATCTGGACAGGGCATCTGCCTTAATGTTCTTGCTGCCCGGGGTGTACGTAATAATGAACCTGAACCTCAAAAAAAATAACGACCATCGAGCCTGACGGGGACTTAACCTCTTAGCCCCCTCGATGTATTCCAGGTTTTTGTGATCAGTGTATACTGTAATCGTATGCTCTGCTCCTTCCAGCCAGTGACGCCACTCCTCAAAGGCAATTTAATGGCAAGGAGCTCTCTGTTGCCTATATCGTAGTTTCTCTCTGCCGGAGAGAACCTACGAGAAAAATAGGCACAGGGATGTAATTTTCCCTGCAACCCTGATCGCTGTGACAGCACAGCCCCTACCCCGACCTCTGAGGCGTCCACCTCAACAATAAAGGGGTAAGAAGTGTCAACGTGCCTCAGAATGGGTGCCGAGCAAAACAAGTCTTTCAGAGTGGAGAATGCTCGTAGAGCTTCTGGGGTCCAGTGGTTGGGATCTGCCCCTTTTTTCGTAAGACAGGTGAGGGGTGAAATGACCGTGGAATACCCCTTTATGAACCTTCTGTAATAGTTCGCAAAGCCTAAAAACCGCTGTAAAGATTTTAACCCCATGGGTTGGGGCCACTCTAACACAGAAGAGACTTTGGCGGGGTCCTTACACAGGCCCGTGGTGGAAATAATGTACCCGAGAAAGGCGACAGATGTTACTTCAAAAATACACTTCTCAAGTTTGGCGTAAAGTGAGTTTTGGCTTAGTTTGTTGAGTACAAATTTCACATGCGTTCTGTGCTCAGAGAGGTTGTTGGAGAAAACAAGTATATCGTCTAGATAGACCAGAACAAATCTCCCCAACACCTCTCTGAAGACCTCGTTGATGAGTTCCTGGAAAACGGCCGGGGCATTACATAACCCAAAGGGCATCACCAGGTACTCGTAATGCCCGTCTGGCGTGTTAAAGGCCGTTTTCCACTCATCACCCTTTCTTATGCGTACCAGGTTGTACGCGCCCCGCAAATCCAGTTTTGAGAAGATCTTAGCGTCCGTGACCTGCGTAAATAAATCGTCTATCAGGGGTAACGGATAGCGGTTCTTTACCGTGATTTTATTTAGTCCCCGGTAATCGATACAGGGCCGCAGGCCCCCATCTTTCTTTTTAACGAAAAAGAAACCTGCTCCAGCAGGTGATCGGGACGGGCGAATAAAACCCTTGGCCAAATTCTCACGGATATATTCTTGCATGGCCAATTTTTCTGGCCCAGATAAATTGTACAAATGACCCCGAGGGGGCATACAACCTGAACGGATATCAATGGGGCAATCAAAAGAGCGATGTGGGGGTAATTTGTCTGCTGCCTTGGGACAGAATACATCAGAATATTCCAAATATTGCTCAGGCACCCCCTGTACATGAACCCTGGTTTGGCCCAGTGTCACCTTCCCTAAACATTGCTGAAAGCAGTGTGCTGACCAAGAAATTAGTTGGCCGGTGGCCCAATCGATGTGTGGAGAATGAAGGTGCAACCACGGCATGCCGATGTATAATGGTGGAAGTAGTCATATGCAACACAAATAATTGTAATTTCTCCCAGTGCAGAACCCCTATGGTGACTCCCACCTCTGGTGTCTGAGACAGTGGGTGATTCCCTTGCAGAGGAGAGTCATCCACTGCCGTAACCTGGATGGGTGGTTGTACTGGTGTGAGCGGAATACCTAATTTCTTAGCAAACTCAAAATCCATAAAATTTGCTGCGGAGCCTGAATCGATAAAGGCTTCCATGACCTCGGTCTTATTTTCCCACGTAACGGTGCAGGGAAGAAGCAACCGTTTTTCTTCTAAGGGTAAAAGTCGGACTCCCAGGGTGTTACCCCCTACCACTCCTAGGCGGTAGCGTTTTCCCGGCTTATTAGGGCAGTTTTGTACTATATGCCCCCCTTCAGCGCAATACAGACACAGCTGTTCGGTCATTCTCCTTCTTCGCTCCACCTGGGTCAATTTTGACCGATCACTCTGTATCGGCTCGGATGGAAGCAAGACCGGAGAAGACGAAACAGTAGGAGGTGGAGTCACTGGGGCCGTGGTGTAAGACACCCTTCTGACACGGGAACTACCCCTGGTCTGTCTTTGGTAGCACAGCCTGCGGTCGATTCTGATGGCCGCTGAGATGGCCTCATCGACTGTTCTGGGCTCGGGCTGACTTAACATCATATCCGAGACCTCATCGGACAGCCCTGACAAGAAACAATCTAGCAGGGCATGAGTGTCCCACCTGGCCATAACTGACCACCTCCTAAACTCGGCCGCGTAATCTTCGACCGGACCTTCGCCTTGACGCAAAAGCTTGAGCTTCCGCTCAGAAGTCGAGGCAAGGTCTGGATCGTCGTAAATTACTGACATAGCTTTAAAGAATTCCTCTACAGAGCTTTGTCTCCGGTGGGCAGACTATACGCCCATGACTGGGAGTCGCCGGACAACAAGGTTTTAATAAACGTGACCCTCTGGGTCTCAGTACCCGAAGATTGGGGTCTCAACTCAAAATAGGACAATACTCTACTCCTAAAATTCCGGAAGTCAGATCTGTGGCCGGAAAAGCTTTCAGGTACAGGCATACGTATGTCAGAGCTAGAAGAGGATCGCACATGATCCACTGATGTCTGGAGGGTTTGTACAGACCCTGATAGGGCATCAATAAGAGTTATGTGGGTGCCCAGTACTTGATTGATGTTGTCCACCGAAGCGGCAAGTACTCCCAGACTATCAGTGTTTGCGTCCATTTTGTATTTGGTCTAGCGTTCTGTAACGAACGGTGGAGCACAGAGAGGATCTGATTACCGGTGATCTGCAGTATCACAGGGAATACAGATGTATACCAGATTTTAAGTGATCTGCAGTATCACCGATAATCCGATATACCAGCTAACCTCTGTATACCGGAGTAGAGTGTAGTGTTTGGTGTAACAATAACACTTAGAGGACTGAGCCTCAGTGCAGAGAGGAGTACTGCACGGCTTCCTTCCGAAGACCTGAACTCTCCAAGGTGGGAGGAGTCAGGCTGCGAATAGGAAGGTAGTCTGAAAGTGACACTCAGAAGGAAGTGTCACTAACAGGACGGGGAACCGCCTCCAATAGTGAGGTCGGTTCTCGAGGTCGGACAAGCCAGGTCGTAAACACACGGACAGATAAAGTACAGATTCAGAAGGCAGAGGCGGAGTCTGGGTACAGGCAAGGTTCGGCAACAGGGTATCAGAAATATCGAGGTACAAGATCAGGAGGCAGAAGCAGAGTCTAAGGACAAGCCGGGGTTTGGCAACAGAGTATCAGAATGGCAAGGTACAAGATCAGAATACAAGAGGATGGTCAAGCAGTTTTGAGTTTCCGCTCAGCGATAGAGGCAATGTCCGGATCATCGTAAATTATAGCCATGGCTTTAAAAAATGCCTCAACTGAGGCTAAAGCCCCATCCCCAGGCTGAAGATTATATGCCCAGGTCTGGGAATGCCCTGACAATAGTGTCTTAATAAACGTAATTCTTTGTGCTATGGTTCCTGAGGAATTAGGTCTCAGCTCAAAGTATGATAACACTCGATTTCTAAAGTTCTGAAAGTCAGATCTTTGGCCAGAAAACCTTTCAGGTACAGACATGCGTATGTCTGTGCTAGGAGGAGATTGCACTGTATCCACAGCCGTCTGTAGGGCTTGCGCAGACCCAGACAAGGCATTGATCTGGTTCTGATGGTTGTCCAGCACTTGGATGAAATTTTCCACCGAGGTGGTGAGTGCATTCAGACGGCTGTTGAGTGCGTCCATTCGGGTTTGGTCTGCCGTTCTGTAACGATTGGTGTCAGCATGCAGAGAGAATCTGATTATTGGTGATCTTCAGTATCACCAAGAATACATATATATACCTGATTATAGATGATCTGCAGAATCACCGATGATACAGATATATTACTAACCTTTGGACACCTATGTGAAT
Source organism: Hyperolius riggenbachi (assembly GCF_040937935.1). Lineage (NCBI taxonomy): Eukaryota > Metazoa > Chordata > Amphibia > Anura > Hyperoliidae > Hyperolius > Hyperolius riggenbachi. Next base: position 29,502,426 of record NC_090649.1, read on the forward strand.
AAGAGTGTTTGGTGTAACAGTAATACTTTGAGAAACACACCTGAAGAACAGGTGATTTTAGGCAGTATAGGCAATACTGCCTTTAGAGAGTACAGGAACCTTCCAGCAGACTTAGACTCTCCAAGGGGTGGAGTCAGGCTGGAGGTAGAAAGGACCAAAGATTGAGTGACACCTGAAGGTGGATGTCTCTCTTTGATCTGGAGGCTATCTCTTAAAGAGACTCTGTAACAATTTTTTCAGCCTTAGTTCTTCTATCCTATGAGTTCCTATGCCTGTTCTAATGTGCTGGGGCTTACTGCAGCTCTTCCTAATTACACTGTCTCTGTAATAAATCAATGTATCTTTCCTCTGTCCTGTTTGTCGGGCTAAGGCTTTGATTGTGTGGAATGTGCAGGGCTGCTTGTGATTGGTAGAAGCGATACACACCCTCTGCAGGCCCCCTGCATACTCACACACTATGCTTAGCTGAGCCTATTAGAAGCTGGTTAGTTTGTTTGTAAACACTGCCTAAAACTGTTAATTGCAAGCCAGGATTGCAGCAGAGAGTGGCAGAAACAGCACAGAGGGGCACAGGAGAAAATAAGGAATAGAATGGTATGCTTTTTAGTGTAAGAATATTAGAGTACAGATTCTCTTTAAGGGGAGAGATAGCTCTCAAGGTCGGGCAAGTCAGGTCGGCAACACACGGACAGACAAAGTACAAAGACAGAAAGCTGATTCGGTATCCAAGGCAAGCAGGGTTTGGCAAAGGAATATCAGATGTGCAAGGTACCGAATCAGAGATCAGAGGAGTAGTCAGGAAAGCAGTAAGTCATAACAGATATCAAACAATGCCTAGTCTGGGTGTGAGGTCCATGGTCTCTACACCCTGGAACTAGTCTGATGTATAACAAGTTCCCTAGTCTGGGTGTGAGGTCCGTGGTCTCTACACCCTGGAACTAGTCTGATGCATAACAGAATGATAACACAAGTTCCCTAGTCTGGGTGTGAGGTCCGTGGTCTCTACACCCTGGAACTAGTCTGATGTATAACAGAATGATAACACAAGTTCCCTAGTCTGGGTGTGTGGTCCGTGGTCTCTACACCCTGGAACTAGTCTGATGTATAACAGAATGATAACACAAGTTCCCTAGTCTGGGTGTGAGGTCCGTGGTCTCTACACCCTGGAACTAGTCTAACATATAACAGAGCAATAATACAAGTTAACTGGCTCAGTGTGAATTCCCAGGTCCTCCTGGTTCAAACACACTGTTGGGTCTGACTAAGGTCTGAATGCTTCCACGTAGTGATCGCAATGGCAGACAACTTGTGACTGGCCAGCAGTAACTATATATGGAGTAGTGCTCTGTGGCGCCACCCCTAAGTGATCAACCAATAGTTACCAGCTCTGGGGTCAGCTGATCGGCTAGGTCAGCTAATCCCCCTTGCCCATCATAAAAGTTCTGCCTCTCAGCGCGCGCGTATTCCTAAGCCTGTGTGAACTAACAGACTCAGCCACACCAGACACATGCTGCTGCGTGCAAACCGCCGCGCTGGACGCGGAAACAGCCGCCTTGCTGTCAATACATGCGGCGGCTTTTTCGCGTTCTGCCATGTTACCAGACGCATGCTTCCACGTGCAAACCGCTGCATTGGACGCGGAATCAGCCGCCTTGCTATCAGTACACGCGGCAGCTTTTCCGCGTTCTCTCACACATTCCCAACTAATCATTGCAGTATGTCGATTTAACAACTGCAAGCTGTCACTGCACACACTTCCATAGGTAGGATTAACATTAGACCAACTGTTATTAAGAATACCCAACATAATAATGAGAAAAACAAAAAATAAGAACAACACACTATTGGTTAACATGAGAACTAAACTCAAAACAATAGCGGTTGCTACACAAAAGTGCAGCCTTTGGATCCAGGAGTGTAGAGCAAAGTTCCAAGTCTACAATCAGAATGGGGAAAGTTTCTCTATAGCGGAACAAATAGAGAGAGAAGTGGGCCTTGTGGGTGATACTAAATATGAGCAGCCGTATTAAGTCACCTTTTTGTTTGGCGTTGCCAGCTTTGAGTTACTGTAGTTTAGTTGCTTTCACTGTGGCAAAGGGAGCAGAGGAGGCTGGTTGCACAGGGATCTGCAGATTTTTGAATAGAATGAAACAGTAACGGAATTTCTGTATGTCGGAATGCGGAATTGTCCCGGAAACGGAAATGGGCTCTTCCGACCATGCCTGGTCAGCTCTATTTCTGTTGTATCTGGCAGGACTGATTTAGTTAAATTTTGCAGGTAGTGCTTAAGCTCCGAGATCTGTACTTGCTCTGGGACACCTCTGAACTTTAAATTGTTATCTCTGCTCCTATCTTCTTGATTGGCTGCTTTTGCTTTTAGCCATTGTATGTCAGAGGACTGTGAGGTAGACGTATCAACCATAGCATTGTGTTCTAGAATGAGCTCGCTCATTTTGTCTTCAATATTAGCCACTCTGTTTCCCAATGATGCCACCTCTGAGTGTAGACCTGTAGTGATTGTGGATAGATCTGCCATCAGAGAGGCTCTAAATGAGATTAAAATGTCCTTAATAAAGGGTTGTGCCGCTGTGGTGTCAGAAATCGGGAAGGCATCTATGGGGATTGAAGTGTCCTCAGCCTGCGTGTGTGGCTCTGCTGCGCTGCTTACCGAGGTTCCTGAGTCTCTTCGTGGCCTGGATTTTGCAGGACTCCCTGAGGGAGATGAATCCACGTTGGGCTGATCTTCCCTGTGAGCCTCAGTGGGATGCGAGTTGCTCTCTCTGCTGCGCTGTGCTGAGGTTGTTCGTGTGTCTCCCTCTGGCCCGCCGCCATCTTGGGCCTGCTCAGTCTGTCTCGGGTGGAAGAAATCCGTGACTTTCCTCGGGGCTGCCAGTCCCTGCTTCCTCTTCTTGGAGCTCTCCATCTCCAGCATCATCTCCTATACTTGCTGCATGCTTTGCTCGCTGGTGGCCGCCGCTGTGAGTAGAGATGAGCCGAAATTTTGAACTGCTTTTATTACGAATGCGAAATTTAACATTACGACCCAAATTCGTAATTAATTTTCAAATCGTAATTTACAATTTCGTAATCGAAATTTCACTCCCGTAATGACGAATTTCGTGTCTCCAACCGAAATTTTACTTTTTCAGGTTTGTAAGGGTTTCTATCCCTCTAGATGCCTAAAATGAATAGCACAGCCCTCCTCCTCCTCCTCTCTCTCTCTCTCTCTCTCTCTCTCTCTCTCTCTCTCTCTCTCTCTCTCTCTCTCTCTCTCTCTCTCTCTCTCTCTCTCTCTCTCTCTCTCTCTCTCTCTCTCTCTCTCTCTCTCTCTCTCTCTCTCTCTCCAGAGATCTGTAGTATTTCAAAACCATACTCACATTCATGACATGTCCAGGGATCAAACCCAGGCCAACCACATGGAAGACAGCTATGCTCACCACCATACCACCAAACACACACTAAATAGACTGCTAACCTAAATCTTACTTGTAGACAGTCATATGAGACACATGCTGGGTGCAGGGCTTTGTGATTGGACCATGGACCATGCGATAGAGTGAGGTGCAAAAATGAAATCATGCCTAGCAGAGGATGGTTTCACAATGCTAAATGCTAGGCTGGCTGTGGTGCAATTGGTTAGTGTGTCTGGCTGGTAACAGCAAGGTTACAGGTTCGATTCCATCCAGGCATGTCTTTTCCTTTTGCGTGCGCGCGCTGCGCCATTGAACCCCATGGGGTATTTTGCGTGCGTAAAACTTTACGCATGCAAAACTTTGTGCTCGGTGTTTGGACAACTGTTGAACTCAAAAGGAAAAGACATGCCTGGATGGAATCGAACCTGTAACCTTGCTGTTACCAGCCAGACGCACTAACCAATTGCACCACAGCCAGCCTAGCATTTAGCATTGTGAAACCATCCTCTGCTAGGCATGATTTCATTTTTGCACCTCACTCTATCGCATGGTCCATGGTCCAATCACAAAGCCCTGCACCCAGCATGTGTCTCATATGACTGTCTACAAGTAAGATTTAGGTTAGCAGTCTATTTAGTGTGTGTTTGGTGGTATGGTGGTGAGCATAGCTGTCTTCCATGTGGTTGGCCTGGGTTTGATCCCTGGACATGTCATGAATGTGAGTATGGTTTTGAAATACGAGAGAGAGAGAGAGAGAGAAGAGAGAGAGAGAGAGAGAGGAGGAGGAGGAGGAGTGGTTGGTTGGTTATTCATTTTAGGCATCTAGAGGGATAGAAACCTTTGCAAACTTTAAAATACTAAATTTCGTAATCGTAATTACGAAAATTTGCGTAATTTGCGAAAATTACGAAATTTCGATTACTGCTAAAATCGTAATTGTAGTAATTTCGCGAAATTTCGGAAATTCGTAATTAGGTCATTACGCTCATCTCTAGCTGTGAGCCACTTTGCCCTCTCAGCTAGTCTGCGTCCGTCTTCTCCTAAGCGGAAGCCATGCCCCCGACTCTGGCTCACTTCTGACTTTGCTTTAGCTTCTCGATTCTGTACTTTTGCCCATCTGATCCTGTTGCTAACTCTGCCTGAATTATCACTATCCTCTTGCCTGCCGATTTTGTACTATATCTACCAGTCTGTTGCCGAACCTGTCTGTCTGACCACTCTACTCACCAGTGAGCCCTTGTCACTGGTGAGGTTTCTTACTGATAGTGCCCACCAGCTCCTCTGGTGAGGTTTTGTTAATACTGATCAGTTATACTGTTGCACCAAGCACTATACACACTTGTACCTACGTGTTAGCTATACTTGCATTATTGGTGATTCTGCAGATCACCACATAATCAGGTATAGTGTCTGGATTATTGGTGATACTGCAGATCACGCAATAACCAAACTCCTGTATTGCTAAACCAATCGTTACAGGCATCTGCCACATAGCACCTTAGGAACTGCTCAAGGGACTGGTTAACCCTTTCAGTTTGCCCATTAGTCTGTGGGTGGTATCCAGAGGAAAACGACAGGTTCATACCTAGATGATGACAGAAAGCCCTCCTGAACTTGGAGACGAACTGGACTCCCCTATCTGATACCACATTCTCCGGGATACCATGCAACTGGAAAATGTGGTGAATGAAGAGTTCTGCCAGTTCTTGGGCAGAGGGAAGTCCGTCCAAGGGAATGAAATGGGCCATTTTGCTGAACCTATCGACTACCACCCAAATGACTGTTTTCCCCTCAGATCTGGGCAGTTCACCTACAAAGTCCATAGACAGATGGGTCCATGGTTGTTCAGGTACCGGTAGTGACTGTAGAGTACCTACAGGAGCCTGTCTGGATGGCTTACTCCTGGCACACACAGAACAATCTCCAACAAACTCCTTACAGTCAGACACAACAGATGGCCACCAGACACATCTGTCCAGCAGCTCCTGCATTCTGGCAACCCCTGGATGCCCTGCGTTCTTATGCAAATGGAAGACATGAAGAATTTTTAATCGAAACTGTAGTGGCACAAACAGAACCCCATCTGGTTTCCCTTCAGGGACCTCCTGCTGATAAGGGCTCAAAGTAGATGCCCAATCCTCCCAAGTCTCAGTAGCAGCAAGAATCACTTTCTCAGGAAGGATGCCTTCAGGGGTTGGGGGCTGTACTGTCTCGGGCTCAAAACATCTAGACAACGCATCTGCCTTGACGTTCCTACTACCTGGTTTGTAGGTAATAATGAATCTGAATCTCGTGAAAAACAAGGACCAGCGGGCTTGTCTGGGACTAAGACGTTTGGCCCCTTCAATATACTCTAAGTTCTTGTGAACGGTATAAACTGTTATAGTATGTTCAGCCCCCTCGAGCCAATGTCGCCAATCCTCAAACGCAAGTTTGATGGCCAACAGTTCTCGATTCCCGATATCGTAATTTCTCTCGGCGGGGGAGAACTTCCGAGAGTAAAATGCGCATGGGTGCAACCTGCCCTGCAGACCAGAGTGTTGCGACAATACAGCCCCAACCCTGATCTCTGAAGCATTCACCTCAACAATGAAAGGAAGAGAAACATCCACATGTCTCAAAATGGGGGCGGAGCAGAACAATTTTTTAATTGATGAGAATGCAGACTGTGCTTCTGCTGACCAATTTTAGGTATCTGCCCCCTTTTTGGTGAGGTCAGTGAGAGGTGACACCACAGAAGAAAAACCTTTGATACATTTTCTGTAATAGTTAGCAAAAAAGGAATCGCTGGAGTGCCTTCAACCCCAAAGGTTGAGGCCACTCCAGGACAGCAGAAACCTTTTTGGGGTCCATAGAGAGTCCTGCGGAAGAGATTATGTACCCCAGGAAGGGAACCTCAGAAACCTCAAAAAGACATTTCTCGAGTTTAGCATATGAGGAATTTTGTCGTAGCTTCCTTAAAACATACTTCACGTGCTCCCTGTGTTCAGCCATATTAGATGAATAAATGAGTATGTCATCTAAATAAATAAGGACAAACCGCCCAGGACCTCTCTAAAGACCTCATTGATCAACTCCTTGAAGACGGCGGGTGGGTTGCACAACCCGATGGGCATAACAAGGTACTCGTAGTGCCCGTCGGGTGTGTTGAACGCCGTCTTCCACTCGTCACCCTCTCTTATGCGAATCAGGTTGTATGCCCCTCTCAGATCGAGTTTAGTGAAGACACCCGCATCTGTAATCTGAGAGAACAAGTCATCAATCAGAGGGAGAGGATAACGATTTTTCACAGTAATTTTGTTCAACTCTCTGTAATCGATACATGGCCGAAGGCCACCGTCCTTTTTCTGTACAAAAAAGAACCCTGCCCCGGCCGGGGACCTAGATGGACGGATTAACCCTTTGGCCAAGTTTTCTTTAATATACTCCTGCATGGCACGTTTTTCAGGCCCAGAAAGGTTATATAAATGGCCCCTAGGGGGCATACAACCTGATCTCAACTCAATGGGGCAGTCAAAACTTCGGTGAGGGGGTGTGAGAAAATGCAGAAAAGCCGCCGCATGTGCCAAGAGCAAGGCGGCTGACTCCGCGTCCGACGTGGCGTTTTTCACGCATAGACACGCAACTGGTAGTGTGGTGGAATGCGGAAAAGCCGCCGCATGTCTTGACGGCAAAGCGACTGTTTCCGCGTCCAACGCGGCAGTTTGCATGCAGCAGCGTGCGCTTGGTGTGGCTGGGTCTGTTAGTGCACATAGGCAGATGGAGAGCTACGCGCGCGCGGGCCTGAACTCAGGACCTTTATACCAGCAGGGGAAGTGTCAGCTGATCAGGAAGATCAGCTGATTCCTGCAGGACTCATGATTGGTTGAATGGCTTGGGCGGGGCGGCAGAGTCCAGCAACTATATATTCTGCTGCTTGTCAGTTGCTGGTTGTCTGCCATTGCTAACACTTCGTGAAGGCACTCAGACGTTAGCTAGACCCGACAGTGTGCCAGAACCGGCAGGAGCTGGGAATCCACACTGAGTCAGATTCTTAATAGCTTAAAGTACTAATTGAATTGTATTATTTGTTAGACCAGTTCCAGGGGATCGGTTGAAAAGGGCGCCCGAGCTGCCTGTGTGAAAAGGGCGCCACCATAGACATCAATGTTATTTCTGGAAATATGGGCTACAAGGTGTAGAAAAGGGCGCCCGAGTTTTGATATAGGCTACAAGTGGGCTCCCCTTTGTAGCCCATATTTTTTCGGCTACAAGGTTTTCGGCTACAAGCGGGCTCCCCTTTGTAGCCCATATTTTTTTTGGCTACAGTAAGGTGCTCCTCTGTAACCCATATTATTGACTTTTTTTTGTAGCCAAAGTTTTTATATGGGCTACAAGCACTGTAAGCTGAATTATTTCATTCCCCCACTATCCATGGCGGCCTGGAGGGGGAATAGTAATTAACACATCCTGGAATATTTTTGTAGCCGAAGTTTTTATATGGGCTACAAGCACTGGAAGCCGAATTATTTCATTCCCCCACTATCCATGGCAGCCTGGAGGGGGAATAGTAATTAACACATCCCGGAGTTTTTTTCTAGCCGAAGTTTGTATACGGGCTACAAGCGCTGGAAGCCGAATTATTTCATTCCCCCACTATCCATGGCGGCCTGGAGGGGGAATAGTAATTAACACATCCCGGAGTTTTTTTTGTAGCCGAAGTTTTTATATGGGCTACACCAGCCGCCTTGTTTTTTTTGTAGCCGAAGTTTTTATATGGGCTACACCAAGCGTCTTTTTTGTAGCCGAAGTTGGTATATATATGGGCTCCACCAGGCGCCCTTTTTTACATGCGCCCTTTTCATGTAGACCCAGTTCCAGGGTGTTGAGATCAAGGCCCTCACGCCCCAGACTAGGAATACTGTGTATCTTCTGTGTATTCTCTAGCATAGTTCCAGGGTGTTGAGATTAAGGGCCTCACATCCAAGACTAGGGAACTGTATTATCATTTGTGTTATACTCCAGACTAGTTCCAGGGTGTTGATGATCACGGAACTCTCACATTTAAGACTAGGGAATTGTATTATCATTTATGTTATGCTCCAGACTAGTTCCAGGGTGTTGTAAATACGGACCTCACACCCCAGACTAGGATTGTGTTATTACTGTGTTACGCTAGCCGAGTTCAGGGCAAAACCTTACATATTAGCAGCAGGGCTTCCTGCAACCCAGCCTAGGTCCCTCGCTCAGGGGTCCACAGGCTACAGGAATATCACCCACCGCTCAGGGGTGAATTCCTCAGGAGTATAGGCCGCCAGCTCCTCTGGTGGTCTTTACTCAGAGTTGTTACTGTTGCACCAAACACTTACACTCTCTCAGGTGTCTAGAGGTTAGACATATCTGATTATTGACGATTCCGCAGATCCTCAATAATCGGGTATATCTGTATTCTTGGGGATACTGCGGATTGCCAAGGATCAGATTCTCTCTCTGGTTGCTGACACCGATCGTTACAGAATGGCAGACCGAACCCAAATGGACGCACTGTATAGCCATGTTGAAGTCCTTACCACCACGGTAAACCAACTTTCTGCGTCAGTTTTGAACCAACAGACCCAGATATGTCAGATATTTGGGGCTATTTCAGAACTTCAATCAGTGCGATCTCCTCTTAGCACAGACATACGTATGCCTGTACCTGAGAAATTTTCTGGCGACAGATCTGATTTTCGGAACTTTAGAAATAGAGTGTTATCATACTTTGAGTTAAGGCCTAATTCGTCTGGAACCGAGGCACAGAGAATTACGTTCATTAAGACTCTGTTGTCAGGGAATTCCCAGACCTGGGCATATGGTCTTCCTATTGGGCATCAGGCCCTGACCTCGGTCGATGAATTTTTTGAGGCTATGGCTATGATTTACGATGACCCAGACATCGCCTCGACTTCTGAACGGAAGCTCAAGCTTCTGCGTCAGGGCAAAGGTCCGGTGGAAAATTATGCTGCGGAGTTCAGGAGGTGTGCAGTCTCGGCTAGATGGGACGCATTCGCCCTCCTAGACTGTTTTTTGGCCGGATTGTCAGATACTATTCATGAGGTAATGATAGGCCATCCTGAGCCCGAATCATTGGATGAGGCAATCTCTTTGGCCATACAGATAGATCGCCGTTTGCGCCACCAGAGACAGGTTCGTGGTAGAGTGGCCAGAAGGTCTATCTTACACGACTCTTCTCGGTCTCCCTCACCTCCAGGCGAACCTATGCAAATTGGGTACACAAGGTTGAGTCTGGGGGAAAAGAGTCGCAGGAGCCCAAAGAAGAACGCTTTACATGGTTCCACTAGGCCAGACAAATGCTATCGCCTAGGATTAGTCAAAATCATAGGTGATCAGGGTTCATCCCTGAACGATGGTCGGCTGATCCTTCCTTGTTCGGTTACGTGGGAAGGTCGGACCAAGTCCGCAGAAGCCATGGTGGACTCGGGTTCGTCAGCGAACCTCATCGATTACGATTTTACCAAAAGTCTGGGGATACCGTTATCTGCACCCGACCGGCAGATTTCGGTCACTGCAGTGGACGACTCTTCATTGCGCAGTGCCCAGTTTCTTTCCCAAACCCCCCTACTATCATGTTGTTTAGGGGCAGTGCATAAAGAGAGTTTACAGTTCCTGGTCCTGCCGATGAAGGGCTCTGCTGTTGTTCTCGGTATGCCCTGGTTACAGCTTCACTCACCGCTGATTGACTGGGCTTCAGGACAGCTACTGAAATGATCAGGCCACTGTCAGGAACACTGTTTGAAGAGGGGTGAGGCAGATAAAACCAAGATACAGGTCGCAGGAAAGACAGGACAGTGTATAGATATTTCTAATGGTTCCGGTTCCTCACGGTTATCTCTCATGCATAAATCTGATAGCAAAAGCCCCAAAGCAGACGCTTTAGACAGGGGTTTTGGGCCCCAAACCATTCTACCACCGAAAAAACAGGGTGACAAGAAATCATTTTCTGTATCCCTGCCCGGGTCAGCGCTGCATGTGGATTCCACTCCCTCCCTCCCTGGGTTGATTGATGGCCGGCCTGAGTATGAGATAAAAAGAAATTTCTCTAACTTACATCCTGGAAAGCCAGGAAGGAGATGTCCGGAGTCCACTCCTCAGGGGGGGGGGGGGTACTGTGAGAAAACGCGGAAAAGCCGCCGCATGTGCCAAGAGCAAGGCGGCTGACTCCGCGTCCGACGCGGCGGTTTGCACGCATAGTCTGGTAGTGTGGTGGAATGCGGAAAAGCCGCCGCATGTCTTGACGGCAAAGCGACTGTTTCCGCGTCCAACGCGGCGGTTTGCATGCAGCAGCGTGCGCTTGGTGTGGCTGGGTCTGTTAGTGCACATAGGCAGATGAGGAGCTACGCGCGCGCGGGCCTGAACTCAGGACCTTTATACCAGCGGGGGAAGTGTCAGCTGATCAGGAAGATCAGCTGATTCCTGCAGGACTCATGATTGGTTGAATGACTTGGGCGGGGCAGCAGAGTCCAGCAACTATATATTCTGCTGCTTGTCAGTTGCTGGTTGTCTGCCATTGCTAACACTTCGTGAAGGCACTCAGACGTTAGCTAGACCCGACAGTGTGCCAGAACTGGCTGGAGCTGGGAATCCACACTGAGCCAGATTCTTGATAGCTTAAAGTACTAATTGAATTGTATTATTTGTTAGACCAGTTCCAGGGTGTTGAGATCAAGGCCCTCACGCCCCAGACTAGGAATACTGTGTATCTTCTGTGTATTCTCTAGCATAGTTCCAGGGTGTTGAGATCAAGGCCCTCACATCCAAGACTAGGGAACTGTATTATCATTTGTGTTATACTCCAGACTAGTTCCAGGGTGCTGATGATCACGGAACTCACACCCAAGACTAGGGAATTGTATTATCATTTATGTTATGCTCCAGACTAGTTCCAGGGTGTTGTGAATACGGACCTCACACCCCAGACTAGGATTGTGTTATTACTGTGTTACGTTAGCCCAGTTCAGGGCAAAACCTTACATATTAGCAGCAGGGCTTCCTGCAACCCAGCCTAGGTCCCTCGCTCAGGGGTCCACAGGCTACAGGAATATCACCCACTGTCAGAGGTGAATTCCTCAGGAGTCTTAGGCCGCCAGCTCCTCTGGTGGTCTTTACTCAGAGTTGTTACTGTTGCACCAAACACTTACACTCTCTCCGGTGTCTAGAGGTTAGACATATCTGATTATTGACGATTCCGCAGATCCTCAATAATCGGGTATATCTGTATTCTTGGGGATACTGCGGATCGCCAAGGATCAGATTCTCTCTCTGGTTGCTGACACCAATCGTTACAGGGGGAAGTTTGTCTGCCGCCTTGGGACAGAAAACATCAGCAAAGTCTGAGTACTGAGTAAGCAACCCCTCCACTTGAACCTCGGTAGCGTATACCGTGACTTTCTCCATACAATCATGATGGCAAAAAGGAGGACCAGCTCAACAATTGTCTGGAACTCCAGTCGATCTGAGGGGAGTGTTTTTGAAGCCACAGCGTACCAAGGATCACAGTGGAGGTAGCCATCTTGAGTACAAAGAATTGTATTTGTTCTTGTAACGACTGTGGAACTTTCTCCGTGATCAGCGCACAACGCGTGCACTGATACAGCGGAAATCCTCCACAAGCGTATAATTGCAGGAACCCAGCAAAAGGTGCTACGCACCCGTAGAGGGAAATTCCTGTCGGCAGATGGCGCTGAGGAGTGCAGAGGAACCAATCCTCTGTACCTCCACAAATGCCAGACAGGAATTGTACGAAGCGCAGAACGCAATCGCAAGAGAAGCGATTGCGAATGAGAACGAGCAAAGGGACAGGTTGAATGTGTGTGCGCCAATCTAGTCGCCACCCCGCGACAGCGCACACACAACAGCAGATACGAAACAGAAACGCAACCGCAAGAAAGGCGATTGCCAAAAGTGACACAAGGCAGATCAGAACAGAATACAAGGATAGCAAAGGCACAGCAAATCATACAATGAGGAGATACGGAAAATAACAAACGCTAACTGAACGCGAACACCGCACTCATTCGCAACAGTGCACGCATTCATGCGCGGTCTCCACGTGATAAGCACAATAGAGACAAGCACGCCTAACTAACCATCGACAGACAAACATGTAACAGAGGACGCGAGCGCTTGCTTAACGGTTACCTCACCGAGCCTCCAGCAAGCGTTCGTAGCAGACAAGACAGACACACGAAAACAGGGACAAGCGAGAGATAGGATCCACAGCACTAGCGAAAGTGGCTAGCGCGATCCAGGAAGACAGAACAGAAGGATCCACAGTACTAGCGCAGGATGCTAATGCGATACAGGTAGACAGAGTAGCAGAACAGAAGGATCCACAGCACTAGCGCTAGGCGAGTGCGATCCAGGCAGACAGAGTAGCAGAACAGAAGGATCAACAGCACTAGCGCTAGGCGAGTGCGATCCAGGCAGACAGAGTAGCAGAACAGAAGGATCCACAGCACTAGCGGAAAGTGGCTAGCGCAATTCAAGGAGACAGAACAGAAGGATCCACAGCGCTCGCACAAGATGCTAGTGCGATCCAAGTGAGACAGATCAGAAGAGATAGCTGGTAGCAACCGCTGCACCAGCTATACTCCAAAAACAGAGATCAGAACCATTTCCTGTCGACCACCGCTGGGACAGGACAATCGCAACAGAACAAACAAACAGATAAGCAATTCTAACTGCACTAAGGAAACCTGCCTAGTGCCGTTTTCCAGGAATTACTCTAAGCTGATCTTCAAACAGAGAGTAAGGCTGACACTCTCTAGGAGTGTTTACTACAAACCCTGAAGGAATGACCAGCAAAGGACTGTGGGTAATCCCAACCTTTATACTGCCAGTCATCACAGGAGGCAGGTAGAGGATTTGCATAACGAATGTATGCAAATTCCTCAGCAGCACGAGCTGCAAAACTGACAGAAGCTCTTCTTTCCAGAGTCCTGCAGCATGCAAACCTAAACAATGGTCAAAAAGCTGCCTGCCTGCGCAGATCATTACAGTACCCCCCCCCCCCCTCCAGGGTCGAATTCAACACGACCCTCAAAACTGCTATTAGCAAAAGACTCCAACCGAAGACTCATGAAGGTCGGGACAGCCCGACAATGTCCAATTCTAGAGTCAGTCCACCCGAAACCGACCTCATCGGAAACAGAAGCCACCGAAACATGCCCATCAGCACTACAAGTCTCAGCGTAACACCCATCAGGACTGTGGATACCAGAGAAGAAGCCACCGAAACCCCCCAGACAATACCCACCACCTTCAAAGGAGCGTCCGAAAATACCAAATCTGCCACAAAACCTGTTCAAAGTGTCTCTTTCAAAACAAAAGCCGCTGTTGATCGTATTCAGGGTACCAAGCAAAACTTCTCTCGGAATCTCCCAGAACGCCTTGAAGCTCCGCAGAGATTCCAAGAAGCCAGAACGCTCACCAGGCTCACATGGAGAGCTACCAAGCATCCCCATGGAACCTATGACAGTTACAGATTCAGAATTAGCAGGACACCCATCAAGATCAGGACTTTCAGGGACCACTTCTGGGCATGCAAGCAGGCAGGCTAAATCAGAACATGTCTCCACCGAGGAAGCATCTGAGTACGCTGGTAACCGAGGCACACTTGGGCTTTCTGGGTCACAGAGCACACTGGGGTACACCAGCACAGGAGAAACCTCAGGACACGTCGGGGAACTGCCAACCTCAGAGTCCGGCACGACCAGACCAAAACCAGGACCGGGCAGAAAATCATCACGAGTAGAGGTCACAGGTACTGGTATTTCAAAAGAAGACTCGGTCTCAGGCTTAGAGATCTCAATGACTGTAATGGTATCTGACAGAAATTCATCATTGACTACCCATGACTGAAGCTCCACCAGAGCTGAAAAGGTAGCCAGCAAGGCAGCAATGCCCACGGAAGAGGGCAACACCTCAGAAGGACTTGGGGGGCAGGAGACATCTCCTACAAGTTCTGCACCCTTTGGGAGGAACTCGGAGACCTCCAGAACATCAAACAAGACCTCAGGAACATCATTTTCCAGGTTTTCTAAGAAGGATTCTGAACTATCCATGTTACAGGGCTGAACATTAAATACCTCCTGCAGGCAGGGCAGATGTCCCAGGAATGGTTCCACCATAACCTGAGACTGAACTTCATCATAATTAGCGGGATGTACAGGAATATTTACTGGAACACACACTGACTCCCTAACTTCATTTTCACTGTACTCAGAATTCTGTGTGGCAGTCAAACTAGCTTGTAACTCAGAAACTGCGGAAAACAGGTGAGTAGAGTGGCAATACCTAGACGAGCCTCTAGGGACACTGCAGGGGATTCTAAGCAAGGCCACATTGACTCATCCAGAGTACAGGGTGCAGAATCAGCACTTCCCTCAGAGCAAGAAAGGGGCTCACAAACGTCAGTGTGAAAGGAAAACATGTTTTCATTCATGGTACAGGGCCGGTTCAGAGAAAGCGTCTCTGAACAAGGCAAAGAAGGTTCAGCATCAGATTCGCAAAACCGAAGCGCTGTCTCACTCTTAGATTCGGCTAACAATGTCGAATCCGAGGAATCAGAACGCAAAACCTGCGAATCAAAAATCACTTTAGGTTGTGAAACTGACGCTTCCATAGCGCAAACCTCCGCGATCTGCGGAGCAGACTGCAAGGCATCTAGGACCGAAACACTGGAGCAACTGTCATCAGGCAACGGGCCCCTACAGGTGTGAACAGGGTGAGACAGAGACTCATTTGCAGAAGAAATAGCGACATCAACAGGATAAACTTTATTAGGCTTAATAATTTTACTTTTGACGCTGCATAGTCGAGAAATTTTCCCCATAGCAGGGTCACAGACGGAAGATCTCAAAGATCTGTTTCTAAATGAAAAAGGATCCCACACATCCTTGAGGAAACCGGCAGACTCATGCCGATCACAATCTGCAGGAACATTCGAGAAACAGGCATCAGATCGCACAGATTCAAACTGCACACTGTCAGGAGAGAATCCTTCAGGATTCACACAGGAATCAATCACAGCGGCACACTCATTCATTTCAGAATGCACAAAGTCAAGACTCACATGCTTTACCCCAGAAAGGCAGGAACAATCATCCGACAACGATGTCTCTTTATTGGAATCAATTGGTTGGTGTGTGTGCAACTCATCCAAAATCGTCTGCCACACATAAATCACCAGATCCACATCACCCTCGTCACATTCATCAGAATCAATCAAAAGGTACATAGAATCGAGACAATCATTCAAGACATCCTTGCTTTTTGCGATGTAAAAATCGCAAAAAGCTTTCCAATCAAAATCGAATTCCTCCAGCAAGGCCCCAATATCCCAGGAAGCAAATGGGGGTTCAAACAGGCCAGTATCCAGAAAATCTCCATATGGGTGGAGATCAGGAACAAGAACAGATTTTTTAACTGCTTTAATATAGTGTGCGATCCTACCTATAATAGGATCCACATAAGCTTTGGATTGGGGCAACGAAACCTGAGACTGAGAAGTCTCTCTGAAATCATCACATTCAAGTGCTTTCCCTACTTCAGAGTTTACAGAACTAATTTCTTTATTTGTAGTTGCTATGGGCAACGGATTTTTCTGCTGGGAAGTCTTCCTAGATCTTTTACGTTTAGACTTAGCAGCTCTGGATGGCTGCTTTTTGGATGAAAGAGTAGATGGAACAGCTGACTGAGCTGCTGACAACAACTCATTAAGGGGGTATGGTAATTGAGGTAATCTCAGCCAATTGTGAATTAAAAAGGCCAAGAATTCCAGGGGTCTTTGACTCAGGGTGGTATGATCTAACACATCATAAGCCCACATTGACATTTCGCCCCCCAACAGAATGTAGACCATTTGGGGGGCCCAGGTAGACACTGGGGTGCATTGGAATTCAGGGTTCGCTAAAAGTTTAGTGCACTCAGACAAAAACTCGTCTGCTGATTCAGGTTCAAGATTTTTAAATCTCTTAAAGGTACAAGAGCCATATTCGACAAAATCGTACAAATCGGAAATTCCCTCTACACTGGGAATTTTGGTTAGGCTGGTCATACTGTAACGATTGTGGAACTTTCTCCGTGATCAGCGCACAACGCGTGCGCCGATACGGCGGAAATCCTCCACAAGCGTATAATTGCAGGAACCCAGCAAAAGGTGCTACACACCCGTAGAGGGAAATTCCTGTCGGGAGATGGCGCTGAGGAGTGCAGAGGAACCAATCCTCTGTACCTCCACAAATGCCAGACAGGAATTGTACGAAGCGCAGAACGCAATCGCAAGAGAAGCGATTGCGAATGAGAACGAGCAAAGGGACAGGTTGTATGTGTGTGCGCCAATCTAGTCGCTACCCCGCGACAGCGCACACACAACAGCAGATACGAAACAGAAACGCAACCGCAAGAAAGGCGATTGCC
Organism: Hyperolius riggenbachi; assembly: GCF_040937935.1. Lineage (NCBI taxonomy): Eukaryota > Metazoa > Chordata > Amphibia > Anura > Hyperoliidae > Hyperolius > Hyperolius riggenbachi. The sequence goes on from NC_090649.1 coordinate 29,519,297, forward strand.
AAAAGTGACACAAGGCAGATCAGAACAGAATACAAGGATAGCAAAGGCACAGCAAATCATACAATGAGGAGATATGGAAAATAACGAACTCTAACTGAACGCGAACACCGCACTCATTCGCAACAGTGAACGCGTTCATGCGCGGTCTACACGTGATAAGCACAATAGAGACAAGAACGCATAACTAACCATCGACAGACAAACCTGTAACAGAGGACGCGAGCGCTTGCTTAATGGTTACCTCACCAAGCCTCCAAAAAGCGTTCGTAGCAGACAAGACAGACACACGAAAACAGGGCAAAGCGAGAGATAGGATCCACAGCACTAGCGAAAGTGGCTAGCGCGATCCAGGAAGACAGAACAGAAGGATCCACAGTACTAGCGCAGGATGCTAGTGCGATCCAGGTAGACAGAGTAGCAGAACAGAAGGATCCACAGCACTAGCGCTAGGCGAGTGCGATCCAGGCAGACAGAGTAGCAGAACAGAAGGATCCACAGCACTAGCGCTAGGTGAGTGCGATCCAGGCAGACAGAGTAGCAGAACAGAAGGATCCACAGCACTAGTGAAAGTGGCTAGCGCGATCCAGGTACAGAGTAGCAGAACAGAAGTATCCACAGCACTAGCAGAAAGTGGCTAGCGCAATCCAAGGAGACAGAACAGAAGGATCCACAGCGCTAGCGCAAGATGCTAGTGTGATCCAAGTGAGACAGATCAGAAGAGATAGCTGGTAGCAACCGCTGCACCAGCTATACTCCAAGAACAGAGATCAGAACCATTTCCTGTCGACCACCGCTGGGACAGGACGATCGCAACAGAACAAACAAACAGATAAGCAATCCTAACTGCACTAAGGAAACCTGCCTAGTGCAGTTTTCCAGGAATTACTCTAAGCTGATCTTCAAACAGAGAGTAAGGCTGACACTCTCTAGGAGTGTTTCATAGGAAGGAATCCTTATGATCAGCCAAGCATTGTGGGAAACACATAGTACTTATAGTACACGCCTCCAATGAATGTGGCCAGGCAATTTGCATGACAACGTATGCAAATTCCTCAGCAAGCACAAGCTGCAAAACTGACAGAAGCTCTTCTTTCCAGAGTCCTGCAGCATGCAAACCTAAACAATGGTCAAAAAGCTGCCTGCCTGCACAGGCAGCTGAGCAGATCATTACAGTTCTTTATGCAGGGCCCCCACCTGACATAACAATACACAGGGCCGGATTTGTACTTACCAGTGCCCTAGGCCTGCTGTCACCAAGCGCCCCCCCCCCCCCGCCACCACCACCACCACCACCAAAAAACATTCTGTCCAACTATCTGACTAGCGATCACTGGTTTGAATGGGCTCATTTCAGTTGTGCTGCTGTGCCCCTCATTGAACAAAGAATCAGTGGATGCTCTGTCCTCTCACGATGGAAATTTGCGCTCCTACTCGAATGTGCACAGCAGCCGATAGTGTTCTGGGCATGCATACTTGAGAAATTACGCTGATGTATGATCGGTACTCGTCAAGAATGCATAACACTATACTGGCCTCGGTTGCTGTGCACATCTGGGCAGGAGCAGAAAATTACAGGGAGAGCAAGTGGCCAGAGCATGCGCTGCTTCTTTATCCTCTGTGCGACTGGCTGCAGTCAGAGCCACAAACAGGTGGCAGGGAGTGCGAGTGGCCAGAGCATGCGCTGCTTCTTTGTCCTCTGTGAGACTGGCTGCAGTCAGAGCCACAAACAGGTGGCAGGGAGTGCGAGTGGCCAGAGCATGCGCTGCTTCTTTGTCCTCTGTGAGACTGGCTGCAGTCATAGCCACATACAGGTGACAGGGAGCGTGAGTGGCCAGAGCATGCGCTGCTTCTTTGTCCTCTGTGCGACTGGCTGCAGTCAGAGCCACAAACAGGTGGCAGGGAGCGTGAGTGGCCAGAGCATGCGCTGCTTCTTTGTCCTCTGTGCGACTGGCTGCAGTCAGAGCCACAAACAGGTGGCAGGGAGCGTGAGTGGCCAGAGCATGCGCTGCTTCTTTGTCCTCTGTGCGACTGGCTGCAGTCAGAGCCACAAGCAGGTGACAGGGAACGTGAGTGGCCAGAGCATGCGCTGCTTCTTTGTCCTCTGTGCGACTGGCTGCAGTCAGAGCCACAAACAGGTGGCAGGGAGCGTGAGTGGCCAGAGCATGCGCTACTTCTTTGTCCTCTGTGCGACTGGCTGCAGTCAGAGCCACAGACAGGTGACAGGGAGCGCGAGTGGCCAGAGCATGCGCTGCTTCTTTGTCCTCTGTGCGGCTGACTGCAGTTGGAGCCACAAACAGGTGGCAGGGCAGTGCAATGGAGAAAAGCCCAAACAAAACAGAGAACAGGTAAGTAGCAAACATCCTGTCAAGACCCACTTTGGATGTTTGGTTGTAATTAGTGTGGACCTGAACTCAGAACTTCCTCTCTGCTCTAAAAGATACTCAACAACATAACCTTTAAAGAAAAAACATTTCTTTGTTACAGCTGATACAAATCCTGCAATAAATAGACAGTGTGTCTAATTCCTACTTTCATGGAAGAAAATATATTAACATATTGTGCTTTAAAATAAGCTTATATGCTGTGGCAGTCAGGTGACACAGGGAAGATATCAAATTTGTGATTAGACACAGATGTGGAAGAATTCGAAAGGCTCTCTAAATACATACATGGTGCATGTCTCTGCATGGTTTCCTTCTGTCCTGTGCAGCTCCACTTTAAAGCATCTGAATGACATTTATTTATATTTGCTGAAAAATCTACGTATCTCTTTTGAATGCTGAATGTACATATGGCGGTGTGCTTTAACATATAGACAGTATACAGGAACAAAGTATGAAGAAGGCTTATTAGCAGAAAGATTACTCTTTTTCTTTTAAGTCAATAAATGGTATCACCCTGATTCAAAACTCTCTGCTTTTGCTGATGGCTAAGATGGTACAATGTTCTACTGCTACAGGAAAGCAGAAGGATGCCAATTCATACACACTAGCATAGAGGTAGTAACAGCTCAGGTGACAGTGACAGTGTAGCAATGAAAGGGAAGCATACAGCATTTTTATTCCAGGCTGCAGCAGTTCTCATAGATGGTCGGAGATGAAGGACAGAAAATGAGTCAGGAAAGAGTTAACTTAAGCAGAGAGGAGATCACTGGCTAGGAAGAAAAAAAAGCAATAAATTAGGCCTAGATAAGAAAATGTAATTTACAACTGCTGGGGTCAGACAGTGTCACAGCTCTAAAAGAGAAGGCAAAGAAACTAGCAGAAATGTTTGTGAATGCCTGCATTAGAACTCAGCGGAACTTAGTGTTATCTGCTTTGTAATGTAAATCCCTGGTATTTCTCACATCCACTTGTACTGTATGTCGATCCATATAAATAATTGGATCATCAGGTGACAGTTATGATTGATCCTGATTGTTATAACACATTAGGAAGTGAGAGGTGCAGGGATTGGGGAACTCTGGAATTCCTCTATTAGTGCAGAGCAGGGCGCTGGCTGGCTGCGCTGCGGGAACAGAGGAGATGATTTACTTTGACATATGACCTCTTCTCTCTCCAAGTCATGCCGCCCTTCTGATCTTATCTGATTTTATCGCCCTAGGCCGTGGCCTCTGTGGCCTTTGCAGAAATCCGGGCCTGACAATACAGGAGTCTGAGAGAGAGGTTGTTTCCCCTGCAGTGGCGAATCATCCACTGCAGTAACAACAATCTGACGTCCCAAGGAAACAAGGGGAAAACCAAATTTAATAGCAACATCATAGTCAATAAAATTGGCTGCGGAGCCCGAGTCTATAAAGGCCTGGTTAGACAGGACTTGATCTTCCTAGGATATAGAGCACGGGAGGAGTAAACGATTTTCTTTTAGAGGTAACACAGATTCGCCTTCTTGGGGCAATTTTGTACCACATGACCTTTCTCTGCACAGTATAGGCAGAGTTCTCTCAGTACGCCTTGTGACGGACATTACAGAAAGTCGTGCGCTAGCGCCATCGATTTTTGCAGTTCCTGTCAGTCCCGGGTAAATGCACAATAGATGTCAATTTCCCTCTCTCTTACTGAGAACAGTAACCTCCCCCCCACATCCTGTGTCAGGTCAGGAAAGAATGTCACACCTAGCAGGACCTCCCGCTGGGCCAGTTGCTGGCACAGCCTTCCCCAAGGAAACTAGATCCAACCAGTAAGATAAAAAAAATTCCCTCCAAACTCAGAGACTCAAACAAAGGAATCCTTAATGTATTAATAATTCAAAATAGGTTTGGCACAGAAAGACAACAAACACATTTCCTGATACCCAGAAATCAGTTCTATCACTCACATGATTTATAATTTTCTGGCTATCAGGAATCAATAGAGAATCCACTTTATCCGGCCTGCGTAGAGCGAATGCGACAGACTAGGCATGTATAGCCTAGTTTAATACAGGATCGCAAGCGGCTTATGAATATAGTCTCGGATTTGCGATGCGCCAATCTGGGACGGAATTACACAAATTATTAATAAATTGGTACATTTCTTGCTCTAAGTCTGAGGGTGGCAACCTGGCTTCCAGGAGGTAACCCTGCCTTAAACACACCTACTTTCCAGGTAGTGACCGCCCCAAAACTGAGGTCAGTAAAAAGTGTTTGCGAGGAACTCCTCCTCAGTTCTTCAATTTCCATCTATCAGGGAAGTCCAGACATGTGCTCACGGAGAACCGGGCGCATGTTGTGTACAAAGACTTTTAACCTGAATGCCTACTTTTAAACTGGACTATTTTCTTCATTCTTCAAATGGACTGCTCAGCTAACTAAGTAAGAATTTTCTGATTTTATTCCTTTTTATTTTTAAGCTCTGTGTTTTATCCACTACACTGTGATCTGCTGTCACTGCTGCTCACATATGGTGGCGCGTATGGACGCAGCGGCTTGGTGCTCTTTCCAGAGTGTGTTTGTAATGTAGCTAAAACCAAGGAGCTTATAGTGGATTTTAGGAAGAAGGCAGATGACATTCAGCCACTTATTATAAATGGAAATATTGTAGAAAGGGTCACAGACTTTCAGGTTTTTAGGAGTTACTATTAAAGAGGACCTGACTTGGGGGTCACATATTGCTGAAGTAGTGAAAAAGGCACAGAAGAGGCTATATTTTTTGAGGGTGCTTAGGAAGAATAATATTACCGAGAAATTGTTGGGTGTCTTTTTACCGCAGTACAGTGGAGAGTGTCCTAGTCTACTGTCTCTGTGCGTGGTTTTCAAGCTGCACAGTAGCACAGAAAAAGCAGCTTCATAGGGTAATTAAGGTTGCCCAGAGGATAGTTGGCTGTCCTCTCCTTTCATTAGAAGAATTATATACGTCTTATTGTTTCAGGAATATTAACCAGTTCGCATTCAGTCGTTTTTCGCTTCATGCATCCGAACAATGTTCACCTCCCATTCATTAGCCTATAACTTTATTACTACTTATCACAATGAACTGATCTATATCTTGTTTTTTCCGCCACCAATTAGGCTTTCTTTGGGGGGACATTTTACTAAGAGCCACTTTACTGTAAATGCATTTTAAAAGGAAGAATAAGAAAAAAACGGAAACAAATCATTATTTCTCACTTTTCGGCAATTATAGTTTTAAAATAATACATGCCTCCATAATTAAAACCCACGTATTGTATATGCCCATTTGTCCCGGTTATTACACCATTTAAATTATGTCCCTATCACAATGTATGGCGACAATATTTTATTTGGAAATAAAAGTGCATTTTTTCCGTTTTGCATTCATCACTATTTACAAGCTTATAATAAAAAAAAAAAAAGAAATATTTCATCTTTACATAGATATTTAAAAAGTTTAGACCCTTAGGTAAATATTTGTGTTTTTTTTTTTATTGTAATGTTTTTTTGTTTTTTTTAATTAAACATTTTATGTGGGTATTTTTGGGAGGGTGGGATTGAAATTGTATTTTTTTTTGTAAATATGTGTATTTTTATTTTTATTTAACATTTAGATGTAGTTTACTTTTTGGCCACAAGATGGCAGCCATGAGTTGTTTACAGTGACGTCACTCTAAGCGTACCACGTACGCTTAGAGCGACATAGGAAGCAGAAAAAGCGTAGCTTTCGAGAGAAGCTGTCGCTTTTTCTGCGGGGGAGAGGAATCAGTGATCGGGCACCGTTGCCCGATTCACTGATTCACTGGCTAACAAACCGCCGGCCGGGAGCGCGCGTGCACGCGCGCGATCGGCCGCGTGGACGCGCAGGAGCGCACATGGCTTCCTGGACGTGAGTTTCACGTCCAGGAATGTCAAATAGTTAAGAACATTGTAAGCGACGCCTCACATCCAGGACATGTGTTATTTGAACATCTCCCTTCTGGAAAACGTTTTAGACTTATGAAAACTAAGACAAATAGACTAAAGAACAGTTTTTATCCTTCAGCCATTTCTATGTTAAATGCTGCTAAGTGGCCATGTTGATAAGGGGTGTGTGCAATGCAATGTATGTAAGAATGGAATGTTATGCTGTCTTTGCTTTTGCTGAAAAATTGCACTTAAGAAATTCGTTGTACAATTTCGGTTGTTACAATGACAATAAAGATTTTCTATTTCTATTCTATTTTCTATTCTATTATATGTTAATAGGTGTATATAACTGTATGTAATGCATTTGTGTTATTAAACGTATAAAAATCGTTTAGCGGTTATGACCTGTTGCTGAACATACACAATCGTACCCATTCTCCTGAACTCGCTACCCTGTGTTTAATAGAAGTATACATTTATAACCCGTATGCGTGAATCCGGCTCAGATAGTCAGATCTGACCCAGATTCCTGCATACTGCTAAGGGTTAATAGAGCGTTCTCCAAGTCCTAGTATAATTACAGTAGCGGGCTGTGTAACTCACTTGGTGGCAGATCTTTGGATTGTATATGTGTGTGGTGAATCGGTTGGTATCAGAACGCTCCGTTCGCGAGTCAGTTCATCAAATTGCGAATGCGGGTTACCCTTCGTGATGAACAAATGACCGTGTGAGAGGATTTCTGACGCTGATCGACTGACCCACCCGCAGACCGGCCTTGCGGTCTGTGACATTGTTTGGCAGCTTACTGGGATTTGTGTATGTTCAGAACATTAACGGCAACGTTATTTGATTAACCTGCCAGAACAGATCAAAAATCTGTGGTCAATAACCGGTGCATTACCATTTATATAGACTAAACGTGTAGCACAGAGTTCCCCCTCCCAATCTCTTTTGCTATCCTATCTTTTATTTGGCAAAAATGGCTGCAGCAAGATACAAGAAAATGTCAGTGGCAGACCTAGTAAACTTGTGTGAGGAAAAAGGCATTGTGACTTATAGAAAAAAGAAATCGCAATTGATCGAGGACTTGTTGCGACTGAATACCCAGCCGGAGCAGATGCTGGGAGAGCACACTCCTGGTTCAGACGGTGCTGTAACTGGGGCAGAGGGAAGTGAGCGGTTGGAGCAAAGCAACCCACTTCCAGACCCAGAGGAAAACGGTACCGCGTCTGAACCGGTCGCTGTAACTGCTGAGGAGCATGGTGGCCGGCAGGAGCCCGCCCATGCCAACCTGTTCTGTGTTCCTGATGCTGGAATGCAACCTGGATTACAAAGGCTGTTGGAGACAAATCCTGAGCTGTACATGCAGATTGTCAGAGAAAATGCTGACCGTGCAGAACGCCAGCGCCAGGCGGAAATGGAAGCCTCAGAACGCCAGGCAGAACGGGAATCTTCAGAACACCGGTGGCGAGCTGAGCAAGTAGCGGAAAGAGAGGAGAGAGAAGCCGCACGCAGACATGACCTTGAAATGGCCAAACTGCGAGCGCAAGGCCAAAATCCCTCCCAAAGTGCTCCGAAACCCCGGCACACAGCAGGCCCGTTTGGGACTCCAAAGTTTAAATTCCCAGAAATGGAGAAGGGAACCGACCCGGACACTTATTTACACTCCTTTGAAAAGACTTGTCGTCAGCATCATCTGCCCCAGGAGCAGTGGGCGAGATATCTGACACCCAACTTGCGGGACAAAGCGCTTGAGGCATTTGTGGACTTACCCGCTGACAAGGACAATGACTATGCTGCGATAAAAGCTGCGATTATCGCCAAATACCAGCTGACCCCAGAGGTCTATCGCAAAAAGTTTAGCTCCCTGCAGAAAGGCCACACCGACTCTTACACCGACCTGGAGAGTCGCCTGCTGACCGTGTTCAGGCAGTGGTCGCGGGGCCTCAAAAAAGACTCTCACCAAGGTCTGGAGGACCTCATCGTGCAGGAGCAGTTGCTGAACTGCTGCACTCCAGATGTCCGGCAGTTTGTCTTGGAGCGGAAGCCTGAATCCGCCAAAACTGCCGCAGAACTTGCAGACACTTTTGTGGCCACCCGTGTGCCGGACAGCCGCAAACCTCCAGCCCAGAGCTGGAGAGGGGGGAGACCTATGCAACCCAGCTCTCCTCCCCCTGCTAACCGTGGGAATCGGGTCCCACAGCCACAGAGGCCGGATGCTGCACCTGCTACTCCTTCGCCTGATGCCACATATGTTCCGAAGTGTTACCACTGTGGACAGCGAGGACACCTCAAGTCTGCCTGCCCCGAGGTGAGGACCAGAGCCTAGCGCAGAAGTGGCTAGCGCATCCTCTACTGCACACGCCTACCTCGTCATGGGAGCAGCAAATCCTCGACTTTCCGGAAATCATCAAGTCGTGGAAGTTAACGACCAGATCGCTGTTGGTTTCCGCGACACAGGCGCAGAGCTTACCTTGGTTCACTCTCATCTTGTAGCTAGGGAGAATTTCCTGCCTAATGAGAGTGTCACACTTGTGGGAGTTGGTGGCGCACACGCACGCATCGCCAAAGCTCGTGTTGTTCTCGATTGGGGAAGGGGCCGCCAGTCAAAAGTTGTGGGGGTGACAGATGACATCCCAGTGCCTGTGCTGTTGGGCACCGATCTTGGCACCCTACGATCCTTTTATGAACCTGTGATCAACACCCTGGATTGCCAGTCTGGACCCACTCAGGTACTGTACAAGCTTGGGGTGGGGCAGAGGGAGGCAGCCAGGGTAATGGTACCTAGCCCTCCTAGGGAAGGAGGCAAGGAAGAGGTACCTGCTTCTAATGGACAGCTGTCTAATCACGGTTTGTCTGATTCTAAACCTGTCACTGTTGTTCCAGATACCTGTGTACATGATGTGAAAAATGAACGTAACTGTGATGTTAATGTTGTACCAGATGTTGCTAATAGATTTCATGCTGAATCTCCTGTTACTAAAATGATTTATGTTTAAGTGTGATTGCCTCTAATCTAAGAGGTAACAGTCTTGTGTTGCCTGGGTCATATCCGTGCAGGGCAGTGGAAGCAGGCCAGGTGTCAGAGCAGGCAGCTGGGGGCCTAGACCTCCCCTCCTGCTATGACAGCCAGAGTGCTCCACCATTGCCTGCTGTGAACAAACAGCTGGTGGAGACAGGCCGTGCCTTCCCTGTCTCACCCTTGCATATCTTCCCCTTGCAGAAGCAACCCAGTGCAAAACTGCCCAGAGGTCCACCCTCTAACCTTCCTGGAGAAGGGGCAAGAATCGCCACCCAGGTGAAGGCTACGTCGTTTTTTAAAATGTGCTCTAATGACCACCTAGGTTGTGCTGACCAAAATGTTGTGCCAAGGTGTAGTCAGTTAGAGCAGGGGTATGCCACGCTGCTTCCAGATTCGCAGGCTGACACCCGAGAGTCAGGAAGTGACCCGGATGTCAGCCAACGACTCTCTCCCTTACAGGAAGCGCTACGCAAACCCAGCCAAGCCTTTAGAGGTAAGCCTGTTGGTGTGCATCGCACCGTCCGCAAAGCGGACACTGGGAAACACCGGACCATGAGGCCTTATGCTTCTGGTGAGTTGTCTAAAGGGCAGTCAGATAAGAAGTCGAGAACCCGTTCAGTGGCTAAGCGGCGCGTAGAGCGGGTCTGGCAGACCCACTCTGTGCGTCCGACTGGTAGGGGGGAGATGTGACGGACATTACGGAAAGTTGTGCGCTAGCGCCATCGATTTTCGCAGTTCCTGTCAGTCCCGGGTAAATGCACAATAGATGTCAATTTCCCTCTCTCTTACTGAGAACAGTAACCTCCCCCCCACATCCTGTGTCAGGTCAGGAAAGAATGTCACACCTAGCAGGACCTCCCGCTGGGCCAGTTGCTGGCACAGCCTTCCCCAAGGAAACTAGATCCAACCAGTAAGATAAAAAAAATTCCCTCCAAACTCATAGGCTCAAACAAAGGAATCCTTAATGTATTAATAATTCAAAATAGGTTTGGCACAGAAAGACAACAAACACATTTCCTGATACCCAGAAATCAGTTCTATCACTCACATGATTTATAATTTTCTGGCTATCAGGAATCAATAGAGAATCCACTTTATCTGGCCTGCGTAGAGCGAATGCGACAGACTAGGCATGTATAGCCTAGTTTAATACAGGATCGCAAGCGGCTTATGAATATAGTCTCGGATTTGCGATGCGCCAATCTGGGACGGAATTACACAAATTATTAATACATTGGTACATTTCTTGCTCTAAGTCTGAGGGTGGCAACCTGGCTTCCAGGAGGTAACCCTGCCTTAAACACACCTACTTTCCAGGTAGTGACCGCCCCAAAACTGAGGTCAGTAAAAAGTGTTTGCGAGGAACTCCTCCTCAGTTCTTCAATTTCCATCTATCAGGGAAGTCTAGACATGTGCTCACGGAGAACCGGGCGCATGTTGTGTACAAAGACTTTTAACCTGAATGCCTACTTTTAAACTGGACTATTTTCTTCATTCTTCAAATGGACTGCTCAGCTAACTAAGTAAGAATTTTCTGATTTTATTCCTTTTTATTTTTAAGCTCTGTGTTTTATATGTTAATAGGTGTATATAACTGTATGTAATGCATTTGTGTTATTAAACGTTTAACAATCGTTTAGCGGTTATGACCTGTTGCTGAACATACACAATTGTACCTATTCTCCTGAACTCGCTACCCTGTGTTTAATAGAAGTATACATTTATAACCCGTATGAGTGAATCCGGCTCAGATAGCCAGATCTGACCCAGATTCCTGCATACTGCTAAGGGTTAATAGAGCGTTCTCCAAGTCCTAGTATAATTACAGTAGCGGGCTGTGTAACTCGCTTGGTGGCAGATCTTTGGATTGTATATGTGTGTGGTGAATCGGTTGGTATCAGAACGCTCCGTTCGCGAGTCAGTTCATCAAATTGCGAATGCGGGTTACCCTTCGTGATGAACAAATGACCGTGTGAGAGGATTTCTGACGCTGATCGACTGACCCACCCGCAGACCGGCCTAGCGGTCTGTGACACGCCTCCTGTTTTTCTCTACCTCAGACAATTTGGAGTGTCCAATTGACATCGGTTCATCCTGAGGAAGAGAAGGAGCTGGAGGAGAGAAAGTGATGGGGGGGATCTACCTCGAGTTTGCCTTTGATAGCGAACCCGACGATCTATCTTAACAGCTAATGAGATCGCATCGTCAACAGTCTTAGGTTCCGGGTGACTCAACATAAGATCAGCAACAACATCAGACAATCCCGATAAAAAACAGTCTAACAAAGCAAACTGCCCACATCTGGCCGACACAGCCCACCTTCTAAATTCTGCAGCATATGTCTCAACTGTGTTATGCCCTTGTCTGAGAGTTTTGAGTTCCCTTTCTGCGGTCCCTACTAAATCAGGATCGTCATATATAATTGCCATAGTTTTAAAAAATTCTTGAACTGAGGTTAATGCCTGATGGTCAGTGGGGAGACTGTAGGCCCATGTCTGTGAATCCCCGGATAATAACGTTTTTTATAAAAGTAACTCTCTGACTCTCAGAACCTGAAGAGGTAGGGCGTAACTCAAAATATGAAAGGCACCGATTTTTTAAATTCTGGAATTCAGACCTGTGCCCTGAAAACTTTTCAGGAGGAGGCATCTTAGGCTCTATGACATGAGTGGAAGGTAATGAAGATGCAGATTTCTGCAGATTACACATAGCCTCAGACAACAAATCCAGTCTATCCTGCTGTAGACCAACTGAATGATTTAGTTGATCTATGGCTGTGTTTAAACACTGAAGCTGCAGATTTAAACCCTCCATGTTTTGTGTGGTCTGCTGTTCTGTAACGATAGGTGTAGCAAAACAGGAGTCTGGTTATTTTGTTATCTGCAGTATCACCAATAATCCAGACACTATACCTGATTATGTGGTGTTCTGCAGATGCAGAATCACCAATAATGCAAGTATAGCTAATGTGTGTAGTGCTTAGGTGCAACTGTATTACTGATCAGTTTGGCAAAACCTCACCAGAGGAGCTGGTGGGTACTATCAGTAAGGAACCTCACCAGTGACAAGGGCTCACTGGTGAGTGGAGTGGTCAGACAGATAGGGTCGGCAACAGACAGGCAGATACAGTACAAAATCGTCAGGCAAGAGGATAGAGATATTCAGGCAGAGTCAGCAACAGAATCAGATGGGCGAAAGTACAGAATCGATAAGCAAAAGCGAAGTCAGAAGTGAGCCAGAGTCATACACAGAATATCAAGCAATATAACAATAATAGTAATAATTCCTAGTCTTGTGTGAAATCCCGGTTTCTTCCCGGATCAAAGCACACCGGAACTGTCTAAGGTCTGAGCGCTAACACGAAGTATTCGCAACAGCAGACAAGTTGCGAGTGACTCCAGAAGACTTAAGAAGCGGAGGAGACCCCCCCGGCCACGCCCACTCCCATCAACCAATCGGAAGCGCCGTGAGTCTCCTCTGACTTCAGACGACCGGCAGGTCAGCTGACGCGCCTCCTCCCCGCATAAAGGTCCTGTCTGTGCACGCACGCGACAAAGCAACCCTATGAGCCACTGACAATCCCGTCCTCGGCGTGCTAGACACCGGAGGAACGGGTGAAGCGCCCGACAGGGAAACTGAAGCAGCTGCAAGGGAATCCTGTCTGCCCGCAGCTGCATCTCCAGAGAATGTTACAGTAAGTATACAATTTTACGGTTTCATGGTGACAAAAAAATTATTCTCTAATTGAATTCCATGCTCATCCCCTCATACCTACTAATCAGTGGACAGCCATGATGTGCAGGCACAATCCAGCCATATTTTTTTTTTATCTGATCCACACCTTGTATTATGCTATTTGTAATACACTTCAGTGCCTAGAAAGGGTTAGTGTGTTTTAAAGTCATCAGCTGGCTTGTAGGTCTTTTGCACTGCAAATGTTGTCATTACATTCTGCAGTCAAGGTTAAACATTTTATTGAGCTTAATTGTGCATTTTGTAAACCTGAAATGAGTCTTTGCTTGATAATATTTTGGTAAAACTGTAATATACATGTAGTGCCTGTCACAGGAGCTCTGGTGGCTGGAACGCGAAATGCCTTCCAAACAGTTCCAGCGCACAGATCGTGCAAACTGTGGTCGCAGTCAATGCGCAGAAACCGTTGGGAATTGGTCGCAGACAAACCAGAAGGGAGCCTGTGGGTTACGGAAATACACTTTACACACTATTTCAGGGTATATCTGCCACCACCACTGGTATGGGCCAGTGGTCCCTACCGACTGACTGACTGATCCTGCAAATAAAGGGGTTAAAACACGCTGTATCCTGTCTAGATATCACTAGTAGTAGCGACTCCTCAGAGACCTGAGTTCAGTTTCTGTGTATGGCTGTATAGCAGGTGTAGCGGAACAGTAAACGACTTTGATAAAGTCTTTATTTACGTGCAATATAAATAATTAATATATACAGAAAATCGTTAAAATCAACAATTATAGATACAAATGATAACACAGTATAAAAGAAACTAAAAGGGATAAAAAAATACTTAGATTTGTGGAAAGATGTCCTGTTGTGGGAAAAACTTGTAGTGTTCCTTTTGTTTCAGTTCAAAGTTCAGAGTTCAGACCAGGTGGATGCCAGCATATCCTCAAGCTGGCACAGATGTGATCAAGATGGTGTTTCAAGGTGGAGGACCCTTGCGTTTCAGCCTGTCAATAGTTTTATCACCCATCGCTGTGGGGAGTGGCTATGACAGGCACAAGTCCAGCCTCGGGAGGATGGAGCAGGAGCTGTCCCATCCTTACAGACCCTCAGACTGGCAGAATTCTAGTTCGGCCCATCTTGGGGTGCACGTGGGTGCAGTTAAAACCTATACTGCATATTCACACTCAGCATGATTTTACGATCCTAGGACATGAAATATGACAGGTCTATCATGAGAATTTACCCCCGTCTCTTCAAACCCATATTGCTATGAGAGTTTAGGGGACAGAGTACTGGGAATTTCACAGAACCGGTACCGGGACTCATGTTACACTTTCCCCACGTTTGGCGAAGCTGCCATCTCAGAAACCCCAGAAATATGACAGATCTGGGAAGTTATGGATTATGCTATGAGCCTCAGGTCATTCAAGGTGTGTGCTGGCAGCTGGTTTCCCTTTGATCCTTTCCAGGGAGCAAGGTGTCAAGACCTCCTGGGGATTCGTAGCCTGCCTGGCTGAATCTAGGCCTCCTTATCAGAGTGAAACAGCTGGCATATCCTCTGAGAGGGGCCATTTGCTCTCCAGGGGGCCGGGGAACCAGCTTGTTACAGCTATGTGTTAAACGCAATTAACTACCTTTCCCAGAGCTGTCTATCTTAAAACCAAAGTTTGTCATTCTGAGCCATGCAATAGATGTGCGACCGATTGCGATGATCAGAAACGACTGCTGGATCTGCGTTTTTGTGCGTTTTGGACGACTGGGCGTCGCCTAGCGTCACAGCGTCTATATCAGTGGTAGGGAACCTATGGCTCGGGAGCCAGATGTGGCTCTTTTGATGGCTACATCTGGCTCACAGACAAATCAGTAGGGGTTGATTCGCTAAGCTACACTGCTCAAGCAGCGCAGATTAGTGCGGCAGCGCGAATAAAATTTTCAAAGTAGGCTTGCTACTGCTACTACTGTAGCATGCACTACTAACTTACTCGTGCCCCCCCCCCCCTCCCCTCCAAATTAACGGCCGCTCCAATTGTCCCACTCTTGACCCTGTCAGGTTCAGTGACTTTGTAGAATGAGATCCCTGCACTTTGATTGACCCAATAGGCTGCCTGTCACTTGACAGGCATCCTATTGGGCCAAAGTGCGGGGATCTCCTTATACAAAGTGAATCAACCCCCAAGTCAGCTAGCTAATTGTACAAGCTGTTAGTCTGTATTTCACCTGTATGGGAAATTGCTGATGTTGCTAAAACCCAAAAGAAGCTTAAGACGTTCAACTGTGTATACATCACTATGGCAACAGGGATGTGAGCCCTCTGCTGTGCATGCGCACTGTCCCAGTTTGAAACATATTGTATGGCTCGCACAGAATTACATTTTAAAATATGTGGCGTTTAGGGACGGAACTAGTGGGGAGCTGAAAGGGGGGGTTCCAATGCATGTAGTCTGCCTATGGCAGGGGCGGAAATAGAGGGGAGCTGTAAGGGGGGGGTTCCAATGCATGTAGTCTGCCTATGGCAGGGGCGGAACTAGAGGGGAGCTGTAAGGGGGGGTCCAATGCATGTAGTCTGCCTAGGGCAGGGGCGTAACCAGAGGGGAGCTGTAAGGGGGGTCCAATGCATGTTGTCTGCCTATGGCAGGGGCGGAACTAGAGGGGAGCTGTAAGGGGGGCCCAATGCATGTAGTCTGGCTAGGGCAGGGGTGGAACTAGAGGGGTGCTGAAAGCGGGGTCCAATGTATGTTGTCTGCCTTTGGCAGGAGCGGAACTAGAGGGGGGCTGTAAGGGGGGCACAATGCATGTAGTCTGGCTAGGGCAGGGGTGGAACTAGAGGGGTGCTGTAAAGGGGCGAGCTTCCAATGCATGTAGTCTGCCTAGGGCAGGGGTGGAACTAGAAGTGAGCTGTAAGGGGGGGGGGGGGTCCAATGCATGTAGTCTGCCTAGGGCAGGGGTGGAACTAGAGGGGAGCTGTAAGGGGGGTCCAATGCATGTAGTCTGCCTAGGGCAGGGGTGGAACTAGAAGTGAGCTGTAAGGGGGTGGGGTCTAATGCATGTAGTCTGCCTAGGGCAGGGGCGGAACTAGAGGGGAGCTGTAAGGGGGGGTCCAATGCATGTAGTCTGTCTAGGGCAGGGGCGTAACTAGAGGGGAGCTGTAAGGGGGGTCCAATGCCTGTTGTCTGCCTATGGCAGGGGTGGAACTAGAGGGGAGCTGTAAGGGGGGGGGGTCCAATGCATGTAGTCTGCCTAGGGCAGGGGTGGAACTAGAAGTGAGCTGTAAGGGGGGGGGGGGGGTCTAATGCATGTAGTCTGCCTAGGGCAGGGGCGGAACTAGAGGGGAGCTGTAAGGGAGGTCCAATGCATGTTGTCTGCCTATGGCAGGGGCGGAACTAGAGGGGAGCTGTAAGGGGGGATCCAATGCATGTAGTCTGCCTATGGCAGGGGCAGAACTAGAGGGGAGCTGTAAGGGGGGTCCAATGCATGTAGTCTGCCTATGGCAGGGGCAGAACTAGAGGGGAGCTGTAAGGGGGGTCCAATGCATGTAGTCTGCCTATGGCAGGGGTGGAACTAGAGGGGAGGTGTAAGGGGGGGATCCAGTACATGTAGTCTGCCTAGGGCAGGGGCAGAACTAGAGGGGAGCTGTAAGGGGGGTGAGGTCCAATGCATGCAGTCTGCCTAGGGCAGGGGCGGAACTAGAGGGGAGCTATAAGGGGGGTGGGGTCCAATGCATGTAGTCTTCCTATGGCAGGGGTGGAACTAGAAGTGAGCTGTAAGGAGGGGGGGTCTAATGCATGTAGTCTGCCTAGGGCAGGGGCGGAACTAGAGGGGAGCTGTAAAGGGGGTCCAATGCATGTAGTCTGCCTATGGCAGGGGTGGAACTAGAGGGGAGCTGTAAGGGGGGGATCCAATGCATGTAGTCTGCCTATGGCAGGGGCGGAACTAGAGGGGAGCTGTAAGGGGGGTCCAATACATGTAGTCTGGCTAGGGCAGGGGTGGAACTAGAGGGGAGCTGTAAGGGGGGGATCCAATGCATGTAGTCTGCCTATGGCAGGGGCGTAACTAGAGGGGAGCTGTAAGGGGGGTCCAGTGCATGTAGTCTGCCTATGGCAGGGGCAGAACTAGAGGGGAGCTGTAAGGGGGGGTCCAATGGATGTAGTCTGCCTATGGCAGGGGTGGAACTAGAGGGGAGCTGTAAGGGGGGGATCCAATACATGTAGTCTGCCTATGGCAGGGGTGGAACTAAGGGGGATCTGTAAGGGGGGGATCCAGTACATGTAGGGGGGTGGGGTCCAATGCATGCAGTCTGCCTAGGGCAGGGGCGGAACTAGAGGGGAGCTATAAGGGGGGTGGCGTCCAATGCATGTAGTCTGCCTAGGGCAGGGGCGGTACTAGAGTGGAGCTGTTTGGGGGTGGGTCTAATGCATGTAGTCTGCCTAGGGCAGGGGCGGTACTAGAGGGGAGCTGTAAGGGGGGTCCAGTGCATGTAGTCTGCCTATGGCAGGGGCGGTACTAGAGGGGAGCTGTAAGGGGGGTCTAATGGATGTAGTCTGCCTAGGGCAGGGGCGGTACTAGAGGGGAGCTGTAAGGAGGGGGTCCAATGCATGTAGTCTGCCTAGGGCAGGGGTGGAACTAGAAGTGAGCTGTAAGGGGGGGGGTCCAATGCATGTAGTCTGCCTAGGGCAGGGGTGGAACTAGAGGGGAGCTGTAAGGGGGGTCCAATGCATGTAGTCTGCCTAGGGCAGGGGTGGAACTAGAGGGGAGCTGTAAGGGGGGGGGGGTCCAATGCATGTAGTCTGCCTAGGGCAGGGGTGGAACTAGAAGTGAGCTGTAAGGGGGGGGGTCCAATGCATGTAGTCTGCCTATGGCAGGGGTGGAACTAGAGGGGAGATGTAAGGGGGGGATCCAATACATGTAGTCTGCCTATGGCAGGGGTGGAACTAAAGGGGATCTGTAAGGGGGGGGGGATCCAGTACATGTAGGGGGGTGGGGTCCAATGCATGCAGTCTGCCTAGGGCAGGGGCGGAACTAGAGGGGAGCTATAAGGGGGGTGGGGTGCAATGCATGTAGTCTGTCTAGGGCAGGGGCGGTACTGGAGTGGAGCTGTTTGGGGGTGGGTCTAATGCATGTAGTCTGCCTAGGGCAGGGGCGGTACTAGAGGGGAGCTGTAAGGGGGGGTCCAGTGCATGTAGTCTGCCTATGGCAGGGGCGGTACTAGAGGGGAGCTGTAAGGGGGGTCTAATGGATGTAGTCTGGGTAGGGCAGGGGCGGTACTAGAGGGGAGCTGTAAGGAGGGGGTCCAATGCATGTAGTCTGCCTAGGGCAGGGGTGGAACTAGAGGGGAGCTGTAAGGGGAGGTCCAATGCTTAGATATGCATGTTTTTCCATTTTTTCTTAATATTCCTGTTAAATGCATTTAGAAAAAAATAGTTCTTAGCAAAATGTACCACCCAAAGAAAGCCTAACCAGTGGCGGAAAAAATAAGATATACTGTAGATCAATTCATTGTGATAAATAGTGATAAGTTATTGGCCAATGAATGGGAGGTGAGATTGCTCGGATGCATAAGGTGAAAAAACACTGAAGGCTGAACTGGTTAATGTTAATCCGGCTCTGCTTATGGTTTGTCGAATGACTCCTTGTAGCTGTTTGTGTAGAAGTTGTTGCTGAGTCTGAATGCAGATGGTATCCGCAGTCTCTGTAAGTAGTATAACCTCATTGGCCTCTCCTGCTTAAATCACCACCTGCCACCAGTCTTGTCCTTACTTTTAGACTCAGTCAGGGCCTTGGGGTGGGGTAGTGATTGGTCATGCTAGATTGTAAAAGGAGGATTGAACGTTTATGCAGGCCAACTGGAGTTCCAATATGGAGGACTGTACAAGAAACAAGGATGAGAGAAATCTGCACCAGACCAGATCTGAGTTATAGAAAGGTTTATTTTACTTTACAAAATCCCGATTTGCGGTGACAGGAAAAGTCCTTAGGTCACAAATGAGAAGTGGCTGAACAGCTTTTGTGAATAATGCAGTAAAACTGTACGAATACATTTATAGGGAACCTCCGCCCATGTGTGAATTTATGTCCATAATTAGAAACAAAGTAAATCTTTTCTTGCAGTTGTTAAAGTACTCAGTAAAAAAATATAAAATAATTTATGGGATGCTTCTGCTGCCTCTGACATCGCTGCTGTTCTTGCTGCATATAAACCGACGCGCTGTGGAGCAGTCCAGGGCCATTATCTTCTCATTGAGATAGGCGCAGTCCAGCTTGATGCCATCCTGGTACTCTGCTACCCTGCACACAAATTATCATCAGTTTTAGCTTCAGTATCAAGAGCAAGAAAGCATATAACCCACACACACACATATAACGCACACACAACACATACACACACACACACACACACACACACCCATACACACACCCATACACACACCCATACACACACCCATACACACACACATAACACACACACACACACACACACACCCATACACACACACATAACACACACACACACACACATACCCATACACACCACATACCCATACACACCACACACACACACACACACACATAACAGAAAACATATAACCCACACACACACATATAACGCACACACCACACACACACATATACCACACACACACACACACACACACCACACACACCACACACACACACACACACACACACACACACACACACACACACACACACACACACACACACACACCAGAAAACATATAACCCACACACACATATAACGCACACAGAACACATACACACACACATACCCATACACACCACACACACACATATAACACACACACACACACACACACCACACACACACACACACACACATACCCATACACACCACATACCCATACACACCACACACACACATATAACAGACACACACACACACACACACACACACACACACACACACACACACACACACACATAACAGAAAGCATATAACCCACACACACACATATAACGCACACACAACACATACACACGCACACTTACCCACACACACACACACACACACACACATATAACACACACACATACCCATACACACCACATACCCATACACACCACACACACACATATAACATACACACACACACACACACACACACACACACACACACACATAACACAAAGCATATAACACACACACACACACACATATAACGCACACACAACACATACACACACACATACCCACACACACCACACACACACACACACACACACACACATAACACACACACACACACACACACACACACACACACACACACACACACACACCACACACACACACACACACACACATACCCATACACACCACATACCCATACACACCACACACAGACACACACACATACCCATACACACCTCATACCCATACACACCACACACATATAACACACACACACACAGACACACACACATACCCATACACACCACATACCCACACACATCACACACACACACATACTGTACTGTATAACGCACACACACACACACACACACACACACACACACACACACACACACACACGTAACAAACACACACAGACACACACATATAACACACACAGACACACACATATAACACACACAGACACACACACCACACACACAACTCACACACACTTTCTTCCCCATCAGATCTTGATCACATGCGGAAGCCCAGACTACCCACTGCAACGATAGGTGTCAGTAAGTAACAGATGTCTGATTATTAGGTGATCTGCAGTCACACCAATAATCCAGACACTATTCCTGATTATGTGATCATCTGCAGAATCACCAATAATGCAAGTATAGCAAGCAACTGATGTGATAGCTAAATAGACAGATAGGTGCTTGGTGCAACAGTATGTACTGATAGGTTTGAGATACCTCACCAGAGTAGCTGGTGGGCACTATCAGTACAGCGAGCTCCTCACCAGTGACAAGCAGGCCCGGATTTCTGCAAAGGCCACAGAGGCCACGGCCTAGGGCGATAAAATCAGATAAGATCAGAAGGGCGGCAGGACTTGGAGAGAGAAGAGGTCATATGTCAAAGTAAATCATCTCCTCTGTTCCCACAGCGCAGCCATCCAGCGCCCTGCTCTGCACTAATAGATGAATTCCAGAGTTCCCCAATCCCTGCACCTCTCACTTCCTGATGTGTTATAACAATCAGGATCAATCATAACTGTTACCTGATGATCCAATTATGATCGACATACAGTACAAGTGGATGTGAGAAATACCAGGGATTACATTACAAAGCAGATAAAACTAAGTTCAGCTGAGTTCTAATGCAGGCATTCACAAACATTTCTGCTAGTTTCTTTGCCTTCTTTTTTACAGCTGTGACACTGACTGACCCCAGCAGTTGTAAATTACACTTTCTTATCTAGCCGTAATTTATTGCTTTTTTTTCTTCCTAGCCAGTGATCTCGTCTCTGCTTAAGTTAACTCTTTCCTGACTCATTTTCTGTCCGTCAGCTCCGACCATCTATGAGAACTGCTGCAGCCTGGAATAAAAATGCTGTATGCTTCCCTTTCATTGCTAAACTGTCACTGTCACCTGAGCTGTTACTACCTCTATGCTAGTGTGTATGAATTGGCATCCTTCTGCTTTCCTGTAGCATTAGAGCATTCTACCATCTTAGCCATCAGTAAAAGCAGAGAGTTTTGAATCAGGATGATACCATTTATTGGCTTAAAAGAAAAAGAGTAATCTTTCTGCTAATAAGCCTTCTTCAGACTTTGTTCCTGTATACTGTCTATATGTTAAAGCACACCGCCATATGTACATTCAGCATTCAAAAGAGATACGTAGATTTTTCAGCAAATATAAATAAATGTCATTCAGATGCTTTAAAGTGGAGCTGAACACTTGCACAGGACAGAAGGAAACCATGCAGAGACATGCACCATGTACAGGGCCGGATTTGTACTTACCAGTGCCCTAGGCCTGCTGTCACCAAGCGCCCCCCCCCCCCCCCGCAACCACCACCACCAAAAAACATTCTGTCCAACTATCTGACTAGCGATCACTGGTTTGAATGGGCTCATTTCAGTTGTGCTGCTGTGCCCCTCATTGAACAAAGAATCAGTGGATGCTCTGTCCTCTCACGATGGAAATTTGCGCTCCTACTCGAATGTGCACAGCAGCCGATAGTGTTCTGGGCATGCATACTTGAGAAATTACGCTGATGTATGATCGGTACTCGTCAAGAATGCATAACACTATACTGGCCTCGGTTGCTGTGCACATCTGGGCAGGAGCAGAAAATTACAGGGAGAGCAAGTGGCCAGAGCATGCGCTGCTTCTTTATCCTCTGTGCGACTGGCTGCAGTCAGAGCCACAAACAGGTGGCAGGGAGTGCGAGTGGCCAGAGCATGCGCTGCTTCTTTGTCCTCTGTGAGACTGGCTGCAGTCAGAGCCACAAACAGGTGGCAGGGAGTGCGAGTGGCCAGAGCATGTGCTGCTTCTTTGTCCTCTGTGAGACTGGCTGCAGTCATAGCCACATACAGGTGACAGGGAGCGTGAGTGGCCAGAGCATGCGCTGCTTCTTTGTCCTCTGTGCGACTGGCTGCAGTCAGAGCCACAAACAGGTGACAGGGAGCGTGAGTGGCCAGAGCATGCGCTGCTTCTTTGTCCTCTGTGCGACTGGCTGCAGTCAGAGCCACATACAGGTGACAGGGAGCGTGAGTGGCCAGAGCATGCGCTGCTTCTTTGTCCTCTGTGCGACTGGCTGCAGTCAGAGCCACAAACAGGTGGCAGGGAGCGTGAGTGGCCAGAGCATGCGCTGCTTCTTTGTCCTCTGTGTGACTGGCTGCAGTCAGAACCACAAACAGGTGGCAGGGAGCGTGAGTGGCCAGAGCATGCGCTGCTTCTTTGTCCTCTGTGCGACTGGCTGCAGTCAGAGCCACAAACAGGTGGCAGGGAGCGTGAGTGGCCAGAGCATGCGCTGCTTCTTTGTCCTCTGTGCGACTGGCTGCAGTCAGAGCCACAAGCAGGTGACAGGAAGCGTGAGTGGCCAGAGCATGCGCTGCTTCTTTGTCCTCTGTGCGACTGGCTGCAGTCAGAGCCACAAACAGGTGGCAGGGAGCGTGAGTGGCCAGAGCATGCGCTGCTTCTTTGTCCTCTGTGCGACTGGCTGCAGTCAGAGCCACAAACAGGTGGCAGGGAGCGTGAGTGGCCAGAGCATGCGCTACTTCTTTGTCCTCTGTGCGACTGGCTGCAGTCAGAGCCACAGACAGGTGACAGGGAGCGCGAGTGGCCAGATCATGCGCTGCTTCTTTGTCCTCTGTGCGGCTGGCTGCAGTCAGAGCCACAAACAGGTGACAGGGAGCGCGAGTGGCCAGATCATGCGCTGCTTCTTTGTCCTCTGTGCGGCTGACTGCAGTTGGAGCCACAAACAGGTGGCAGGGCAGTGCAATGGAGAAAAGCCCAAACAAAACAGAGAACAGGTAAGTAGCAAACATCCTGTCAAGACCCACTTTGGATGTTTGGTTGTAATTAGTGTGGACCTGAACTCAGAACTTCCTCTCTGCTCTAAAAGATACTCAACAACATAACCTTTAAAGAAAAAACATTTCTTTGTTACAGCTGATACAAATCCTGCAATAAATAGACAGTGTGTCTAATTCCTACTTTCATGGAAGAAAATATATTAACATATTGTGCTTTAAAATAAGCTTATATGCTGTGGCAGTCAGGTGACACAGGGAAGATATCAAATGTGTGATTAGACACAGATGTGGAAGAATTCGAAAGGCTCTCTAAATACATACATGGTGCATGTCTCTGCATGGTTTCCTTCTGTCCTGTGCAGCTCCACTTTAAAGCATCTGAATGACATTTATTTATATTTGCTGAAAAATCTACGTATCTCTTTTGAATGCTGAATGTACATATGGCGGTGTGCTTTAACATATAGACAGTATACAGGAACAAAGTCTGAAGAAGGCTTATTAGCAGAAAGATTACTCTTTTTCTTTTAAGTCAATAAATGGTATCACCCTGATTCAAAACTCTCTGCTTTTGCTGATGGCTAAGATGGTACAATGTTCTACTGCTACAGGAAAGCAGAAGGATGCCAATTCATACACACTAGCATAGAGGTAGTTACAGCTCAGGTGACAGTGACAGTTTAGCAATGAAAGGGAAGCATACAGCATTTTTATTCCAGGCTGCAGCAGTTCTCATAGATGGTCGGAGATGAAGGACAGAAAATGAGTCAGGAAAGAGTTAACTTAAGCAGAGAGGAGATCACTGGCTAGGAAGAAAAAAAAGCAATAAATTAGGCCTAGATAAGAAAGTGTAATTTACAACTGCTGGGGTCAGACAGTGTCACAGCTCTAAAAGAGAAGGCAAAGAAACTAGTAGAAATGTTTGTGAATGCCTGCATTAGAACTCAGCGGAACTTAGTGTTATCTGCTTTGTAATGTAAATCCCTGGTATTTTTCACATCCACTTGTACTGTATGTCGATCCATATAAATAATTGGATCATCAGGTGACAGTTATGATTGATCCTGATTGTTATAACACATTAGGAAGTGAGAGGTGCAGGGATTGGGGAACTCTGGAATTCCTCTATTAGTGCAGAGCAGGGCGCTGGCTGGCTGCGCTGCGGGAACAGAGGAGATGATTTACTTTGACATATGACCTCTTCTCTCTCCAAGTCATGCCGCCCTTCTGATCTTATCTGATTTTATCGCCCTAGGCCGTGGCCTCTGTGGCCTTTGCAGAAATCCGGGCCTGACCATGTATGTATTTAGAAAACCTTTCGAATTCTTCCACATCTGTGTCTAATCACAAATTTGATATCTTCCCTGTGTCACCTGACTGCCACAGCATATAAGCTTATTTTAAAGCACAAGATGTTAATATATTTGCTTCCATGAAAGTAGGAATTAGACACGCTGTCTATTTATTGCAGGATTTGTATCAGCTGTAACAAAAATGTTTTTATGTAAAGGTTATGTTGTTGCATATCTTTTAGAGCAGAGAGGAAGTTCTGAGTTCAGGTCCACACTAATTACAACCAAACATCCAAAGTGGGTCTTGACAGGATGTTTGCTACTTACCTGTTCTCTGTTTTGGATGGGCTTCTCTCCATTGCTCTGCCCTGCCACTTATTTGTGGCTCTGACTGCAGCCAGTCGCACAGAGGACAAAGAAGCAGCGCATGCTCTGGCCACTCACGCTCCCTGTCACCTGTTTGTGGCTCTGACTGCAGCCAGTCGCACAGAGGACAAAGAAGCAGCGCATGCTCTGGCCACTCACGCTCCCTGTCACCTGTTTGTGGCTCTGACTGCAGCCAGTCGCACAGAGGACAAAGAAGCAGCGCATGCTCTGGCCACTCACGCTCCCTGTCACCTGTTTGTGGCTCTGACTGCAGCCAGTCGCACAGAGGACAAAGAAGCAGCGCATGCTCTGGCCACTCACGCTCCCTGTCACCTGTTTGTGGCTCTGACTGCAGCCAGTCGCACAGAGGATAAAGAAGCAGCGCATGCTCTGGCCACTTGAGCTCCCTGTAATTTCCTGCTCCTGCCCAGATGTGCATAGCAACCGAGGCCAGTATAGTGTTATGCATTCTTGACAAGTACCGATCATACATCACCGTAATTTCTCAAGTATGCATGCCCAGAACACTATCGGCTGCTGTGCACATGCGGGCAGTAGCGCAAATTTCCATCGTGAGAGGACAGAGCATCCACTGATTCTTTGTTCAATGAGGGGCAGAGCAGCACAACTGAAATGGGCCCATTCAAACCAGTGATCGCTAGTCAGATAGTTGGGCAGAATGTTTTTTTGGTGGTGGTGGTTGCGGGGGGGGGGGGGGGGGGGGGGGCGCTTGGTGACAGCAGGCCTAGGGCACTGGTAAGTACAAATCCGGCCCTGGTGACAAGGGCTCACTGGTGAGAGTAGAGTGGTCAGACTAATCGGGTTGGCAACAGAGAGGCAAATAAAGTACAAAATCAGGAGGTGAAGGCAAGAAGGTAAACAGGCAGAGTCGGCAACAGGATCAGATGGGCTAAAGTACAGAAGCGTTAAGCGAAGGAGTAGTCAGAACGAGCCAGAGTCATACACAGATAAATATACAGTCTTCAATGATTTATAATTATAGCTATCAAAGGTCTGAGCGCTAACACGAAGTATTCACAACAGCAGACAAGTTGCGAGCGACTCCGCTGTGCTTAAGAAGCAGAAGTGACCCTGAGGCACGCCCACGCAAGTCAGCCAATAGGAAGCAGCGAGCATGCCCTTTGACATCAGCCGACCTGCCGGTCAGCTGACGCGCCTCCTCCCCGCATAAAGGTCCTGCCTGTGAGCGTGCGCATTCGCTAATGCGACCCTATGTGCAGCAGAGAGACCCGTGCTCGGCGTGCTAGACGCCCGAGGTGCAGGGACATTGCTAGGCAAGGAGGCAGCGGTAGCTGCGGTGGTAGTGCTGTTTACCGCAGCTGCCTCATTATTGTTTATTACACCCACTCAATCAGTTGCTTAGGGTGATATTGAGAGGTGTTCCCTAATGCCTCCTTCAATTCAGGCTTGTTTGTGGCTTGCTCACTTAGTGAACCCAAGGTGAAAATAAACTGAGATAAACAATTGTATTTATCCTCCTACTACTGAAAAAAAACACTTGTTTAGATATCCAATGGTTCGGTTTTATATTTAAACATTTACAACGTAGATTGATCGTTTTGTTGTCTCTGCTCGGTGGCAGCCTATTACGTGTCCCTAAATGAAAATACATGAACTATTGACCTTTTTCTATCTCCCTCTGTTCTCAGAAGTTGTATTCTGCCAGGAAAACTTTTATGGCTGTAATTTGCTAATCAGTGATGTTTACTATATTCCCGACAAGGTACAGACAAGACAGTAGCTGTCACTTCCATGCCTAGACATTAACTCTTCCAGGCAGCAAAACAAAACAAGTAAACTATTGCAGTTTTAGAGCAGGTGCAGAGACGAGCAACAAAATTGATGCGTGGGATGGAAGGTCTCGCTTACCAAGAAAGGTTAGATAAACTGGGTTTATTTAGTCTAGAGAAAAGACGCCTTAGAGGGGATCTAATTAACATGTATAAATTCATCATCAGTGGGCAATTTAATAGCTTGGCGGATGAGCTTTTTGTCCCTAGGCCTTCTCAAAGGACTAGAGGACATGATCTGCGCATGGAGGAAAAACGTTTTAGCCATTTATTTAGGAAAAGGTTCTTTACAGTTAGAGTGATTAAGATGTGGAATGCATTGCCACAGGAAGTCGTTATGGCAAACTCTATACCTGCATTTAAAGGGGGCTTAGATGCTTTCCTTGCGTTGAAAGACATCCATGGCTACAATTACTAGGTTGTGCCTAATGATGTTGATCCAGGGATTTTATCTGATTGCCATCTGGAGTCGGGAAGGAATTTTTCCCTTTAGGGGCTAATTGGACCATGCCTTGTAAGGGTTTTTTTCGCCTTCCTCTGGATCAACAGGGATATGTGAGGGAGCAGGCTGGTGTTGTACTTTGTACTGGTTGAACTCGATGGACGTATGTCTTTTTTCAACCAAAATAACTATGTAACTATGTAACGATGTAAATCAGCCTGGTTATTAATATGTTTTGCACTGTACATAATACATGTTTATCTCATCATGTCACATGTCGCCTCCGGTACACTTGAAAGGAATTCTGAGGTGGAGATATCATATTATGCTTTACTTACAATTAGTATATGGATTGGGATATTGAAGTTACTCATTCTGATAAGTGGCAGATTTCTGGCAAAACCTCAGGACAGATAATGATAATAAACAGGGGTAGAAGGTGCCCAATAATATATTGATATACCTATATAAGATAAGAGAGGGAATCTTACGTCTCCAAATGAACAGACAATCAAATATTGGAAAGGTTTTTATTGAAGCACAAAAGTAAGGTGGCAATGCATTTCACAGGGTTTAACACGCTTCCTCGGGTTAATATAAAAGAACAACAGTAAGATTATCTCTCTGGGTGCCTCGTACCTCTGTTTACTATCATAGTCACACCTCTTCAGGAGGTCACACCTTTAGGGCTTGATTCATCAAGCTGCACTGCTAAAGCAGCGTAGCTTAAAGGGACACTGTAGGGGGGTCGGGGGAAAATGAGTTGAACTTACCCGGGGCTTCTAATGGTCCCCCGCAGACATCCTGTGCCCGCGCAGCCGCTCACCGATGCTCCGGCCCCGCCTCCGGGTCACTTCTGGAATTTCAGACTTTAAAGTCTGAAAACCACTGCGCCTGCGTTGCCGTGTCCTCGCACCAACTGACGTCACCAGGAGCACACCGCGCAGGCCCAGTATGGTCTGTGTCTGCGCAGTACGCTCCTGGTGATATCAGCGGGAGCGAGGACACGGCAACGTAGGTGCAGCGGTTTTCAGACTTTAAAGTCTGAAATTCCAGAAGTGAACCGGAGGCGAGGCCGGAGCATCGGTGAGTGGCTGCGCCGGCACAGGATGTCTGCGGGGGACCATTAGAAGCCCCGGGTAAGTTCAACTCATTTTCCCCCGACACCCCTACAGTATCCCTTTAAAGCGGTATTGTCACCATAAAAATCAAATTTCAACAGCAACTGGTCTGAGTGTATTAAGTGATAAAGATGCTAATCCTGCATTAAAAACTTGCAAAACTTTTTCTGCTGTTATGGTTTGGAGTTATCACATACTTTAGGAGCACTGGCCCTTTAGTAGTCAGTGCCAAACAGTTGAATGCTGGGGGTTCTTTTTATCTGTAATATGTTACTCCTCTTCCATTTATTTCCCTGCCTAGCTTCTTATCTGAAACACCTCTGCTCACTTGAGTTTACAAGCAAGGCTGAGGTGACTCAGCGATTGGAGGAGAAAATAAAAAAAAATAGACAGTTCAGTTGTTAGTATACCCCTCATTGGGAGTGTCTGAAGACTCTGGGAGGAGGGCAGCTAATGAATACACAATGAGCAAGAGAAGCGAGGGGGGGAAGCAAGTCAGGGAGGATATGATGTCAGCATTAGCTTGACAAGATGGCCACTGCCTAGAATAGGATTTTCTATGTTTCTTTTATAAAATTCACAGGAATCATTATGTGAATAGCACAATACATCTGTTATGTAAGTAGAAGTAGTATTTATCTATTTATATATGTGTTTTTTATTTCTAGGTTAGGATGGGTGTCGCTTGTTCTTTAATGAGAGGCGCGCGAGTTCAGCGAACACTATGCTTCGGTAGTGCAGCTACCGTGCGCTGGTAACTTATGTGCACTCCTAACTAACTTCCGCCCCACTCATCCCGTCCTGAGCCCCATGGGGTCCAGGGCTTTCTAGGACGTGATCTTGGTGTTTTGATTGGCCCAATAGACTGTCTGTCACTTCCTTTGCGAATAGTGACAGAGAAGTGGAACCTAGCTACATGATATGGCTTTAGCCTCTAGCATTGTCACCAACACAAATTGTTACAAACAGCTGGTAAACATGGCAATTTTTTTCACACAGGCTGTGATGAGACATCTGAAAAGCTTTCTATAGTTGCTGTCTAAAAGTTCTATAGGTACGTGGGGGTTACAGAAGAACAGTCTTTGATAGTTCCTCTTTAATATCAAGCTTGGATACTGAACTTAACTATTCTCAATAAATAATATGACTCTATATTTTCACTTTTATTCTGTCAGTTTTTTTTCACTTTGAGGACATTTCTAATTTTCTCCACTAGATGGAGACATACTCCAAGCTATGGGTACAGCATCTTCAGCTTTTATCATCGAGCATGCACTTGGCGGCACCTATTTTCATCCAATTCGATTGTAATAATCAAATTTGGATGGTTGATGGGCCGCCAAGTCGCCTGATGTATGGCCACTTTTAGGGTTTTTCACCTTCCTCTGGATCAACTGAAACATGTGAAGGTGCAGGCTAGTGTTATATCTTTTTTTCTGGTTGAACTCAATGGGTAGATGTCTTTTTTTAATACAAATATCTGTGACCAAAAATCAGTCACACAACTGCTCTGCTAGTTTTGTACTGTTCAAAACGATTGATCAAGCTCTGAACAGTTACTGCCCAGCCCCGATCATTCATAAACCATCTGGAACAATTCGTTTCTCACATTCACCAATACTTACGTATCATTATAAACTGTGTCATCTGTCCATTTCCATGTTCCATGGTCCATCCTGAGGCCAATCCAAAGGTCATCATTTATATTGAGTTTCTTCAGATCATTCTGTGAAAACAAATAAAAAATGGAATTGTGTTGTTGTATAAACGTAGTTGTTTAACTAACTTCCTGTCTGTGTTACATTGCCCTCCCTCATTAAAGGGTCACTACAGCGAAAAACTGTAAAATCTAAAATATGTTCAAACATATACAAATAAGAAGCACATTTTTTCCAGAGTAAAATGAGCCATAAATTACTTTTCTTCTATAATGCTGTCTCTTACAGTAGGCAGTAGAAATCTGACAGAAGTGAAAGGTTTTGGACTAGTCCATCTCTTTATAGGGGATTCTCAGCAAGGCTTTTATTCCTTATAAAGATATTCCCGAAAAAGGATTTTTGGAACAATGATGCTGGCCAGCGTCCCTGCTCGCTACACAGTTTTTTGGCAGTTGGACTGAGCAACTGCCATTCACTAAGTGCTTTTGAAAATAAATATATTCCTGAGAATCCCCTATGAAGAGATGGACTTGTCCAAAACCTGTCACTTCTGTCAGATTTCTACTACCTACTGTAAGTGACGGCAACATAGAAGAAAAGTAATTTATGGCTCATTTTACTCTGGAAAAAATGTACTTCTTATTTGTATACATTTGCACATATTTTAAATTTTACAGTTTTTCGCTGTAGTGCCCCTTTAACCCCTGAGTGACCACACACAGGCAATGCCCATATTAAGTCTACACTATATTTCCCTGCAAAGTACTAAAGCTCCCTCTACATCACTAAATTCCAGGCGCAATCGATCAAATTAGATTTGATCGAATCAATTGAGATTTGATCGGGATTCGATCGATCGTGTGATCGATTTGCATTGAAAACTAGCCAAAATCGATCACACGATCGATCGAATCCCGATCGGACATATCGGTTTTAATCGATCTAATCGAATTTGATTGTGCCTGGAATTGAATGATGTAGAGGGGGCTTTAGACATGTAACAAACTTGTTGGAGAAGGCTTGGTTAAACTCCTCCTTCTTTGCCAACTTGTTGGTGTGAGAGGAGGTGTGGCTTCCACAGCACCAGAAGCTAAGGGAAGAAATGGTATTGGAGAGTGGCAGTGAGTGTGTGCATGTGTGTAGAGGGGAGGCATGGCCAGTTCAAGACACACTGGGGCCCTAGAGCAAAATTCACCCCCAGTGCACCTTAGGCAGCTGCCATGCCCCCCAGATCACTCCCTTTAACTTTACTGTGTACCCAGGGCCGCTGCATTGTTGTCAGAATAGCAATTCACCTATCCTGGCGCACTGTTACATTCATGTTCCATGTCTTTATCCCAGTTGGCTGCCTCTTTTCCATGACTCTGCCCATGTTATTGTATAATGCTAACCAGCACGGTGGCGTAGTGGTTAGCGCTCTCGCTGCGTGGGTTTCCTCCGGGCCCTCCGGTTTCTTCCCACATCCCAAAAACATACAGATAAGTTAATTGGCTTCCCCCCGAAATTGGCCCTAGACTACAATACATACACTACACAATATATACATATGACTATTGTAAGGATCCGCTCCTCTCGGCCACAGTATGCTCTGAGGCGACGACTGAGGTAGTCAGCTGACACTTAGCAGGGGTTTTATTTAAATATGAAATAATAATTTCTGACCCTGCCTGGGATTGAACCCTGGTCTCCCACATCAGAGGTGGTAAGTTTGACCACTGTGCTATGACTAATACTGTCAGAAAGGTTTGCTGGTCAGTATTGGGTGGGTCAGTTGGCTTGCTGTGGTCATCTGTTTCAGCTGACCTCACTGTCAGCTGATTAATACCTGTGTGTGATTGGCTGTTGGGTGCATGTGGCCGGCCACTGATTGGTTGCATGTAGAATATAAGCCTGCTGAGTGCTTCCTGTCATTGCCCGTGATAGTGTTAGCTTTTGCTAGTTGCCTGGGTGCTGTTATACTTCTGTGTCATTGGATTCCTGGATTTAACCTTTGCCTGTACCTCGACCACTCTTGCCTGCCGCCTGCCTAGACTCGGATTGTTACTGGACTCTGTTATTGCCTGCCTAGACTCGGATTGTTACTGGACTCTGTTATTGCCTGCCGCCTGCCCTGACTAGGATTGTCATTAGACTCTGCTTATTGCCTACTGCTCTGTACCTTGCATATCTGATCTCACGTGTATGACCCTGGACTGTTCTGGACTCGATATATTCTGTGTGTCTTGTTTGGCCTGGAGGTTTATCTGCTCACCCTGCATTCAGCTCCAATACTTTGCACACTTAAGGCCTGGGTGTAACCGAAGTCAGGTAGGTGTTACTTCCTCACCTCCTGTTCAAGCGGGGACGCGCCACATAGGGTGAAGCGTGTGGTGTTAGATTGGGGCATTGGAGCTGATTTGTGAGCAGGTACTCTGAAGGGCCTTACAACTATGGTAGGGATTAGATTGTGAGCTCCTTTGAGGGACAGTTAGTGACAATACTATGTACTCTGTAATGTGCTGCAGGAGATGCCAGTGCTATATAAATACATAATAATATGGTAGGACATTACACTATGACTATGGTAGGATTAGAGTGTGAGCTCCTCTGAGGACAGTCAGTGACATGACTATGTACTCTGTAAAGTGCTGCAGAAGATGTCAGTGCTATATAAATACATAATAATAATATGGTAGGACATTAGACTATGACTATGGTAGGATTAGACTGTGAGCTCCTCTGAGGACAGTCAGTGACATGACTATTTACTCTGTACAGTGCTGCAGGAGATGTCAGTGCTATATAAATACATAATAATAATCTGGTAGGACATTACACTATGACTATGGTAGGATTAGATTGTGAGCTCCTCTGAGGACAGTCAGTGACAAGACTTCAGCACTGCGGAAGATGTCGGCGCTATATAAATACTAAATAATAATATTAATGACTGGTCATGGAGAAGAGGCAGAGAGCAGGGATGAAGTCAGGGAGCATGAATGGAGAAGTACGCCGGTGAGTTGCTATTCTAACAAATTGGTGCAGGGGCCCCAGGGGACACAAGGCAGGGGGGACCTGGGGGGCCTGAAGTATTTAGGGGCTCTGGGGCAATAGCCCCTATGCCTCTATGGTATCGCTGACCTAGGGGGGGGGGGGGGACAAGGTGTTGTGGGAGCAATGTTGTGGGAACTTAGGATCCAGCATGGGGTTGTGGGAGGGGTCAGGATAGTTCTGATCTCAGGTTAAGTAGCTCTGAGTTCCTCAGCTCTATGGCTTTTCATATGAATGGTGGGATCACATGACGCGAACAAAGCGCGCATGCGCAGTACTTTCACGCCGGCCGCCGTGATGACGTGAGGCAGCCGGCGTGTGACGTAATCCGCGTCATATGCGGAAGAAGCAGCCCGACACTCGGGAGAGTGTCGCCCGGGCTGCGGCCTGCCAGCCATTCCGGAGCGGGGTGAAGGAGAGGAGCCAGGACGCCGGCGTGGGACCTCCCGACCAGCACTGGGCTGGAAAAAGCCCCTGGTGAGTACAACTTACCTTTTTTTTCAGAGCTCGGAGTCCCTTTAAAGGGAACCTGAAGTGAGAGGGATATGAAGGCTGCCATATTTGTTTCCTTTTAAACTTTACCAGTTGCCTGGCTATCCTGCTGATCTCTTTCGCTGCAGTAGTGTCTGAATCACACACCTGAAATCCAGTCTGACTTCAGTCAGAGCACCGGATCTGCATGCTTGTTCAGGGGCTGTGGCTAAAAGTATTAGAGACACAGGATTAGCAAGATAGCTAGGCAGCTGGTATTGTTTAAACATAAATAAATATGGCACCCTGCATATCCCCCTCACTCCATGTTCCCTTTAAGTTTCTACACTCCTGTCACAGGAGCCCTGGTGGTCAGACCGCAAATGGCCTTCCAAACGGTGCCAGCGCACGGATCGTGCGAACTCTGGTCGCAGTCAATGCGCAAGAACCACAGAACTGCGCAAGCCGCAGACAAACCAGAAGGGAGCCTGTGAGATACGGGTAATTACAACTCACACACGATTCAGGGTATAACTGCCACCACCACGGGTAGGGGCCCGTGGACCCAACTGCCTGACTGATCCTGCGAATAAAAACGGTTAAAACACACTGTATTCTGTCTAGCCAAAAACAACCAATAGTAACGTCTCTTCAGAGGTCTGGTTCAGTGGTGTGCGTGCTGAATAGTAGGGTAGCTAGAACAACAACTGACGATAGCGTCGGTTTATTGAAAGCAATATAAATAATTAATATATACAGACAATTATTAAAATCAACAATTATTAAAACAGTAATAGCCAGTATAAAAAATAAAAGGGAGAAAATACTTAGGGTTTGTGGAAATATGTCCTTTTGTGGGAAGAATCATAAAGTCCAAGCAAAACGGTTTCAAGTTCTGCAAAGTTCTTTGTTCCAGAGATAAAGTCAGAGTTCAGCAAGTTTTAAAATCCAAACAAAATGGAGGATGTCCTTTGTTTCAATTCAGACAAGATGGCCGCTAGCCATGTGCCCTTTGTTTCAGCTCCGGCAAGATGGCCACCACTTGTTCCTCACGGTGGCCGTGTTCAGGAAGATGGAAAATGGAGGAATAATTTGCCCGGGCAGCTCATTCACTTTTAATGGAGCTGAGTTCAGAGGCGGGCTTCCAGAGTCGGCCCCCAGGCCGGACTATGGTAATCACATCTGGGGCAGGGGCCTCCACAAGCCCTCATAACCCTGACACTTCTCTAGACAGACCTGTGCGGCTGGCACACAAATAATAATTACATATTCTCGATCCCCAGAACCTACCGATTAATATAATATCAAACTTGGGCATGTTTGCATGCCCGGTTAAAAAACGGTGGAATTCCCAGAGTTCCGGTTATGCCAGTGGCCCAAATTTAATATCAAAAAGCGCGCCGCGGCGAAAAGTGGGAAGGAGTGAGGAGCACGCAGCGGCGAAGACTGGGGGGGGGGCTGCGGCGCGCTCAGCGCGCCGCGCCGAAAAAAATGGGCGTGGCCATGACATTGTATGGGCGAGATCTGATCTAGTTCCCCGTTGGCGTTCTGGGGTCGGCTGCCCGCTGCGTGTCGGCCAACCTGGCTGACGGGTCTCGGGTTGCCGGTGCGGCGGGAAAACCTATTGGAGCCTGTGGCTCGGTTCCCCTGGACCGGTCGCGGTCTGCTACCCTCAGGGTTGACCCGACGTGGACCGTTCTGGACAGGGCGTTTGCGCCACTGCAGTCGGACGTGGTGTCTGCCGGGACTGCTGACAATGGGCAGTGGTTTGGGTAGGTCAACAGCCAGCCCACGCAGGGGTTCCCTGCGAAGTGGCTGTGGACCTAAGGGAACCCCGCGGGAATCCCTGGACCTTCCCAGCTCCTGACAGATGGCACATGCTTTGCAGTGGTTTGCTACATCCCTGTTCATCCTGGGCCAATAAAACTGCCTCCGAATACATGCAAGTGTCTTGCGGACACCAGAGTGTCCTGTCAGGGAATTATCATGTGCGGATTTCAGCACATGTCCCCTGAACGCACTCGGGACCACAAGCCATTTGGTATTCGCATGTGATCTACCGGTAGGGGGCTGTACAGACTCGCTGTACAGTCTCCCACCTTCCCAGTACACCTTGAAAGCGGCCCCGTCTGCGAGGGACTCAGTGGCTTTCTGCCTGAGCACCTCCAGGCTTGGGTCGCTTTGTAGTGCTGCTGTGAGGACGCTGTCAGTTTCAGCCAACTTGCTCATGTCACACGAGGCCAGCGGCTGAAAGGTCTCATACCTGCGGTCAGAGGAGGGGGAGGAGGCCGGAACCCCCTCCACCTGTTCTGAGCTCGGGTTCTGAGCGGTACAGCTGCGCGGTACTGCTAGCACAGGTACACCTTCAGAAGGGCACAGACGGACATTACTCAAATCATCGTTGCATGCATTAATGACATTGACAGGTATAGACATTTTTTCATTACAGACAGGTTGTACAGTAATCTCAGGTACAGTTACATCATCATCACAACAGACAGTCTGTACATCAAACTCAGGTGTCTTTGAAGCAGGCACTATTGAACCGGGTACCCTTGAACTGGGCACATTCAACCCACCTCCCCCTGGTGCTCCCCCAAGTGTATAAAGCACCTGGTGGTGGGTGGAGAGTCCGTCTCCTTCCGTGAGCGACAAGGCTGTCGTGGCAGGTTCGTAGTAGGACACAAGCTTGCCCAAATCAGTCCCCAGCAACACAGGGACTGGGAGATCCTTCACAACCCCAACAACCCTTTCTTGGACCCCTACTACCCAATCCAGCTTCACTCTCGCGTGGGCTATGTGAAAAAGGGTGCCCTCTACTAGAGTGACCATATTTTTGTGGGTCCAACCTGGGACGGGGGGGGGGGGGGGGGGGGGGGGGGGCGGCGCGCGCAGCGCGCCGCGGCGAAAAGTGGGAAGGAGTGAGGAGCACGCAGCGGCGAAGACTGGGGGGGGGGGGCTGCGGCGTGCTCCTCACTCCTTCCACGCCCGAAAAAATGGGCGTGGCCATGACATTGTATGGGCGGAGCTAACGTAATGATGTAACAGCGAGGCATAAGAAAGCAGTGTTTACGCCATGATGTGGACAAACGAGACTTTGTATCATGGGTGTGCAGAAACTGTGTGATGCTAATAGTATACCGTAACCACAAAGCAGCAAACATAGCCATCTATGACCATTAAATAATAAATGCAGTAACAGTTACCCCGGACACCAGAAAATAAACGCAATAGGCAACATGTCAGTATAAAATAAATGCAATGCGGGCAAACATGTCAGTACAAAATAAACGCAATGCGGGCAACATGTCAGTACAAAATAAACGCACTGCGGGCAAACATTTCACCAGAAAAGAAACGCACTGCGGGCAAACATTTCACCAGAAAAGAAACGCACTGCTGGCAAACATTTCACCAGAAAAGAAACGCACTGCGGCCAAACATTTCACCAGAAAAGAAACGCAATGCGGGCAAACATTTCGCCAGAAAAGAAACGCACTGCGGGCAAACATTTCGCCAGAAAAGAAACGCAATGCGGGCAAACATTTCGCCAGAAAAGAAACGCACTGCGGGCAAACATTTCGCCAGAAAAGAAACGCAATGCGGGCAAACATTTCGCCAGAAAAGAAACGCACTGCGGGCAAACATTTCACCAGAAAAGAAACGCACTGCGGCCAAACATTTCGCCAGAAAAGAAACGCAATGCGCCAAACATTTCGCCAGAAAAGAAACGCACTGCAGGCAAACATTTCGCCAGAAAAGAAACAATGCGGGCAAACAATAACATTTCACTAGAAAAGAAACAATGCGGGCAAACATTTCACCAGAAAAGAAACAATGCGGGCAAACATTTCACCAGAAAAGAAACAATGCGGGCAAACATTTCACCTGGAAAAGAAACAATGCGGGCAAACATTTCACCTGGAAAAGAAACAATGCGGGCAAACATTTCACCTGGAAAAGAAACAATGCGGGCAAACATTTCACCTGGAAAAGAAACAATGCGGGCAAACATTTCACCTGGAAAAGAAACAATGCGGGCAAACATTTCACCTGGAAAAGAAAGCATTTACTCACCTGGCAGAAGTGTCCGGCCTCTGGCGCGCTGCTCCGTCCCGGGACCGTCTTCCTCCTCCTGCTCTTCTCTCCCGCGCTGACAGGGCTACGGCAAGATGGCGCCCGAAGCCCTGTACTAGTGACACAAATAGGTCTCCAGTACAGGGCTTCGGCAGCCATCTTGCCGTAGCCCTGCTCGCCTGCCGGTGTCGGAAACAGACACCGGAAGAGGAGGCTGGAGCGGGGCTGCAGGCAATGAACTGGCACGGCGTCTATAGACGCCGCTGCCAGTTCATTGAGGAGAGAGTGGCCAGAGTCCCGAGGCCGGGACGTCCCGCTGCTGAAAGCGGGACGTTTCCCGGGACCTCATTAAGCCTGGGACAGCGGACCCCGAATCCGGGACGTGTCCCGGGCAATCCGGGACGTCTGGTCACTCTACCTCTACTCCAGTAAGGGCAAGGGATCGGCTGGAGCTGATGCTCTCCTTTGGCACAAGGTGTGAATGAACTAACGTGATGTCAGCTCCGGTGTCTCGGAATCCGGTGACAACTTGGCCATTCATTCTAACAAGTTGCTGCTGGTCGGTTCGGTCGCGGATTTCCTTTCCGCGGGCAAACACGACAAAATCTGATGATCCAGGCTGTGGTTCGCTGGCTGGTTGCCTCTGCTGTGGGTGAGATACATGT
The DNA here is from genome assembly GCF_040937935.1 of Hyperolius riggenbachi. Lineage (NCBI taxonomy): Eukaryota > Metazoa > Chordata > Amphibia > Anura > Hyperoliidae > Hyperolius > Hyperolius riggenbachi. Next base: position 29,557,719 of record NC_090649.1, read on the forward strand.
GCTGCAGGTGCTGGTGGAGTCTGTCTCTGCTCCGGAAAGTCGAATTTCATGTGTCCGGGCTGGCGGCAGTAGTGACAGGTGACCTCTCCAGGGGCTGCAGGCCTGGGTGCAGCAGCTGCGCTGGGTGGCCTCGGTGGCTGACGGCTCACAGGGGCAGGAGAGTCTGCCAGAGTATTGGGCTGACATCCTCTCCAGCTGGATGGGACAGTTCTGCGTGTATCAGACACCCGGGTAGTTGCAAAGGTCTCAGCGAGGTCTGCAGCGACAGTTGCTGACGCCGGCTTGCGCTCCAACACAAACTGTCGTACCTCAGCGGGGCAAATGTTCAGAAATTGTTCCAGGACTATCAAGTCCTCCAGGACATCATAAGACCCTTTGGTGAGGCCTAGAGTCCACTGGCGGAGTGTGGTGAGCAAGCTGCTGACCACATCTCGGTACGAATCAGACGACTTTTTCTGCCAGGCCCTGAACTTTTTGCGATAGGCTTCTGGCGTCAGCTGGTACTTAGTAATGATAGCATCTTTTATAGCGGCATAATCATTATCTTTCTCCGCAGGCAATTCTGCAAAAGCATCAAGCGCTTTGTAGCGCAGCAAAGGTGTCAGATGTCTGGCCCACTGGTCTTGGGACAGACGATACTGACGGCATGCTTTTTCAAAAGATCGCAAAAACAAGTCAATGTCTGTGTCTTTTTCAATATTAGCAAATTTAAATTTTGCACTTACGGGTGATGCAGCTCCTTCAGCAGGGAGGCTGGGCGGTGAACTCCGACTGGCCTGTTGCACTTTTGCCAAGTTTAGCTCATGCTGTCGTTGGAGCTCCCGTTCCGTAGCAGCCCTCTCCGCGTGGCGTTCTGCAGCAGCAGCAGCCTTGCGTTCTGCAGATTGGCGCTCCTCACGGGCTTCCATGTACTGCATGTACTTTTCCAGGTCAGTCTCCATCAGCTTTCGTAATGCCTGCTGCATTACCGGGTCAGCACCCATGGACAGTCCCGTACTGGCCAGTTCCGGGCGAGTACTTTCAGAAACTCTGGGATTGGGGTCCACACTGACTGTCTCTGGCGTAACTGTTGCAACAGGGCCCGCAGGATGCTCAACCTCTGTACGCACAGAATCTTCAGTCTCTGGTTCCCCTTGTCCTGGGTCAGATGGGCCGGCGTCTACCTCAGCAGACACATCCAGCTCCCCCAGTTGCTGGGTATCCCATTGAAACAAGTCCGTTACCAGGTCCCGTTGTTTCTTGCGGCCGATATCAATGCCTCTCTCTTGGCAAAGATTTTGCAGGTCCGCCAGGCACATTTTCTTGTAGTTCCCGGAAATTTCCATGCCAAATAAAATAAAACTTTTGGAGAGGGGTACTGGCTACACAGTCTCTCTGTATATATAAAAAATATATTGCCTTCCAGCTACACCAACGAATTAGTTCGTTTCTGGATAGCGCTAGCGCTATCTTAGATACTTTCAGCACAACACAGGTCCCAACCGCTGCCTAACACTGTCACAGGAGCCCTGGTGGTCAGACCGCAAATGGCCTTTCAAACGGTGCCAGCTCTGGTCGCAGTCAATGCGCAGGAACCGTTGGGAATTAGCCGCAGACAAACCAGAAGGGAGCCTGTGAGATACGGGTAATTACAACTCACACACGATTCAGGGTATAACTGCCATCACCACGGGTAGGGGCCCGTGGACCCGACTGCCTGACTGATCCTGCGAATAAAAACGGTTAAAACACGCTGTATTCTGTCTAGCCAAAAACAACCAATAGTAACGTCTCTTCAGAGGTCTGGTTCAGTGGTGTGCGTGCTGAATAGTAGGGTAGCTAGAACAACAACTGACGATAGCGTCGGTTTATTGAAAGCAATATAAATAATTAATATATACAGACAATTATTAAAATCAACAATTATTAAAACAGTAATAGCCAGTATAAAAAATAAAAGGGAGAAAATACTTAGGGTTTGTGGAAATATGTCCTTTTGTGGGAAGAATCATAAAGTCCAAGCAAAACGGTTTCAAGTTCTGTAAAGTTCTTTGTTCCAGAGATAAAGTCAGAGTTCAGCAAGTTTTAAAATCCAAACAAAATGGAGGATGTCCTTTGTTTCAATTCAGACAAGATGGCCGCTAGCCATGTGCCCTTTGTTTCAGCTCCGGCAAGATGGCCACCACTTGTTCCTCACGGTGGCCGTGTTCAGGAAGATGGAAAATGGAGGAATAATTTCCCCGGGCAGCTCATTCACTTTTAATGGAGCTGAGTTCAGAGGCGGGCTTCCAGAGTCAGCCCCCAGGCCGGACTATGGTAATCACATCTGGGGCAGGGGCCTCCACAAGCCCTCATAACCCTGACACTTCTCTAGACAGACCTGCGCGGCTGGCACACAAATAATAATTACATATTCTCGATCCCCAGAACCGACCGATTAGTATGATATCAAACTTGGGCATGTTTGCATGCCCGGTTAAAAAACGGTGGAATTCCCAGAGTTCTGGTTATGCCAGTGGCCCAAATTTAATATTAAAATACTCACAAGATCCAGACCAGCAGAATGATATAACTTTCACATTTCTCACCTGAACCATATTCCTTAAATATGCACAGAACCATATACAACATTCATTTCTTCCTGCTTTTGGGTGCAGCCAGGATGCCCTGTATGAAAGAGACCTTATGGTTCCTGTAATTAGCATCTGAATGTGAAATCAGCTGGGACAAGCTTTCTGAACTCAAGAGTTTGTCCCTGCTCATTAGCATATCAAAAGAGCCATCCTGCAGTTAAGGTGATGCTATCTCTCTGCTGAGAAAAGACTGCAGACTCTCCTACACAATAAATCCCGATTCTATTGATCTGAAGCGCAATCGATGCAGAGAGTCGAGTGCGATCGCTTTTTCTTCACGGGCGGTTCCAGGACGCGTCTGCGGCCCCGCAACCGTCCGTGACAACTCCACTAGATAATCAATGAAATGCCAGGCTAAAAAAGTTCTCTATCACTGCTTACATTGAATGGGAACCGCATTTAAAAAAAAAAAAATAAAGCAAATACTTACCTAAGGAGAGGGAAGACTCTGGGTCATATAGAGCCTTCAGTCTCCTCTCTCGGTGCTCTCTATCCTGTGCTGGCTTCCCCCCGTTTCAAACCCCCACCGAAAGGGTATTTGGAAGTCTTCGGGAGCCGTGTCCTCCTGAAGACGTGCGGCTCCATACTGCACAGGCGTGAGCGTGCAAGAGAGCGTGCTTGTGCAGGTGCAGTACAGGGAGCGCCCTTCTTCAGGAGCACTCGGGCTCCCTGAAGACTTCTGAAGCCTCCTTCGGCCAGGTAAAGCAGTATTTGACTAATTTAGTCAAATACTGCTACCGGGCGAGCCAGCACCGGAATGAGGGGACCAGGAGAAGAGTGGGAAGGCTCGATAGGACCCAGAGCCTTCCCTCTCCTTGGGTAAGTATCTGTCTCATTTTTTTAAATGCGGTTCCCATTCATTTTAAGAGCACCATGCACAAATATCTTCACTTAAAGTGAACCGAGCACCTTTTTTAGCACTCAGGACATCTCTATAGCACATGAAAAATGCATGCCAACAATATGTTTCATTATTAAAATAAACTTTCATTTTACCTTGTATTTTACATTCAAAGTAGTTTTAGTAGCCTGTTTCAGCAGGCTTGCCCGTCCATCCCCAGCAGCAGAGATTTCAGGATTCTAATTGTTTTATTGAGGCCATTACCATGGAGTAAACAATATCTTTTCATTAACAAAGGGTGTGTGTAAATAGGACAGTCTCTTCAAAAACATTGTGTGTGTCAATGTGTCAAGATAGCATCTCTGACTTCTGTAAATAAGGAATGTGAGAAGGGGAGGAGGGAACATGGCAGCTTTTATGCCAGGAGAAATTCCAGTGAAAGAGAATGTGCTTAGTTTCCCTTTAAAGCGGTATCGTCACCATAAAAATCAAATTTCAGCAACAACTGGTCTGAGTGTATGCTAATCCTGCATTCAAAACTTGCAAAACTTTTTCTGCTGTTATGGTTTGTAGTTATCACATACTTTAGGAGCACTGGTCCTAGTGCCAAACAGTGCCAAAGAGTTGAATGCTGGGAGTTCTTTTTATCAATAATATATTCCTCCTCTTCCTTTTATTACCCTATCTAGCTGCTTTGCAGAAACACCCTCTGATCACTTGTGTTTACAAGCAAGGCTGAGGTGACTCAGTGATTGGATGTGTAAATAAAAAAATTGACAGTGCAGTATACACCTCAGTGGGAGTGTCTGAAGACTCTGGGAGGAGGGAAGCTAATGAATACACAATGAGCAAGAGAAGGGAGGGGGGAAAACAAGAGTCAGGGAGGATATGATGTCAGCATTAGCTTGGCAAGATGGCCACTGCCTAGAATAGGATTTTCTGATTTTCCTTTATAAAATTCACAGTAATCATTATGTAAATAGCACAATACATCTGTTATGTAAGTAAAAGTAGTATTTATCTACTTATATATGTGTTTTTTATTTCTAGGTTAGCATGGGTGTTGCTTGTTCTTTAAAGGGATACTTAAAGGAAATTAGAGCTGAACAAAAGAAAAAGTTTTATACATACCAGGGGCTTCCTCCAGCCCCATTCACTCAGATCGCTCCTACGCCGCCATCATCTGCTGTCTTCAGCTTCAGTAACCAAGACCTGTCACTTCTGTCAGTCGCGGCCAGTCTGCGCAAGACATTTGCGCCCTCTACGTATCTCTCCAGTGGCTGCTGGAGAGATAGGCAAAGAGAGCACTTCTCTTACATCAGACTGGGCGCGACTGACAGAAGTGACGGACTTCTCTTACATCAGACTGGGCGCGACTGACAGAAGTGACGGAAGCCGGTACCGGAGCTGCGGGCAACGGATGACAGCGGCGTAGGAGCGATCTGAGCGGATGGGGCTGGAGGAAGCGCCTGGTATGTATAAAACTTTTTCTTGTGTTCAGCTCTGTTACACTTTAAGCTAGGGATAAAAAAAATCAGTTCTACTCATCTGGGGCTTCTACCAGCCCCCTGCAGCCATCCCGCGCCCTCACAGTCACTCACGTATCCTCCCCCGCCGCCAGCTAGATTTTGTTTCACTAACAGGCCTGGCCACGCGTAGCCTTCTTCGTGTTCCCATTCACAATAGTGTCCTGCGCAGGAAGTTATTGCAGATGGGAATGCAAAGAAGGAGACGCGTGGCCAGGCCTGTGCAGTAAGCCTGTCAGCGAAAACAAAACTAGCTGGCGGCGTGGGACCGGAGGATCCATGAGTGACTGCAAGGCCACGCCCACGGGATGGCTGCAGGGGGCTGGTAGAAGCCCCAGGTGAGTAAAACAGATTTTTTTTTATCTCTGGCTTAAGTTCCTCTTTAAAACCTTTCATTAAGTTAGTACTTCAAATCTGAGAACCATATACAGTAGCAACCTATAATGCAGGTCCTTCTAAAAAAATTAGCATATTGTGATAAAGTTCATTATTTTCTGTAATGTACTGATAAACATTAGACTTTCATATATTTTAGATTCATTACACACATCTGAAGTAGTTCAAGCCTTTTATTGTTTTAATATTGATGATTTTGGCATACAGCTCATGAAAACCCAAAATTCCTATCTCAAAAAATTAGCATATTTCACCCGACCAATAAAAGAAAAGTGTTTTTAAAACAAAAAAAGTCAACCTTCAAATAATTATGTTCAGTTATGCACTCAATACTTGGTCGGGAATCCTTTTGCAGAAATGACTGCTTCAATGCGGCGTGGCATGGAGGCAATCAGCCTGTGGCACTGCTCAGGTGTTATGGAGGCCCAGGATGCTTCGATAGCGGCCTTAAGCTCATCCAGAGTGTTGGGTCTTGCGTCTCTCAACTTTCTCTTCACAATATCCCACAGATTCTCTGGGGTTCAGGTCAGGAGAGTTGGCAAGCCAATTGAGCACAGTAATGCCATGGTCAGTAAACCATTTACCAGTGGTTTTGACACTGTGAGCAGGTGCCAGGTCATGCTGAAAAATGAAATCTTCATCTCCATAAAGCTTTTCAGCAGATGGAAGCATGAAGTGCTCCAAAATCTCCTGATAGCTAGCTGCATTGACCCTGCCCTTGATAAAACACAGTGGACCAACACCAGCAGCTGACATAGCACCCCAGACCATCACGGACTGTGGGTACTTGACACTGGACTTTAGGCATTTTGGCATTTCCCTCTCCCCAGTCTTCCTCCAGACTCTGGCACCTTGATTTCCGAATGACATGCAAATGTTGCTTTCATCCGAAAAAAGTACTTTGGACCACTGAGCAACAGTCCAGTGCTGCTTGTCTGTAGCCCAGGTCAGGCACTTCTGCCACTGTTTCTGGTTCAAATGTGGCTTGACCTGGGGAATGCGGCACCTGTAGCCCATTTCCTGCATACGCCTGTACACGGTGGCTCTGGATGTTTCTATTCCAGACTCAGTCCACTGCTTCTGCAGGTCCCCCAAGGTCTGGAAACGGTCCTTCTCCACAATCTTCCTCAGGGTCCGGTCACCTCTTCTCGTTGTGCAGCGTTTTCTGCCACACTTTTTCCTTCCCACAGACTTCCCACTGAGGTGTCTTGATACAGCACTCTGGGAACAGCCTATTTGTTCAGAAATTTCTTTCTGTGTCTTACTCTCTTGCTTGAGGGTGTCAATGATGGCCTTCTGGACAGCAGTCAGGTCGGCAGTCTTACCCATGGTTGCGGTTTTGAGTAATGAAGCAGGCTGGGAGTTTTTAAAAGCCTCAGGAATCTTTTGCAGGTGTTTAGAGTTAATTAGTTGATTCAGATGATTAGGTTAATAGCTCGTTTAGAGAACCTTTTCATGATATGCTAATTTTTTGAGATAGGAATTTTTGGTTTTCATGAGCTGTATGCCAAAATCATCAATATTAAAACAATAAAAGGCTTGAACTACTTCAGTTTTGTGTAATGAATCTAAAATATATGAAAGTCTAATGTTTATCAGTACATTACAGAAAATAATGAACTTTATCACAATATGCTAATTTTTTTAGAAGGACCTGTATTATCCTACTCACAGAAGCCAGCAGTTCTCTTGTTTACTAATATTAAAGCAAAATTACTCCCAATTTATAAGCAAAAAATGTATTAAGGAGTGCTCAGGTTCTCCCCTGCGCTCACTACACCGGTTACCAGTGTTGCTTCCAGTCCATTGCTCAGGTTCTCCCCTGCGCTCGCCACACCAGTTTCCAGTGTTGCTTCCAGTCCATTGCATTTAAGCCCAGCATTTATATCGGGTTCTGCCACTTCTCGGTTATTTCTGTTCCATTCTGATCCATTGGGCTATGGTACCATCAGCCCCCGTTGTACTCTTCTGCAGACTGTTATCTGTTATCTTGTGTGGTCCACTTTGCTGTGGTACAATCAGTTTTGTTTGACGTCCTTTCCTCCAGGCATCTATTTTCTTTTTGTTCTGGTAATTTAGTCGTCACTGCAGGTACCATGATGTGCACTACAGGAAATAGTTCAAACACCATATTGTGTACCAAAACTTTTCTAAAAACATGATCAATCCTGCTTGCAAGATGATCTTGCTTTTATCTATATTAATCCCCTATTGACCGATTACTGGGTAGGGAGTATCTGTTGATATAAAAACTGGACCCCGGGTATTTTGAACACCTCTGAAATCTTTTTTCTGTGGGTATAGGTGTATGCCTTCTGACTTCCTTGTTTATATTGAAAGATTCTTCCCCTCTGCTCCACTTAAAGAGACTCAGAGCTGAAATATTAAACAAGATTTATACATACCTGAGGCTTCCTCCAGCCTCATCCGCACGGAACGCTTTCACAACGCCGTTCTCAGCCTTCTCTGTCTTCTACACTGGTCCTGTCAATTCCGCGAGTTGGGGCCACCAGTCTAGGCAAGCGGTGTGCTCCCTCTGTACTGTGCAGGCGCATGCATAAAGCAGGCGCTGGAGAGACAGAGGGGGTCACTGCGCAGGCGTAAAACTGGACACGTCTGGCATGAAAGTGATCTGTGCAGATGGGGCTGAAGGAAGCCCCAGGTATGCATAAATCTTGTTTAATATTTCAGCTCTGAGCCTCTTTAAGGTCCACGAGCTAGAATGAAGCCGGCTGGGGCGTCCGATAAAGAGCGACACTACCGATAATCCGACATGTATGCAGCAACGCCAGGCCATCGATCCTCCAATAGGATCAATTCTGCTGAGCAACAGTCAACAGCTTTGTTCTCCCCGCTTGCCCCATGCGTCATATGTCATCACATCTACACCACTCTGTTGCCACCACCAGGCATGGGCGAACATTCGGATTCGGGTGATTCCGGATAGTTGCTGTGCGGGCTGGGCAGGGGGTCAAGCTTACCCTTCTGACGTCTTCTTTGTCTGTCCCACCTCGCCTCCCACGATGCGTTCCACTCGGCGCTCACATGACTACAAACACTTCCTCCTTCAACCCAGAAGGAGAAGGTATTTGAGGGACAGACAAAGAAGACGTCAGAAGGGTAAGCTTGCCCCCACCGCCCAGACCGCACAGCATTACTGGGTGAATCCCAGTGGCGTAGCTACAGACCTCAGGGCCCCGATGCGGAACTTGGACCGGGCCCCCCCCAATCCTGTAACAGTTTCCTTGTGACTCCCACTCCCGGTTTGTTGCAGAGTGCATGCAGCGGAGTGTTCCCATTTGTTCAAGGGTGCTTACTTCCCCCGTTCTTGTTTCAGCGTCCTTCCATCTTCATACCTGTGGCAATCCTGTGACCTGGTGACATGTATGCAACATCCTGGCAGGTCACAGGGGCAGAGACGCTGTGAGTATGGAGACAGAAGGACGCTGAGGGAAAACAGAGGTAAAGTGCCTTCTGGACAAGTGAAAATGCTATGCTGTGTGCACTTTGGATGAGAAGCATGTGTTGGTGACCTCTTGTTGGGGGGTTTGGGGATACAGACAGTAACTAAAATTGCTAATTTGGAGGGGGGGTGATAACTTACAGCCGCTCTGCTGGATGACTGATTGTAAAATGAAAAGTGTACCACGCAAATGGGGAGAGAAGCAAAGCATAAGTATAAAGCAATAATCTGGGAAAGAAGTAGTAAATGTACAAGAGTCAAAAGAAAAGTAATTAGCTGAAAGGAAAATCATGCAGCCACAATGGTTTAGCACAAACTGTGAGAGTTTGAGTCACCAATGTTATACAGCACTAAGAGCTAGTTATAAAAACTGTAAACACATATGCAGTCTATTTTTCACTTAAATTTGGGTCAAAAACTGTTCATTATCCTACCTAGCCCTCTTCACAGTAGTTCTCACTACCAAGTCATTGCCCGTGTTGTCTCCAATCCCCAGTCACTCACAAGCAGCTGCTCCCTGATTTTCACCCCTCCCTTTAGTGACTGGGAGGTGGGGGCAGAGTAGTACAGAACAGAGCACAGGCAGGCAGACTAAAATACAGCCTTTTCTGTCTGAGGGGTTAACTTACAAAGCCGCTCTGCTTCTTATCAGCAAGTGTAATAGCTCTGTCATTTTATGGCCAGCCCCTCCTGTGATCTCTGGCAGGAAATATCTGGAGGAGAAAGAACAATGAACACATGTTGGGCACGCACGGGCCCCTTAAGAGGGCGGGCCCAGTCGCCACGGCGACCGCTGCGACCGCAGGCCCTACGCCAGTGGTGAATCCGGATAGCAACTATCTGGATTCACCCGAATCCGAATGTTCGCCCATGCCTGGCCACCACTCCCACATTGGCCTCAATTCTGGTAGCTATGTGAGGTAAATATATTTTGTAGGTAAAATACCTCATGCAGTATTTTTCTCTTTTTTTAGCAATACTGAAAGATTTTTTTTTTATTTTCCGACCACGCAGTAGAACATGCAGTAAAACATTCGGTAAACGTGAGGTAAATGCATAAAGTGTGGTAAAACGTGCGGTATTTCAGCGGTAAGCATGCAGTAAATAAATAGTAGTTTTTAACCTCCTTGCCGGTTATCCCGAGCTCAGCTCGGGGTAACCTGCCTAGGAGGATTTCTCAGTCCCCGCTGGGCCGATTTGTATAATTTTTTTTTTGTTACATGCAGCTAGCACTTTGCTAGCTGCTTGTAACATTCAATCGCCGTCGCTACCCGCCGATTCGCCGCTATTCGCCGCGCCAAGCCGCCCTCCCCCGCCCCAGACCCCTGCGCAGCCTGGCCAATCAGTGCCAGGCAGCGCTGAGGGGTGGATCGGGATTCCCTGTGATGTCCCGACGTCCATGACATCTGTGACGTCATCCCGCCCTGTCGCCATGGCGACCGGGGAAGCCCTGCAGGAAATCCCGTTCTGAACGGCATTTCCTGCTTACTCTGATTGCCGAAGGCGATCGGAGTGGGTGGGGGGTTGCCGCAGCTCAGCGGCTATCATTGTAATAAACCGCTCAGCTGGATGCACTGGCAGACAGCTGTTTGACCATTCCTCTAGTCTGTGGGCTGCAGGTCTCTGCAAGAGAGACCTGTCTTTCCATTACAAGTTTCTGGTCTGTTCTGCTGCTGAGGAATTTGCATACACTCGTTATGCAAATCCCCTACCTGCCTCCTTTGATGACTGGCAGTATAAAGAGCTATGTTTCCCAGAGTCCTTTGCTGGTCATAAGGGTTAGTCCTGTGGAACACTCTTGGAAGTGTCAGCCTTGCTCATTGTTTGAAGATTAGTTTAGAGTAATTCCTGGAACTGCACTAGGCAGATTCGCTAGTGCAGTTAGGATTGCATATCTGTTTGTCTGTTGTGATTGTCCTGTCCCAGCGGTGGGCGACAGGAGATCGTTCTGATCTTTGTTCTTGGAGTATAGCTGGAGCAGAGGTTGCTACCAGCTATCTCCTCTAATCTGTCTTGCCTGGATCGCACTCGCCTTGCGCTAGTGCTGTGGATCCGTCTCTCTCACTTATTCCTGTTTTCATGTATCTGTCTTGTCTGCTACGAACGCTTGCTGGAGGCTCGGTGAGGTAACCGTTAAGCAAGCGCTCGCGTCCTCTGTTTCATGTTTGTGTGTCGTTGGTTAGTTAGGCGTGCTTGTCTCTGTTGTGCTTATCACACGGAGACCGCGCATAAATGCGTGGACTGTTGCGAATGAGTGCGGTGTTCGCGTTTAGCTAGCGTTTGTTATTTTCCTTATCTTCTCATTGTATATGATTTGCTGTGCCTTTGCTACTCTCGTGTCACCTCTGGCAATCGCCTCTCTCGCGATTGCGTTCCTACTTCATATCTGCTGTTGTGTATGCACCGTCGCGGGTTGGCGGCTAGTTTGGTGCACACACATACAATCTGTCCCTGTGCTCATTCTCTTTCGCAATCACTTCTCTTGCGAGTGCGTTCTCACTTGGTTTCCTTTGTTGTATTTCCGCCGTCGCAGGGTGGCGGCTAGATTGGTGGACATACATACAGTCCTCATCTGTGCTTATTCGGTCTTGTGTCGCTGTTAGCAATCACCATCTCTGGCGATTGCCTTCTCACTTTGTCTTCATGGTTGTGTGTTCATCGTCGCAGGATGGCGACTAGTTTGGTGGACACACATACCCTCTGTCGCTTTGATCTCTCCCTTTCAGGGCTATTTTGCCCTGCGTTTTTTCCCTTCGTGCAATTCCTGTCTGGCGTGTGTGGCAGGGCAGAGGAGCTGTTCCTCTGCACTCCACAGCTCCACCTGTCGACAGGAATTTCCCTCTACAGGTGCATTGCACCTTTTGCTGGGTTCCCTCAAATTACACGCTTGTGGAGGATTTCCGCAGTGTTAGCACACGTCTTGTTCGCTGATCACGGAGAGAATTCCACAATCGTTACAATCATGTAGCGAGCCCTGGGCTCGCTACATGATTTGAAAAAAATAAAAATTAAAAAAAAGTGCTGCGCTGCCTCCTTGCCGGTGAGAATTAGACCGGCAAGGAGGTTAATTGTCCTCCACAAGTTAGGATTGTCTTTGGAAGATGTTTTTTTTTTGAGGGGAGAAGGTGTATTTGATAATGTAGCAACCTATGAAAAGTATATGTATAGGCATCCCTTATATAAAAAATCTGGTAAATATTTTGAGTTTTATTTCTACTATTCTTTTCTATTACACAGCCTGGATATGAACTCCACTAAAAACTGCAAAATGCATACAAATTGACTTTACCTCCAGGTACAGGCAGGGATGAAAGTGATTGGTAAATTGTGTGCTGACATGCCCCCTAATTTCCACGAGAAAGGGGCGGTGCGCGAAGCGCCAAAAAGAGGGGTGGGGCTGTAAGGTGGGGAGGCGAAAAGTGGGCGTGACCATGACATTGTAGGGGCAGAGCTAACAAAATGATGTAACAGCGAGGCATAAGAAAGCAGTGTTTACGCCATGATGTGGTCAAATGAGGATTCGCATCATGGGTGTGCAGAAACTGTGTGATGCTAATAGTATACCGTAACCACAAAGCAGCAAACATAGCCAACTATGACCATTAAATAATAAATGCAGTAACAGTTACCCCGGACACCAGAAACTAAATGCAATGGGCAACATGTCAGCACAAAATAAACGCAATGCGGGCAACATGTCAGTACAAAATAAACGCATTGCGGGCAACATGTCAGTACAAAATAAACGCAATGTGGGCAAACATGTCAGCACAAAATAAACGCAATGTGGGCACATTTCACCTGGAAAAAAAGCTTTTACTCACCTGACAGCGCGCAGCTCCCCCGGACGATCCTCCTCCAATCTCCCGCGCTGACAGGCAGAGCAGGGCTACAGGAAGATGGCACCCGAAGCCCTGTACTGGAAACACAAATAGTCTCCACTCCAGTACAGGGCTCCGCCTCCGGACGCCATCTTCCCGTAGCCCTGCTCTGCCTGTGCCTGCCGGAGGACAATGCAGGCTGCTGAGGCTATGAGAGGTGGAATGAACTAGCGTCTCATAGCCACTGCAGCTAGTTCATTCAGTACGGTGGCCAGAGTCCCGAGGCTGGGACGTTCCGCTGCTAAAAGCGGGATGTTTCCCGGGACCTCATGCAGCCTGGCACAGCGCCCCCGAAGGCGGGACGTGTCCCGGGTAAATCGGGACGTATGGTCAGCGTATATAAAGGCTTTTATACTCCTGCTGCTCCTGCTTTAGGTACCCACCACCATCAGGGTCCACACAGAACTATATCTTCTGCTGCCACTACCAGCTACTACGCCACTACAATAGCTGCATCTACCCACTCCTCTTGCTGCTCCTGTCTGTGGTACCCACCACCACCAGGGTCCACACAGAACTATATCTTCTGCCACTGCCAGTACCAGCTATTACACCACTACAATTGCTGCATCTACCTACTCCTCCTGCTGTTCCTGTCTGTGGTACCCACCACCACCATCAGGGTCCACACAGAACTATATCTTCTGCCACTGCCACTACCAGCTATTACGCCACTACAATAGCTGCATCTACCTACTCCTTCTGCTGCTCCTGTCTGTGGTACCCACCACCACCAGGGTCCACACAGAACTATATCTTCTGCCACTGCCACTACCAGCTATTACACCACTACAATAGCAGCATCTACCTACTTCTTCTGCTGCTCCTGTCTGTGGTACCCACCACCACCAGGGTCCACACAGAACTATATCTTCTGCTGCCACTACCAGCTATTACACCACTACAATAGCTGCTTCTTCTTTCTTCAGCGTCCTCCTGTCTTCATGGCCCTGTGCCCCACTGCCAGCTTGTAAGTATGTTTTCTGCCGATGGGGAATGATGGAGATTGGAGAAGAGGTGCTAATGGGGGTGGCGGGATGCTGGAGAAATAAGGAGAAAGTGCAGCAGGTAGGTAAGATCAGACTCCCCTGTGTGTCCTCTGCATATGATACAGGGGAAGTAAGGCAAAGGGCACCCTTAAGCCTCATACACACGAGACACAAATGTCTCTATAGAGACAAAAAAAAAAAAGCAGCGACAGTTCATCGCTAGAGTTGGGCCGAACCTCCGATTTTAGGTTCGCGAACCGGGTTCGCGAACTTTCGCGGAACGTTCGGTTCGCGTTAAAGTTCGCGAACCGCAATAGACTTCAATGGGGATGCGAACTTTGAAAAAAAAAAAAAATTATGCTGGCCACAAAAGTGATGGAAAAGATGTTTCAAGGGATCTAACACCTGGAGGGGGGCATGGCGGAGTGGGATACACGCCAAAAGTCCCCGGGAAAAATCTGGATTTGACGCAAAGCAGCGTTTTAAGGGCAGAAATCACATTGAATGCTAAATGACAGGCCTAAAGTGCTTTAAAACATCTTGCATGTGTATACATCAATCAGGTAGTGTAATTAAGGTACTGCTTCACACTGACACACCAAACTCACCGTGTAACGCACCGCAAACAGCTGTTTGTACTAGTGACGGCCGTGCTGGACTGGTGCGCACCATGGCGAGAGTGCAGGTTTTGGTGGCTTTACAGCCCATATGGTCGGCCTGGCTGATGTAGCTGAATGACAGAACAGTGACTGTCCAGCTGATCAAATTTGGTCTGACCACAATGAAGCAACGACCTTATTATCTTTTGTGTGCCCCCCGAGACACTCATCTAGGCGCCGGTCATTGCTTCATTGTGATACGCAAGCCCCTTTACCACGGCAAGGTAATGATCACGAAGGGGAATGGGCGCATGTACATGCCTTTTCTTTTGTTGTTGCAGCTGCCCTCAGTGCAGCCAGAAAAATTAGGCAGTCATGTACACGCACCATAAAAATTATTACAGCGGCCGCTGCTAGCAGCGGCCTAAAAAATTCAGCAATCCGCCTGGAGTCCCGGACCCTGTTGGTGGTGGCAGAGAAGGTAGTGAAGCGGCCTGCAGGCAGACATGCTGTGTGGAGGGACTGGGAGCGACTTAGTCTTTTTGGGGCAGGCCAGGCAGCCAGTCACACGGCGTGCAGGCAGAGATGCTGTGTGTGCGGGGACTGACCTAGTCTTGGGGCGGGCAGCAGCCCTCCGGGATCCATGCCTCATTCATTTTGATAAAGGTGAGGTACTTAACACTTTTGTGACTTAGGCGACTTCTCTTCTCTGTGACAATGCCTCCAGCTGCGCTGAAGGTCCTTTCTGAGAGGACGCTTGCGGCAGGGCAGGAGAGAAGTTGGATGGCAAATTGGGACAGCTCTGGCCACAGGTCAAGCCTGCGCACCCAGTAGTTCAAGGGTTCCTCATCGCTGTTCACAGCAGTGTCTACATCCACACTTAAGGCCAGGTAGTCGGCTACCTGCCGGTCGAGGCGTTGGTGGAGGGTGGATCCGGAAGGGCTACGGCGAGGCGTTGGACTAAAGAACGTCCGCATGTCCGACATCACCATGAGATCGCTGGAGCGTCCTGTCTTTGACTGCGTGGACACGGGAGGAGGATTAGTGGCAGTGGTACCTTGCTGGCGTTGTGCCGTCACATCACCCTTAAAGGCATTGTAAAGCATAGTTGACAGCTGGTTCTGCATGTGCTGCATCCTTTCCACCTTCCGGTGAGTTGGTAACAGGTCCGCCACTTTGTGCCTGTACCGAGGGTCTAGTAGTGTGGCCACCCAGTACAGCTCATTCCCCTTGAGGTTTTTTATACGGGGGTCCCTCAACAGGCAGGACAGCATAAAAGACGACATCTGCACAAAGTCGGATCCAGTACCCTCCATCTCCTCTTGCTCTTCCTCAGTGACGTCAGGTAAGTCAACCTCCTCCCCCCAGCCGCGAACAATACCACGGGAAGGTTGAGCAGCACAAGCCCCCTGCGACGCCTGCTGCGGTTGTTCTCCTGCCGCTGTCCCCTCCTCCTCCTCCTCCTCCTCCCCCAAAGAAACACCTTGCTCATCATCCTCTGAGTCTGACTCGTCTTCTGCACACGACCTCTCTTCTTCCTCCTCCTCCCCCCTCTGTGCTGCCGCAGGTGTTGAGGAAACAGCTGGGTCTGATGAAAATTGGTCCCATGCCTGTTCCTGCCGTAACGGTTCCTGGTCACGCTCATTCGCAGCTTCATCCGCCACTCTACGCACAGCACGCTCCAAGAAGTACGCGTAGGGAATTAAGTCGCTGATGGTGCCCTCACTGCGGCTCACCAGGTTGGTCACCTCCTCAAACGGCCGCATGAGCCTGCATGCATTTTTCATCAGTATCCAGTTGTCGGGCCAGAACATCCCCATCTTCCCAGACTGTTTCGTTCTACTCCAGTTGTAGAGGTACTGGGTGACGGCTTTCTTCTGTTCTAGCAGGCGGGAGAACATGAGCAGGGTCGAGTTCCAGCGAGTGGGGCTATCGCAAATGAGGCGTCTCACCGGCATGTTGTTTTTACGCTGAATTTCTGCAAATCGTGCCATGGCTGTGTAAGAGCGCCTCAAATGCCCACAGAACTTCCTGGCCTGCTTCAGGACATCCGCTAAGCCAGGGTACTTTGCCACAAATCTTTGAACCACTAGATTCATGACATGTGCCATGCAGGGTATGTGTGTCAGCTTCCCCATATGCAAAGCGGCAAGCAGATTGCTGCCGTTGTCGCACACCACGTTGCCTATCTCCAGGTGGTGCGGGGTCAGCCACTCATCCACCTGTTTCTTAAGAGCAGCCAGGAGAGCTGCTCCAGTGTGACTCTCCGCTTTGAGACAAGCCATGTCTAAGATGGCGTGACACCGTCGTACCTGGCATGCAGCATAGGCCCTGCGGAGCTGGGGCTGTGTAGCTGGAGAGGAGAACTGCCACTCAGCCAAGGAGGAGGAGGAGGACAGCGAAGAGCATGTAGCAGGAGGAGAGGAGGTGGCAGGAGGCCTGCCTGCAAGCCGTGGAGGTGTCACAATTTGGTCCGCCGCTTTCTGCTTGCCATCGTTCACCACCAGGTTCACCCAATGGGCTGTGTAGGTAATGTAGCGGCCCTGCCCGTGCTTGGCAGACCAGCCATCCGTGGTCAGGTGTACCCTTGACCCAACGCTCTTCGCAAGAGATGACACCACTTGCCTCTCAACTTCACGGTGCAGTTGGGGTATGGCCTTTCTCGAAAAATAAGTGCGGCCTGGCATCTTCCACTGCGGTGTTCCGATGGCCACAAATTTACGGAAGGCCTCAGAGTCCACCAGCCGGTATGGTAACAGCTGCTGAGCTAACAGTTCCGCCACGCCAGCTGTCAGACGCCGGGCAAGGGGGTGACTGGCCGAAATTGGCTTCTTCCGCTCAAACATTTCCTTCACGGACACCTGACTGCTGCTGTGGGCAGAGGAGCAGGAACCGCTCAAGGGCAGAGGCGGAGTGGAGGAGGGTGCCTGTGAAGGTGCAAAGGAGAAAGCGGCAGAAGCAGATGATGCACCTGAAGGAGGAAGAGGAGAAGGAGGGTGACTTTTCTTTTGTGTGCTGCTGCTGCTTTTGCTCAGGTGGCCATCCCATTGCTGTTTGTGCCTTTTCTCCAGGTGCCTTCGTAAGGCACTTGTCCCTACGTGAGTGTTGGCCTTTCCACGGCTCAATTTTTGTTGGCAGAGCGAACAGATGGCTTTGGTCCGATCTGAGGCACACACATTAAAAAATTTCCACACCGCTGAGCCACCCTGGGATGTGGGCACTATGGGGACCTCAGCAGCTGATGCTGAAGGGCAAGTTGGCTGGCTGTACATAGGTGGCGATACATGGTGCCGGACTCTGCCACCAGCTGTTTCTGACGAAGAGCTGCCCCAGCTTCTTTCAGCAACTTCTCTCCTCCTACTACTCTCTGACTCCCCCTCTGAACTGTCCCCCTCTTCATCTCCTCTATTGGGAACATACAGAGGATCCCTATTACCGTCATCATCGTAGTCATCCTGCCCAGCTTCGCTTGCCTCAGACAAATCCAAACTTGCACCATCAGTAGGTCCTTCATCCTCCTGACACGTTACATCCATAGTGTTGCCGCGTAACTCAGACATATTAGCTGGTGAAAATTCATCTGGCTGTAACAACAATGGCTGTGCATCAGTGATTTCAACACTAAATAATTCTTGCGAAGTGTCAAATGCAGCGGAAGTGGTGCTAGTAGTAGCGCTGGTGGCTGAGCAAGATGAGGTGTTCTGTGTCGCTAAATACTCAACCACGTCCTGACAATCTTGGGAGGTGATGGGACGTGCCTTCTTCCGAGCACTGTACTGTGGGCCAGGTCCACACGAAATTACATTTACACAACCTCGCGCAGACCTGCCGGGTGGCCTTCCTCTGCCTCTGCCACTACCTCTTCCTCTTCCTCTACCTGTTTTGTCCATATTGGGTATGCACGGAGTGGTATATCACACTGCGTGCACTCACGTAGGTAAGTGGGTTCACTTAACTGCACAGGTATGCGCACTGATGCGGTGGGTTCACTGAACAGAACAGGTATACAGTGGCGGGTTCACAGAACAGGTATGCAGTGGCAGGATCACTGAACACAATAGGTATGCAGTGGCGTGTTCACTAAACAGGTATACAGTGGCGGGTCCACTGAACAGAACAGGTATACAGTGGCGGGTTCACAGAACAGGTATACAGTGGCGGGTCCACTGAACAGAACAGGTATACAGTGGCGGGTCCACTGAACAGAACAGGTATACAGTGGCGGGTCCACTGAACAGAACAGGTATACAGTGGCGGGTCCACTGAACAGAACAGGTATACAGTGGCGGGTTCACAGAACAGGTATACAGTGGCGGGTCCACTGAACAGAACAGGTATACAGTGGCGGGTTCACAGAACAGGTATGCAGTGGCAGGATCACTGAACACAATAGGTATGCAGTGGCGTGTTCACTAAACAGGTATACAGTGGCGGGTCCACTGAACAGAACAGGTATACAGTGGCGGGTCCACTGAACAGAACAGGTATACAGTGGCGGGTCCACTGAACAGAACAGGTATACAGTGGCGGGTTCACAGAACAGGTATACAGTGGCGGGTCCACTGAACAGAACAGGTATACAGTGGCGGGTTCACAGAACAGGTATGCAGTGGCAGGATCACTGAACACAATAGGTATGCAGTGGCGTGTTCACTAAACAGGTATACAGTGGCGGGTCCACTGAACAGAACAGGTATACAGTGGCGGGTTCACTGAACAGGTATACAGTGGCGGGTCCACTGAACAGAACAGGTATACAGTGGCGGGTTCACAGAACAGGTATGCAGTGGCAGGTTCACTGAACACAACAGGTATGCAGTGGCAGGTTCACTGAACACAACAGGTATGCAGTGGCGGGTTCACTGAACAGGTATACAGTGGCGGGTCCACTGAACAGAAATGGTATACAGTGGCGGGTCCACTGAACAGAACAGGTATACAGTGGCGGGTCCACTGAACAGAACAGGTATACAGTGGCGGGTTCACAGAACAGGTATACAGTGGCGGGTCCACTGAACAGAACAGGTATACAGTGGCGGGTTCACAGAACAGGTATGCAGTGGCAGGATCACTGAACAGGTATGCAGTGGCAGGATCACTGAACAGGTATGGAGTGGCAGGATCACAGTACAGGTATGCAGTGGGCTGAGGGCTCACTGAACAGAACAGGTATGCAGTGGCAGGATCACTGAACAGGTATGGAGTGGCAGGATCACAGTACAGGTATGCAGTGGGCTGAGGGCTCACTGAACAGTGGCAGGATCACTGAACAGGTATGCAGTGGCAGGATCACTGAACAGGTATGCAGTGGCAGGATCACAGTACAGGTATGCAGTGGGCTGAGGGCTTACTGAACAGAACAGGTATGCAGTGGCAGGATCACTGAACAGGTATGGAGTGGCAGGATCACAGTACAGGTATGCAGTGGGCTGAGGGCTCACTGAACAGAATAGGTATGCAGTGGCAGGATCACTGAACAGGTATGCAGTGGCAGGATCACTGAACAGGTATGCAGTGGCAGGATCACAGTACAGGTATGCAGTGGGCTGAGGGCTCACTGAACAGAACAGGTATGCAGCCAGGAAGAAGTTAAGCCTAACTAATCTTTCCCTATATGAGAGACTGCAGCAGCTCGCCCTACTCTCACTAATGCAGGTACACGAGTGGCCGTAATGGCCGCCGCTGCCTGCCTTATATAAGGGGGGGTGGGGCTCCAGGGGCTAGTGTAGCCTAATTGGCTACACTGGGCCTGCTGACTGTGATGTAGAGGGTCAAAGTTGACCCTCAGTGCATTATGGGGCGAACCGAACTTCTTCCGCAAAAGGTTCGCGTGCGGTACCCGCACGCGAACCACCTACGTTCGCGCGAACCACGTTCGCCGGCGAACCGTTCGGCCCAACTCTATTCATCGCCAGGTCCCTCTGTGCAGCAGCCGTACACACGGCACACAGAGGGACAGAGATGCGGCGGAAGCTGTGGCCGAAGGTTTCTCCCTCCCGCCGGAAGCTCCATCCATGGTCCATGGGTTGCTGTCGCTAGTCCGCATACACACGCAGTACGCGTGGCGGACTAGCGACAGTTGCGGCGAAGTTGCGGTGACAGCTGTTGCCGGCGATTGGCCACGCCAATTGCCTGGCGACAGCTCTGACTAGCGATGGTTCGGGTACACACGTTATACACATGGGGGACCTGTCGCCGCAACACGCGCTTGCCACGTGGTTTCGGCGACAGTTGTAACCCGTGTGTATGAGCCATAAGACTGGGTAATGGGGGGGACAAAAACTGCACTAATAGTGCTATAAGAGGGGACAAAGGTCTCCTAATGCTAACTTGGTAGGACACAAAGGCCACCTAATGCTGCTATCTGGGAAGGGGGAAGGGGAAGGGCACCTTGTACATCTACATCTGGGGGTTAAAGAGGGTCCCATGTCAACTTTTGCCCAGGGCCCCATTTTTTTTTCTAGAACCTACCGTGTACTCACTGGATCTTATATCTATAGCAACCACCGTAAAGTGAGGGACATTGATGATAAATGCTGTTTTAGAACTTGACCCAATACAGTAAATATTACACGTAACTCACCTTTGTACGTTTTTTTATCACCAGGAGGGAGCCCAGGTGAGCATTGCAGAAGTCCTTGCTGGCCGTCCAGTTCATCATCAGCTCTGATATGTAATACCAGTGGCCATTGATCTGGATCCAATCTTCAGGATATGATGGTTCTGGAGGAAGAGTTGAAGGTAAAGTATTATTTTTTGGTAACTTGAAGTGTACCAGAAACGTTGTTATACAAAGATTTTTTATTTACCCGGGGCTTCCTCCAGCCCCATAAGCACGTCTGAGTCCATCGCCGTCCTCCCACTGTCTGCCGTTCAGCCAATCATCCCAAGTAACTGGCTCAGTCGTGTCAGTCTCGGTCTTCTGCAGTGGCGTAGCTAAGGAGCTGTGGGCCCCAATGCGAGTTTTACAACGGGGCCCCCCAAGCACTCTATACATAACAATTGACACGGCGCACCAAAACCTGCCAATGGCAACTACAGTGTCAGAGGTGCAAGAAGGGAATGGGGAACAGATTGTTAATGATTACCACTGCTCAAAGTATCTATAGAAGTGAGTATTATGAGCACAGGACCAATAGAGAGCTAATACTGTAGTTGAGGGAGGGCCCTTTGGGGCCCCTCTGACCCAAGGGCCCCGATGCGGCCGCTACCTCTGCACCCCCTATTGCTACGCCCCTGGTCTTCTGTGCATGTGTGGTCCTTCCATGCATGCGCAGAAGAGAGGACAGCAACGGGCTCAGACGAGCTTATGGGGCTGGAGGAAGCCCCAGGTAAGTAAACGTTTTTTTGTTTAACAACGTCTCTGGTTTATGTTAAAAGGAAATTCAACTTCCGTACACACGCGCTAGCAAACCCCAAGCATTGCTCCAAAAAAATATAGACATTAAAACTCCTGTTCAGTTTTAAAGTATTAAAGTAAATGGGAACCGCTACATAAAAAAGAAACCAGATACTTACCTAAGGAGAGAGAAGGCTCTGGATCCTAATGGGCTTTCCCTCTCCTCTCCCGGTGCTCTTGTTCAGGCGGCAGCTCCTCCGTTTGAATCCCCCGTCACGTGGGACGTCAGAAGTCTTCGGGAGCCGAGTCCTTCCGAAAACAGGCAGTTCCATACTGCCATTTGCGAGTGTGCGAGAGAGGACGCTGGCGTGTGCGCAGTATGGAGCACTTGGGCTCCCGAAGACTGCTGAAGCCTCCTTTTGGTGGCGGAAATAGCAGTATTTGACCAATTTAGTCAAATACTGCTATAAGGGAACCAGCGCTGGAACAGGCACCGGGAGATGAGAGGGAAAGCTCATCAGGACCCAGAGCCTTCCCTCTCCTTAGGTAAGTATCTGGCTTTCTATTCTTTTAACGGATTCCCATTTACTTTAAGGCTGCTTACACACTAAGACGTTACAGGCGCACGTTAGTGCGCCTGTAACGCTCCCCCAACGCACAGCAATGTAACACAAGTGGGCTGTTCACACTGCCCACGTTGCGTTACATGTAACGCTGCACATCCTCCCGAAAGTGCAGCATGCTACGGCGTTAGAGTGGCTTAAGCCGCGTTAGACTGTCTGCACATGCGCAGTCATGTTGGGGAGGAGCGGAGAGCGGCCAGGCACATGGCTAATTAATATTCACTGCACGTTGTGACGTGCAGTGTTTACTTCCTGGAGCGGCCGCTCTGTGCGGTGATTGGCCGGCAGGACCACGTGATGCCGCATGCGCACGAGAGTACACATCACGGCATCACGGATGCCAGAGTGAGCTGCACAACGCGGCTCACTCTGACGTCCACATAGAAGAGCACTAGGCGTCGCGTTAGGTGCACGTTATGCGACCTTAACGTGGCACCTAACGCAACGTCTTAGTGTGCAAGTAGCCTAAACTATCAACTTCATCTCCCTTTAGTCAGATAAGCTTTCAAATTCACACTTTCACCACCACTCCCCAGGTCAGCCAATCTTGACCTGTGTGCCAGTTCTGGTCCCAAGCAGGTACACCACTCCTGCTAAACCAAGCTGTAGAACTGTAGAAATTAGAGACCGCACTCAGAAGGCTTCTTACCTTACACTGTATTCACAGCAAACAGAGCATGGCAAGGTGCACTGGTGTACATTGTCATGCTCTGTTTGCTGTGAATACAGTGTTTAAGAAGCCTTCTGAGCGCGGCCTCTCATTTCTACAGTCCTGTAGCAAGATAAGTGTAAAGGCCCATTCACACTAGGGCGATAAGTGACTGTTCACCGCTAATCTCTGAAGCGCTAGCGCAATTTTACCTGTATGGCAGTGATCGCACTGCCATGATTGCCGCTGATTGCTGGCAATTTGCAAACACGTTGCATGCAGCATTTTGCCGCAATTAAGGAGCAATCACGATTAGCATGCTATTGAAGCGCTGATCACAATTGCAAATAAAACACACATTTGTACAGTGATTTTACAGAGATAATCATGGTAAAATCACCTGCACTAAGCGCTACCGTTTTGCTCTTTTAAGTGTAAATGGGCTCTAAGAGATTGAAAATGTCCCTGAGCATGGGCATAACAATAGCCCCCTCCACTCACGTGACTGCAGGGGCCTTGAGTAGAGCAGATTGTCCAAATGATGGTGCTATTATTGAAGAAACGTTAGCTACAGATGTACTCGGCTAGTTGGCTGGCATGGTTTAATCCTCACTTGCTAGCAAGCTGCTCCTGTGTGGACAGATCACAGACAAATCATTCCAGCCCCCAGCCTGCGTCTCACGGCTCTCCAAGCAACGGGAGGGCTTAGAGGCAGGAGGGAGAGAAACACTGTGGCCCATATGCAATTAACTTTTTCACCCGAGTTATCTCCTAGGAGATAATTCTCATCTTCTCTTTAAACTAAATTTTCAGCATATTACAATTGAAAAAGTACCCAAAAGTTGGTGAAAAAGTACTATCAAATATTTTGAGTATTGTCTTGCTTGTTAGTAGCTTAAAAGACATTTTATGACAAGTTGTGAAGATATCACTTAGGAGAAAACTTAGGTGAAAAAGGTAATTGCATATGAGCCTGTGTGTGTAATTCCTTATCTCAGTAGCTAAGCATTGTTGCAGATTAGAACTTCTATTTTACAGACAGGAAGTTGCGAATCAGGATTATTATTTTTTACAGACCTGGTCCTGTTCAGTGTATGCTGCTGAGGCCTGGAAACAGTTAACTGAATGTTGCTGGTGGGGGTGGTGCACTCAGTGGGGGCACAGTAATTCCCAGGGGGTCCAGAGCCTTAGCGTGCCTCAGTGTAGTGTTGCCACTGGGTGCAGGGGATGGCTGTTGTAAAGGAATGGATAAGTTCTTTTATCATATATATACACAGGTATACCCATATATACTCGTGTATAAGCCGACCAGAGTATAAGCCAGAACCTTTACCTTAAAAAAAAAACTGGAAAAATGTTTGACCCGAGTATAAGCTGGAAGTGGCAAAAGCCACAACCACAACACAACTCACAGCCATGGCCGGCCACAGCCATATATTAGAAAAGCAGCATAAATTCAGCCGATTGCAGTAATAAGCCAGAACATAGGCCTACAATGGAGATGGACATGCAAAGAACTCCTGTTGCAAAGTTTAAGCTGGCATAAAGATAAAGCAATGAATGCAGAGCCACATAGTCATGTATGTAAAACTGGATATAGGAATGCAAGGATTCTCACCACTCAGTATACACTGCCCCTGTATGCCTTCCAAGGCTACAACCCGAGATGAGGTTAGCTGGGACCTCCCATGGAAATGCCAAGTGTGTGGTCTCCCTCAGATGATACACCACTGTGTAGACAGTGGGGGCACTGTGGGGGGGGTTACTCAAAGAGTAGTGACTCGAGTATAAGCCTACTTTTAGTTTTGGGCCACTTTTTTTGGCCCAAAAATTAGGCTTATACTCGATTATATACAGTATATTTTCTTGCTCATTGACTGCACTTTTGCAAGGGGAGCCAATTCAGTCTAGTAACACCCTGTCCCTGAGTACTTTCATTTTAATGATTTTACTTGTTCTTGCTGTGATCTTTTGCATTCAAATGACAGGCAGATTGCCTCTCACCTTTCAATCACTGAGACCATTTAATACATGTTTATGCCAAGCCAGAGTTCCGAGTGAGGTCCAAACTCTTACCTGAATGCTGGAGGCTTGGAGAGCTTGTGTGTGTCCAGGCATGCAGTGTTAGCACCATGAAGAGCAACAGTATGATAAGGAACATCACCAATCCGTAGACGGGTATCTTGATGCTGCTGGTGCACCATTTGTGGTTCTGAAACCATCACAGATAATGAAGATAATGCAATATATTAATATCAGTTTTCCTGATTTAATACTATACCATATAATTGTTTTGTCAGTTGCTACACATTTCCAGATATACGGTAATCATGATATGTCTGTGGGAGGTTGTGTCGCTAATCTGGTAAGCTTACAGGTGAAAACAGCTGTTTGTCGCCTGATTAGTACTGCTGAATGCCAAGCAAAGGCCAAAATTAGAAAGGATCTTTAAACCAGGACTGAACTTTCAACAGAGTACATAGTAATGTCACTGATTATCCTCAGAGGAGCTCACACTCTAATCCTACCATAGCCATAGGCTAATGTCTACCATATTATTATTATGTATTTATATAGCACTGACATCTTCTGCAGCACTTTACAGAGTACATAGCCATGTCACTGACTGTCCTCAGAGGAGCTCACAATCTAATCCTACCATAGTCATAGTCTAATGTCCTACCATATTATTATTATGTATTTATATAGCACTGCCATCTCCTGCAGCACATTACAGAGTACATAGTCATGTCACTGACTGTCCTCAGAGGAGCTCACAATCTAATCCTACCATAGTCAGTCTAATGTCCTACCATATTATTATTATGTATTTATATAGCACTGACATCTCCTGCAGCACATTACGGAGTACATAGTCATGTCACTGACTGTCCTCAGAGGAGCACACACTCTAATCCTACCATAGTCATAGTCTAATGTCCTACCATATTATTATTATGTATTTATAGAGCACTGACATCTCCTGCAGCACTGTACAGAGTCATGTCACTGACTGTCCTCAAAGGAGCTCACAATCTAATCCTACCATAGTCAGTCTAATGTCCTACCATATTATTATTATGTATTTATATACCACTGACATCTTCTGCAGCACATTACAGAGTACATAGGCATGTCACTGACTGTCCTCAGAGGAGCTCACAATCTATTCCCTACCATAGTCATAGTCTAATGTCCTACCATATTATTATTATGTATTTATATCGCACTGACATCTTCTGCAGCACATTACAGCGTACATAATCATGTCACTGACTGTCCTCAGAGGAGCTCACACTCTAATCCTACCATAGTCATAGTCTAATGTCCTACCATATTATTATTATGTATTTATATAGCACTGACATCTTCTGCAGCACATTACAGCGTACATAATCATGTCACTGACTGTCCTCAGAGGAGTGTATCCAAACTACAGCTTGATACAGCACTAAATTATAAATTCACTCACTGCCCAATCAATGTAGCTTTCCCATCACTCCTGACTAAAATCAATCATCATCAATAGCATGGCAAAACATGGGTTCTATAGTCTACCCTACTGTCGTAAAAACTATGCATTGCACACATTACTTCTCATGTTAATAATATAAACATAAGTGTCAAAAGAAAACAAAAACCATGTTAAATATCACATAAAATGAGTGAACCAAAAGAGAGCTTATAAAACAATAAAATAATTAGGATTTCTCTAGAGTTAGCTGTGCAGACT
This sequence comes from Hyperolius riggenbachi, assembly GCF_040937935.1. Classification (NCBI taxonomy): domain Eukaryota; kingdom Metazoa; phylum Chordata; class Amphibia; order Anura; family Hyperoliidae; genus Hyperolius; species Hyperolius riggenbachi. The sequence continues at coordinate 29,584,370 of NC_090649.1, forward strand.
GGACTTTAAAGGGGACCTGATGTGAGAGGGATATGGATGCTGCCATTATTATTTATTTAATCCCTTTTAATCACATTGCCTGGCTGTCCTGCTGATATTCTACCTCTAATACTTTTAGCCATAGCCCCTGAACAAGCATGCAGATCAGGTGCTCTGACTGATGTCTGACTGGATTAGCTGCAGGCTTGTACAGGAGGTGTATCATTCAGGTATTACTGTACTTCAAATATAAAGATCAGCAGGACTTCCAGGCAACTGGTATTGATCAAAAGAAATACTGTATGGCAGCCGCCATATCCCTTGCACTTCAGGTGTCCTTTTAAAAAATATCCTGTTTACCTGGTGGGGTGCCCCTGGTCCTGAGGGGCCCTCAGAATGGTTGTCATTGGCATGATTGGCAAGTGGTTCCCGCTCACGATGCTCAGGCATGGCGACATGAAGTCATGATTACACAGGTAAGGAATTGAATGCCGCTATGCAGCCTGTACAGTACATATAAAGCACTGCCTATCTGCATAAGACTTCCCCCTGTGTACATTTCTCTCTGTGTGATTGGAGCATGAGCCCAATAAAAGGAGATTGTGTTCAATAATGACACTACTACAATAAAAGACAACAAAAATAGTCTCCGGCATCTGACTGTCACATCTTCCATGCTGTCAGACGTTCTTCAGATTACATAGCAAAGTCCTCCTGGGTCAATTGCTGTATGGAAGCTATTACATATGTACTGCATACTTGAAATTCATGCAAAATCATCTGCATTTTACAGTTACACATACTAATGTCACTGGGCTCCCTGTGCTGATCTGATCTTCTGCCTGGTGATGTCAGCACTAGTATGCATCAAAGCATCAAACAGTGTGTGTGTGTGTGTGTGTGTGTGTAGGTGTGTGTGTGTGTGTGTGTGTGTGTGTGTGTAGGTGTGGGTGTGTGTGTGTGTGTGTGGTGTGTGTGTGTGTGGTGTGTGTGTGTGTGTGGTGTGTGTGTGTGTGTGTGTGTGTGTGTGTGTGTGTGTGTGTGTGTGTGTGTGTGTGTGTGTGTGTGTGTGTGTGTGTGTGTGTGGTGTGTGTGTGTGTGTGTGTGTGTGTGTGTGTGTGTGTGTGGTGTGTGTGTGTGTGGTGTGTGTGTGGTGTGTGTGTGTGTGTGTGTGTGTGTGTGGTGTGTGTGGTGTGTGTGGTGTGTGTGTGTGTGTGTGTGTGTGTGTGTGTGTGTGTGTGTGTGTGTGTGTGTGTGTGTGTGTGTGTGTGTGTGTGCGCACTGCCATTCTTGCACTGTTAATGGCAGAGGCCTCAAACCAGTGAATAAATGGGGTTCAAATTCACTAAAGGGGTGGAGCTACAGACACCCAATCAGATTTTTTTTTTGCTTGACAAACTGCTTCCATTCTCACATTATCGATGCCAGGAACCCCAAAGCTCACAAACTTGGCCATTGAGTGATTGTGTCAAGGTTCCATAAGTGGACAGAGCCAAGAAACCCACAAATTGTTCACTGGGAAAATGTAAACTGCAGCCATTCTTACACTGTTAATGGTGGTGTTCTCAAATGTTTTATTTAATTTGGGATCAATGAGGGATTCATATTCAGGAAAGTGGGTGGAGCTGATCAAGTCCAAGTCAGTCCATGGGAAGGGTGCACAATGATGAGAGTGCATTATCGAGTTGAATACACAGAGGGAAAAGTCTCTGCCAGAGGCTAACCATCTAAAGGAAATGGGTAGGGACACAGGAAGTAGGGGGCTGCAGAATAGGTTTACAGTACAGTGAGTTAGGGCATAGGTGTGTATGTGGGGTGGGGGGGGGGGATCTTGATAGGGGTGTGGGTGGGGCAAGCCTGATGGGCAATAGTAGGGATTCCCAGAAGGTGGCGCTTCTCTAGAGAAGGCCTTAAGCCAAGCGTGGGTAAGTCAGGAAAAGATTGTTGGAGGATCGGAGAGGGCAACCGAGTATGAATCTGTGGACGAGGTCAGAGAGGTAGGTTATAAGGCACTATTTTATCTGGCATAATTCCCCCAAATTGTAGAAAAATAATGAGGCTGGCCTATGGTACTGATAAATTTGTGTCATTCCTGGAATGTATAGCAGTGAATATTTACCTGGGTACAAATACTCACCTACTATGTAAGGCCACAGATTGATCACTATATGCCTGTATAAATAATCTCCACCCCTTTGTGAACTCCAATTAGTGTTACTGGCCAGTCTGTTAAGGGGCCCATACACTAGTCGATTTCAACCATCAATCGATCGATCGATTCTATAGAATCGATCGACCAGAAATCGATTCTATCAAATTCCCCATTCCATCGATTTGTGGCCGATTTCGATCAATTTGATCTATCTGACAGGATGGAAAATCTAGGTCAATCTGCTGCTGGCAGCAGATCGATGGCCCATAGAGTTGCATTTGATCTAATGGTCCAATAATGCATTTAGATCGATTTCCAATCGATTTTATTCTGAAATCTATTAGAAATCTGTGCCTAGTGTGTGGCACACATCAGATTCCTGTCAGATTGGACTTGACAGGCATCTGACAGAAATCTATCTGATGGTCGAATCTGCTGCAAATCTATCAGTGTATGGCCACCTTTAGCCAATCATAGCTTATCACTGCTCAGCTTATCTCCCTGGACTGGCCAAACCTTTATAACCAGAAGGTGGCTCCAGTGGTGTCATTTTTTCCAGGATTTTTTTCACTCCTATGGAAAGTGCTATTTATATAATGCATTGCCTTTATGGAATTCCCTTATCTAGACTGTAGTAGACTCAAGTTCCAATGCGCATCATAACAATTATCAATGTAAAGGTCGTTAATGTTTAACACAGGCAAAGCATAATATAGATATTGCATAATTATTCATTTTCCAGCCCTTTAATGGCATTTCAATATACTATTGTAATATATGTTTCTGCACTGTGAAAAAAAAATTAGGGTGCCTACACACATCCTATTTTAATTGGCCAATTTTACCACTTCTATGTAGTATGAGGGCCAATAACTTTAGAATACTAGGAACAGATTGCGCAGGTAAACTTTTCCTCATACTACACAGAAGTGGTTACCAATCATCGACCAATAAAACGCTTGTGTGTGTACGCAACCTAAAAGGAAGGACAATCTGTAAACCATGTCTGTTACTTGATACCTTGTTTCTCAACATCCTTTTTTCTTAACTATATCTTTATTAAGATTTCCAATTCAAAACACAAAAGGAGAGAATAATGCATATTTCCACATTTTCTACATACAGTATATATCTCAAGTATCTACATAATACATTAAAAGAGGCTACACCCAACGAATCTATCCAGTTACTATGTATTTATTTACTTATTTATCTATCTACCGTAAATACTCATATATAAGTCGACCCGTGTATTAGCTGAGGTACCCTCAGAAGCCTGGAGAAAGTGATTGACTCTAGTATAAGCCCCCTCCCCAGTATAGCCCCCTCCACAATAGCCAGATGTGCCGCCAGTACAAGTAATTCCTTCTCCCCATAGCTAGATGTGCCCCAAGGATGGTACAGCTGTGGCTCAATGTGCCACTAGATGGCGTCATAGATATGAGGCACAGCGATTGCCACACAGGAAAAATCCCCGATCATTGCACAGCTGACACATTGCTTGCACGCTCCGCTCCACAAGCCAGGGGACACAGGTAGTCCTGAGCAGCACATTCTGCACACCATGTTGCAGGGGATGGGGAGCACGGACACAGCAGGGCAGAAGCTGGAAAGAGCTGGATCACTAGTGCCCAATCCTTACACTCCTCTGCCAGTAACAAGTGTTCACACCCCTTCACTTGCTTTGTGACCCTCCCAGCCTGGGGGCCCATCTTGCAAGGGTCGTAAAGCAAGTGTGGACATCATAATTGTCACACCCATAACAAGTGTAACCACAAAAAACCCTGATCTGGAGGAAGTGATGTAATAGTTGGGGACCCTTTTAGCTCTGGGCCTCCCTTCAGTTGCAGGGGCTTCACCCATCTAGTTACACCCCCTGGGTACAAGGGGTGAGGCAGAAGAGTGGTCAGAACTAGCAAATGTCCAGAAATCAAGGGATAGTCAGGTATAGATTCTGATAAGAAAGGTAATAGGCAAGAGACAGAGAGATAACACCCAGCAGCGAGCTCCAGCGACTAAAGCTATCACGGGTAACTAGCAAACCTGACAGAACAGCTTTTATACTGACATTAGCCAATGAGAAGGAGCCACACACACAGTCAGCCAATGGGAATTGACTCTGACTCTGAGTCAATCACTTCTTGGTTTAGCATTGGCACTGGTGAGCTTGCATAGAGCATCTTACATGCCCTTGTCTCTTGGCAAAATTGGAAGAGGTCTGTAAGTGCAAGCGCACGGAAACTTCAGAGATGCCATCCGCACACCCGATCGTCCGTTTGTCCGTGCCGTCTCCTGGAAGATACAGACTCACTGCTGGAATGAAGAGGATGTGAGATTGTGACACTGTATGTTTGTCTGAGAATACCAGTGATGCTTAGAGCACCGATTTGTTTTCTTTCAAGGCATTTCCTGAGGAAGTGGCTTCAGGCCTCGAAATGCATTGTTGTCATCTGTTCTTATAATACATTTTCCTAGTTTATGGAACAGTTGTCTTCATTGAAGGTAAGTCAACACCTACTTTCCTTTTAAACTGCTCTTCAGTAGTTACCAGTATTTCCTCCCGGTTGGGGGCATTTGAAATTTTTAGGGTTTTTTGTTTATTTTTGTAAAAATCCCAAAATTCACCTTTTTTTCCTGGAGAAGCGACCACACACATTAACATCACAAAAGGCCAAGTGGGAACAGTAAACGGGCTATTTTTTACATTTTAGGCCACTGCAGCTTTAAGGACTCACTGCAGGGCCGTACAACTCAGCACACATCTGATTACCCCCCCCCCCCCCCCTTCCTTTTTCAGCCAGCCAGCAGAGCTTTCTGTTGGTGGGCTCTGATCACTGCTCCTGTGTTTGTTTGTTTGTTTTTTGTTTATTTATTTGTTCTTTTTTTATAATAAATGTTACTATTTTTTGTATTTATATTATTATACCCCTCCCTCCCACGGAAGCCGAACCCCAGAGATCGAAACAGTGTACAGTGTAAATAGACGTCTAACAGTCTGTTAGCGTCGATCACCACTGGGATCCAATCGGGGATGCGCGCATCAGGGTGCACAATCTCCCCCAGGACTTGACGCCAATTGGCGTTAGAAGGAAGAGGTTAAAGACCCATCTGTTTACCATCGCTTATAGGTCATCTTCATAGTTCCAATCCCCCCACTGAACTGCCATCTCTACCATAAGGGCAAAAGGAGCAATTGTCCCAGGGCCCCAGCATTTATAGGGCCCCCCCCCCCCCCCCAGTGTCCACCACCACTTAAAGTACGCTCCTCCGCATAGCATTACAGAGGCAGTGGATGACAGGTAAGCACACTCACCTCCTCCAGGCTATGCAGGTCTGTCTTTCTTCTCTTTAGTGGTGATGCTCTGCACTTCCTGTTTCTCAGTTTGGGCTCTATTAGCCAATGTGAGAAGCAGGAAGTACAGAGCAACAACACTACAAAGAAGGCCGACAGATGGGACCTGCATCACCTGGATCTCAGAGGAGGTGAGTGTGCTTGTCTGTCACCCAGGAGGGGAGCACTTCTGACTACTAAACTAGGGGGTCATTATGGCACATCTGGGTACTATACTGGGGGAAGGGATGGGGAGCCCATCTGGCTATTAAACTGGGGGGTCATTATGGCACATCTGGGTACTATACTGGGGGAAGGGAGGGGGAGCCCATCTGGCTATTAAACTAGGGGGTCATTATGGCACATCTGGGTACTATACTGGGGGAAGGGAGGGGGAGCCCATCTGGCTATTAAACTGGGGGGTCATTATGGCACATCTGGGTACTATACTGGGGGAAGGGAGGGGGAGCCCATCTGGCTATTAAACTGGGTGGGGGGGGGTGTTAGGGGCTCATCTGTCTACTATACTGGGGGGAGATGGGTGCCAGTGGGTGTCAGGGGGCTCCCAGGATATATTTCCTCCATGACTCTATTGTAGCTAGAACCAGGCCTGATATCCCCCCACCACCACCCCCAAATGTGTTCCACTACTCCCCCACTTAGATTGAAATCCTTTTCACTATGTGCTCTTCTCTGCCACCATATGGACTCAGTGACTCGTCTGCTATATGTATCCCTACCTTGTTATCTGCGCACCACTGTTCATCATTTCACCATTTTGTGTACCATTGTTTAACACTGTGATATCCTTGTATTATGTTACTCAACATTGTCTCCCCTATCTCTTGTGCAGTGCTGCGTAATATGTAAGCACTTTATAAATAAACCTTAAAGTGAACCTCCGGACTAAAAATCTACTCAGCAGAACTGAAAAGGCTTGGTGTTTCTTTAACAGTTTCACAGCATCAGAACTTTGTTTTTCTTACCAAAGCATCATTTTTAGCTGCATTTTTAGCTAAGCTCCACCCATCAAAAAAAACTGCCCGGGCTTTTTTTCCCTGATGCTGTGCAAAGCATGATGGGATTTCCTATGCTGTTATTCACGTTGCCTAGCAACTGGGAGGAGTGATCAGCACACAGAACAGTTGGAACTGTGTCTCATGCTCCCTGTCACCTTCTTTAAACCAAAAAGATGGCTGCCCTCATGAAATTAAACATTTGCCTGTTCTTTTAAAACAGGGTGGGTAAGAGATTATATTTACCTATTTTAATTAACATAACTAATGTAACTTAATGACAGTATGTTTGTTTAGGCTGAAGTTCCTCTTTAATAACAGTAATACTAATTCACATAAGTTTATTTTCACTTGAGCTTTGTGTTAAAGCACACCGTGAAAGGTTTGCAATGTCCAAAAAATGGATACTTCCCTCAACAGATTGAAGCCTCTGGAACCTAGTGAGGCCTCCCATCCTCCTTCTCTGGCCCGTTCTGGCAATGGGACCTCCGGGACGTGGCTGCTCTGTGCCTGCTCAGTAGCACAGATCCAATTGGGCTCAGCTTCTTCCGAAGAAAGCAGAGCAGGTCCACTTTAGTGTGCAAGTAATTTTGGGGGGGTCCACTCCCAGCACTGGAAAGGACCAGTGGAGGATTACCCCATAGGGGCACTTTTTCTCTACAGGTACACTTTAAAGAGAATCTGTATTGTTAAAATCGCACAAAAGTAAACATACCAGTGCGTTAGGGGACATCTCCTATTACCCTCTGGCACAATTTTGCCACTCCCCGCCGCATTAAAAGTGGTTAAAAACAGTTTTAAAAAGTTTGTTTATAAACAAACAAAATGGCCACCAAAACAGGAAGTAGGTTGATGTACAGCATGTCCACACATAGAAAATACATCCATACACAAGCAGGCTGTACACCCTTCCTTTTGAATCTCAAGAGATCATTTGTGTGTTTCTTTTCCCCTGCATCTCTCATGCACTGAAGTTTCAGGCTGCTCTTTTCTTCCTGCAAACAGCTTTGCCCTTGTCTGAATTTCCTCAGTATGTGAAAGCCCAGCCAGCTCAGAGGACGATTTATCCAGCTTGTAAAAGATAAGAGAGCAGAAAGAAGCTGCACTAATCTAAATATCACACAGGCAGTGTGCAGGGAGGGGCCTGAAAGGGGGAGTTCATAGCAGAACCACAACACTGAAGAACTTGGCAGCCTTCCAGACACAGGCCGACAAGTCTGACAGGGGAAAGATACATTGATTTATTACAGAGACTGTGATAGTACAAAGTGCTGCAGTAAGCCAGAACACATTAGAATAGCTTTTGGAACTTGTAGGATGATAAAAAACAGGATGCAATTTTTGTTACAGAGTCTCTTTAAGGTAGTTACATAGTTACATAGTTACTTTGGTTGAAAAAAGACATACGTCCATCGAGTTCAACCAGTACAAAGTACAACTCCAGCCTGCTCCCTCACATATCCCTGTTGATCATAAAATCCCTGGATTAACATCATTAGCATTACCTAGTAATTGTAGCCATGGATGTCATTCAACGCAAGGAAAGCATCTAAGCCCCCTTTAAATGCAGGTATAGAGTTTGCCATAACGACTTCCTGTGGCAATGCATTCCACATCTTAATCACTCTTACTGTAAAGAACCCTTTCCTAAATAAATGGTAAATTATCTAGAAATGTTTTGACACACTGAACAATTCTGTAAAGGGCATTTTAGTGTTTCTCCACATTGCAAAACAAAAAATATGGCTGTCCTACAGTGCTAATGAATTCATATTTATCATGGCATGCAAAACAGCCAAAATTTTCCCCATGATACAAAACCTCCCCTACTGTGTGGCAAGACGTACCATAGATTGACCATAGTTTACCGTCCAAAATATTATCTGGCACAACAATCACCTCATGGCTTTCAGTTGTTCTTACCGGTCATTCTTTGCCAACTCTTAGCCAATCCTACTGAGGGAATCTACCTGGACTGACCAATCCTGTATCATGGCTTAAACCATGGGATGGTTTAAAGGACCACTGTTGGTAAAAAATGTTAAATTTAAAATACATGTAAAAACATAAAAATAAGATGTACTGTATGTTTTTTTCCAGAGTAAAATGAGCCATAATTGACTTTTCTCCTATGTTGCTGTCACTTACAGTAGGTAGTAGAAATCTGACAGAACCGACAGGTTTCGGACTAGTCCATCTCTTTATGGGGGATTCTTAGCATGGCCTTTAATCTTTATAAAGATACTTCCTAAAAAGTATTTATACAAAGTTTCTGGCCAGCCTCCCTACTCGCTGCACACTATTTTGTCAGTTAGATGGTGCAACTGCTCAGGGCCGGGCCGAGGCAGAGGCTGGAGAGGCTCCAGCCTCAGGGCGCAGTGTAGGAGGGGATGCACAATTCATTCAGCTGTCATTTCCAATAGTGTTTGAAGCAGAAAGAAATAAGAAAAGGGGATACATGGCAGTGACTGCAAGCCAGATAATTAGAGATTAAGGTGCTGGGGAGGTTGGGGGCCCTGGGGCACCTATTAGTCTAATAGCAATCGGTGTGTGATGCTGGGGTGGGAGGCATGGGGGGGCGCACTTTGGTGTCTCAGCCTCGGGTGCTGAAGGACCTTGTCCCGGCTATTTACCAAGTGCTTCAGAAAAAAAGAAAACCCCCATTGGGAGATGAGCTAGCCCAAAACCTGTCAGATTTTTACTGCCTCGTGTAAGTGACAGCAACATAGGAGAAATGTCATTTATAGCGCATTTTATTCTGAAAGAAATTTGCTTCTTATTTGTACGTGTTTACATGGATTTTACATTTTATGATTTTCGCGATAGTGGTCCTTTAACCACCCTGGTGTTCTATTAAGATCGCCAGCGCGGCTGCGGGAGGGTTTTTTTTAAATTAAAAAAAAACTATTTCATGCAGCCAACTGAAAGTTGGCTGCATGAAAAACCACTAGAGGGCGCTCCGGAGGCGTTCTTCTGATCGCCTCCGGCGGCCAGAAGTAACACGGAAGGCCGCAATGAGCGGCCTTCCGTGTTTTGCTTACTTCGTCGCCATGGCGACGAGCGGAGTGACGTCATGGACGTCAGCTGACGTCCTGACGTCAGCCGCCTCCGATCCAGCCCTTAGCGCTGGCCGGAACTATTTGTTCCATCTGCGCAGGGCTCAGGCGGCTGGGGGGACCCTCTTTCGCCGCTGCTCGCGGCGGATCGCCGCAGAGCGGCGGCGATCAGGCAGCACACGCGGCTGGCAAAGTGCCGGCTGCGTGTGCTGCTTTTTATTTCATGCAAATCGGCCCAGCAGGGCCTGAGCGGAACCCTCTGGCAGTAATGGACGAGCTGAGCTCGCCCATACCGCTAAGGTGGTTAAAGAGACACTGAAGCGAAAAAAAAAAATGATGATATTATGATTTGTATGTGTAGTACAGCTAAGAAAGAAAACATTAAGATCAGATACATCAGTCTAATTGTTTCCAGTACAGGAGGAGTTAAGAAACTCCAGTTGTTATCTCTATGCAAATAAGCCATTAAGCTCTACGACTTTCAAAGTCGTGGAGAGGGCTGTTTTCTGACTTTTATTATCTCAACCAGGGCCGGATTTGTACTTCTTACCGCCCAAGGCCGACTATTACCAGCCGCCCCAACCGAAACCGTATCCTACCATCTCTCTCCACACACACACCCACCCAAACATTTTTGGGCCGCTGGTGTCCTCTATTGTGGCTAGTGCCGAGGTTTTCATGGCAATATGAAGTGAATCAATCACGTCACACGGGGAACTGGTCAATCAAGCGATCTACAGGTGATGGGCGTGGTGGGAGCCATCCACCACACACACATTGTCAAAAGTGGCTCACAATTGGACATTGGGTGGGGTCAGCAACACGTAAAAGTGAGTCCTGTACCCACTGCTGTCTCCAGGGTAACAGCGCTGGCCAATCAATAATTAAGAAATGGGTACTGTGAGAGGCTGCCTTCTGTATTCTGTACTATTTGCTGGTGCTGTCCCTGGTCCTTTCATCCCCCACACCAAGTGTGTGAGACCCGGCCTTCTGTAACTGCCTGGTGCTGCTGCTATGTCATTGGACAAGGCCTGGCTTTTTGCTAGTCACAGCAGCTGCCTGTAGCACAGCACAGGCAGATGCCAGCTGGTACTAATAGTGCAGTTATCCTGACCCCTTTCATTTGTTTGGACACTTGCAAATAATGCCCTGCAAATAATTCCCACTGTCTGCAGACCGCCCCTTGTTTATCTGGTGCCCTAGGCCATGGCCTATATGGCCTTGCCAGAAATCCGGCCATGATCTCAACTGTTCCTGGACTATTTACTTTTCCTCTGCTAGAGGAAACTATTTGAGGGGTTACTAAGAGATACTATACATGACTTCATAGTAGAAAATAATCTTATTTCTCAGCATCAACATGGGTTTACTAAAGACAGGTCCTGTTTGACTAACATGCTCAGCTTTTATGAGGTAGTGAATGCTAATATGGATATTGGGAATGCTGTAGATGTGATATACTTGGACTTTGCAAAGGCCTTCGACACTGTTCCCCACAAAAGTCTGGTGCAAAAGTTGAGGATGCAAGGACTGGGGAAGAGTCTGTGTTCATGGATAGGGAACTGGCTAATGGACAGAAAACAAAGAGTTGTGGTCAATGGATCATACTCAAAATGGGAGACTGTTAGCAGTGGGGTCCCACAGGGGTCTGTTCTGGGTCCAGTGCTCTTCAATTTATTTATTAATGACCTAGTAGATGCAGTAGTGAGCAATGTTGCTATTTTTGCAGATGATACAAAATTGTGCAGAATCATTAACTCTCAGGAAGATAGTGTCATATTGCAACAGGATCTGGATAGGATGGCTATATTGGACACATACATGGCAGATGAAATTCAATGTTGACAAATGTAAGGTCATGCATTTTGGACGTACTAATGGTCTAGCACCATACAAAATAAATGGGATACAGTTGGGGACATCAAACTTGGAGAAGGACTTAGGAGTACTCATTGACAACAAGTTAAATAATCGTACTCAATGCCAAGCAGCTGCAGCTAAAGCTAACAAAATTTTGGGATGCATTAAAAGGGAAATAAAAACTCGAGATGCTAGCATAATATTGCCCCTGTTTAACTCTCTAGTAAGGCCACATCTGGAATATGGAATTCAGTTCTGGGCACCACATTACAAAAAAGATATTGCAGTTTTAGAGCAGGTGCAGAGACGAGCAACAAAATTGATGCGTGGGATGGAAGGTCTCACTTATCGAGAAAGGTTAGATAAACTGGGTTTATTTAGTCTAGAGAAAAGACGCCTTAGAGGGGATCTAATTAACATGTATAAATACATCAGAGGGCAATATAATACCTTGGCGGATGAGCTTTTTGTCCCTAGGCCTTCTCAAAGGACTAGAGGACATGATCTGTGCATGGAGGAAAAATGTTTTAGCCATTTATTTAGGAAAGGGTTCTTTACAGTAAGAGTGATTAAGATGTGGAATGCATTGCCACAGGAAGTCGTTATGGCAAACTCTATACCTGCATTTAAAGGGGGCTTAGGTGCTTTCCTTGCGTTGAAAGACATTCATGGCTACAATTACTAGGTAATGCCTAATGATGTTGATCCAGGGATTTTATCTGATTGCCATCTGGAGTCGGGAAGGAATTTTTCCCTTTAGGGGCTAATTGGACCATGCCTTGTAAGGGTTTTTTCGCCTTCCTCTGGATCAACAGGGATATGTGAGGGAGCAGGCTGGTGTTGTACTTTATACTGGTTGAACTCGATGGACGTATGTCTTTTTTCAACCAAAATAACTATGTAACTATGTAAGAGGAGAGTTCATTACTTCACAGACTGCTCTGAAAGACTCATTTTGAATGCTGAGTGTTGTGTAATCTGCACATATTATAGAATGATACAATGTTAGAAAAAACACTATATACCTGAAAATAAAAATGAGGATATTTTCTTTGCTGCTAATCTTCTAGTAATTATTCATAGTACACAACAAATTCATTATATCATATATTTTTTTTTCGCTTCAGTGTCTCTTTAACCTCCTGGGCGATAATCCTGAGCTGAGCTGGGGGTATGTCGCGCAGGAGGAGTTCTCAGGCCCTGGTGGGCCGATTTGCATATTTTTTTTTCTTACACGCAGCTAGCACTTTGCTAGCTGCGTGTAACTTCCGATCGCCGCCGCTCGCTGCCGATCCGCCGCTACCCGCCGTGCCGCGCAGCCCCCCCCCCCTCCCCGACCCCTTGCGCAGCCTGGCCAATTATTGGCAGGCAGCGCTGCGGGGTGGCTCGGGACTCCCTCTGACGTCACGACGTCCATGACGTCATCCCGCCCCGTCGCCATGGTGACCGGGGAAGCCCAGCAGGAAATACCGTTCTGAACGGGATTTCCCGCTTACTCTGATCGCCGAAGGCGATCGGAGTGGGTGGGGGGATGCTGCTGCACTGCGGCTATCATGTAGCGAGCCCAGGGCTCGCTACATGATTTAAAAAATAAAAGATTTAAAAAAATAGTGCTGCGCCCCCTCCTGGGCGATATAATTGTATCGCCCAGAGGGTTAAGTGCTGTCACTTTTTCCAGACTTGTCATTTTTTCCCTCAAGGCACTCCTATGGAAAGAAAAACTTTTTTTTCTCTTCATTTTATTACCTGTGTGGAATACCAGATCTGCAGTAGAATGTTTCCAATGCATATCACAGGACAGCCATATAAAAGTTAATGTGCAACTCATTGGAGGTGGCTACGGAAAGTGTAGCGGCTGCATCATTGTTGATAGTGACAATCTTACAATCCCACGGAATTTCCTGTCACTGTAATATTTAGTCCCGCCGCTGTGATGAAATGTTGCCCTCCAAATTCTCTCTCTTTTTTTTCTTTTTTTTTTGCAAACACTCAGCTTGGATATTAAACCATTACAGAACCCGACAATAATAGACAGGCATCATAACTAGGGTCTTTGAGTCGGGTTTGTTAATACATCATGGACGGTTTGCAAGAAAAACAATATTAGCCGTAATGAGACTATAAAGTCTAAACTCAATACGGCTTATATTGTGTTGTCATATCATAGAATTCTTCTTACTATCAAAACTATATCTAGTAACAGGATTAGCAACAATATGTTGCGTAAATACTTATGCGTTAGGTACACCAATTTGATTATTACTACATGTATGACATATAAACAAATGTTACTATCACTATGAATAATGTTTGATCTGGAAAACTGTTCTCAACGGCCGTTATAAAAGCTATGCTATTGTTACCAATGTTAATTTTTTTATAGACAAATGTATACAACTGCCTATTTGGCTGTACTGTTTATTTTCTTTTTTTTAAAAAACCCAATAAATTAAAAACGATTTAAACATATTGTGTTGTCATAAAAACATATAGTTACAGAGTACCCAGCAAGCTCACCAGAACTCCTAGGAGTGTGTAAGGAGCTACAAAGGACCCAAAAGCCCTCTTACTAAAATGCTATTGAAAATCGTCATCTTCTTACCTTCTGTTTTAAGAAGGCAAACATTTGTTTTCCTTAGCATAAAAACTTATAATGACTAATTTTTGCCTTAACCCCCCCCCCCCCCCCCAGCACAGCAATTACTCCTTTGTGAACTCCAATCAGCAGGGACGGATCTAGACCAAGTTGCGCCTGGGGCAAGGTCAGGTTTTGGCGCCTAAACTGCCATTCCCCATCCAAATTTTGCTGCCTTTTTAAGAATTCAACAAACTGCGCCTGGGGCAAGAGACCCGCTTGCCCCCCCCCCCCCCCCCCCCTAGATCCGTCCCTGCCAATCAGTGTTACTGGCCAGTCTATTAAGGTAGCTATACATCAGACGATGATGGGCAGATTCGACCAAGAGACGAATTATAGAGAGAGATCTGTCAGCTGCCCATACAATGCAGGCCAATTCTTGAGCAATTCCATGCTGAAATCAGCCTTGTGGTGCTGCATCCGCTTCAACTCCGACTCAACGCTTTTCACCTAATGTTTAATCTGCCCCATGCACTCTATAAATTACCTGTCTGCGGCCTAGTAAGTGGTTGCCTAGTAACGGCATGTGTGTCACGCCACACACCACACACGTGCCCACGTTACTAGGCAACCATGTGGCACACGTGTATGGAGCAAAAAGTACACCTGGAGCCAGCGGAGGACAAGCGGCGGCCACGGACAGGCACATTACACATTAGGGGGGACAGCGCTGGGGGTTTCGTTATGTTCGTTGCTCATTTTGATATCACTCACCATTACTGCCGATCTAGCAACTTGTCCCTACATCTTGCAGCATGTCCGACCAATTAATGCGACCAATTCTAGCCTGCAATTAGCGGCACCGATTTTTATCAGATTCCGATTATAATAATTGAATCAGATGGTCAATTGGCCGTCAAGTCACCTGATGCATGGCCAATTTTAGCCAATCATAACTCATCATTGCTCAGCTAATCTACCTGTACTGGCCAAACCTTTATAACCTGGGAGTGATTTGAGGGTTGTCATTTTTCCAGGCTTGCATTTTTCCCTCCTACACACCTATGGAAAGAGCTATTCATATAATTTATTGTTAATCCCTTATCTAGACTGTAGTAGACTCAAGTTCCAATGCGCATCACGACATAAGTTGTTAATGTTTAACACAGGACAGCAAAGCAAAATATAGCTATTGCGTAATTATTTATAGGGCTCGATTCACAAAGCGGTGCTAACCCAGTTAGAGACTTTAGGCGTGATAACCATTGCACCACGCTGGTGAAAAGCCAGTTTAGGCGTGATAAGTTTAGGTGTGATAAGTTTAGGCGTGATAAAATTAGGCATGCTAAGTTTAGATAAGTTTAGATCGCACGCAAAGTCCCGCACGCAAAGCAGTGACATTAAACTCTATGCGAAGTGCACCAGACTTTGCTAGCGCAAAACTTTTGATCAGCTGTGCACTGCGGTGCTAACCCAGTTGGTGCTTAAACTTATCACGCCTAAACTTATCACACCTAAACTTATCACGCCTAAACTTATCACACCTAAACTTATCACACCTAAACTTATCATGCCTAAACTGAGTTTAGGCGTGATAAAGGGCTTTTCACCAGCGTGCTAACTGTTAGCACCGCTTTGTGAATCAGGCCCATAGTCATGTCTTTCCAGTCCTTTAACCATTTCTACCGCCTGGATGTGATTGTCCCCGTTAGCCTGGAGATCAATGAATGGGAACATAGTTCCCACTCATTGATCTAAGTCCCCGGCAGAAAAACTGACGGCTTCTTATCAGAGGCTGCGGTCTTTCTGAAAAAAAAAAAAATCTCACTGTGGTCATCTTGTGGCCAAATAGTAAAACTATATCTACATACATTTTTTAATAAAAGAAATGCACATTATTACATTTAAAATTAACTGTTTACCTCCCACACCAAAAATCGCCCAAATAAAAAGTTTGATGAAAAAAAAATTACAATAAAACAAAACATAAATAGTTACCTAAGGGTCTAAACTTTTTAAATATGCATGTGAAGAGGGTATATTACGAACATTTTTTGAATTATAAACTTGTAAATAGTGATGGACGCAAAACTGAAAAAATGCACCTTTATTTTTAAATAAAATATTGCTGCCATACATTGTGATAGGGACATAATTTAAATGGTGTAATAACTGCGACAAATGAGCAAATAAAATACATAGGTTTTAATTATGGTAGCATGTATTATTTTAAAGATATAATGGCCGAAACCTGAGAAATAATGAATTTTTTCCATTTTTTTTCTTAATATTCCTGTTAAAATGCATTTAGAAAAAAATAATTCTTTGCAAAATGTAACACCCAAAGAAAACCTATTCGGTGGCGGAAAAAAACAAGATATAGATCAATTCATTGTGATAATTAGTGATAACGTTATTGGCAAATTAATGGGAGGTGAAAATTGCTCTGATGCATAAGGTGGAAAATCCCTGCGGGCTGAAATGGTTAATGAGGCTTCCATTTACTATTGTTAAGCCTGGTACACACTTTCAGTTAAGATTGTCCAATCACTGACCGATTTTACCACCTCCGTGTAGTATGAGGGTTTACCAATACAATCTGCTCATAGTAGTCGAAATCTGTTGACTGTCATACTACATCGTTTTGATAGACAACTGTATTAGTTATTTATTACTGTAAGATTTGTGTTGTGCACCACCTTACCATTAAGCACCCTTATCTTGTACTTATTTTTGTACAGCGCTACAGAAGTTGATGGTGCCTGGGTTGAAATGCTAGGTCAGGACAGGTAACAGAATGAATGTTTGCTTAACTAGTCACTGCTTAAGTGACAGCAAGCGTCCATAACAAGACAGACTGGAATGAGGCAGCCAATGTGATTGCAGCAGTGGCGTGCCTCACACGGACAGGACAGAATAGTCAGGAAATAGGATCAAAGAAGACAGACGTAATACACACAAATATACAATAGGTATGATTTCCTAGCGTATTACGATTACAGCTATCAATGAACTACAAACGACTGACTGACATATGTATATATCGGCAATAACCGATATATGACATGAGCAAGGGACACTGACTAAGAACTGGAGCAGGACTAGGAGCAGGACTAGGAGCAGGACTGAACTAGCTAGCACGGGTGATCACGATACGCGCAACCTACCAAAACGTGCTGAAAACTAACTGACTGAACACAGGATAAACAGTTCGAGTACGTATATATCAGCGACACTGATGTATTAACGTAACACGAATACAAGGTAAATAACAAACGTGCTAGTATGCATATATATTGGCGATGAACCGATATATGACGCAAGACAAGCAAAGTAACAACTTCTGGTAACAAGAGCAGGACTAGGAAGACTCGCTGACCCCTTCGCAGGAGTCAGCGCAGTCCACACGGACTAGGAACGAGGTGGGGCACGAGCAGAGTAACAGACTGAATCTGAGACCATGGTAGCCCATGGAACACTGCAGGAAGCAGTCCTTTATACTGAGGTCATCCAATGGGAGCAGACCTGCAGATTCCCACACAGGTGAACGGCAATCAATCACAGGTTGACAGCAGGAAAAAGCAGACAAAGCTATGCAGCCTGCAAGAAAGGGATTGCAGCTCCATTGCAACAGACAATGTTTGTTTTCACAAAAGCATATTAAACTGTCATTAACCTCAGAGCGACTGCAGATGGAATCAATGCTCAGTATGCATGCAAGCAAAACTATGCGAGCAAATGCACGCAAAGAAATCAAAAACTGCTTGTCTTCAGTAAAACTGCAGCCAGCAGTACATGCTGCAGAAGTGATCATAACATTTACTCTGCAGTCCTATCGTGCAATATATGCACTCAAGAAAGGAAGCAGGGAGAAGTTTCTCTCAGTGGAAGTAAAACCAATCTTTTTATTAAACACGACACAATAGGTACGAATCAGAACACTCACATCAGGAGGGTCCCATGCCTCTATAGGCCCCTCTCCTGGAAACCCCGCTTCCCACCCTTGTGGTACTCTGAGCCAGAAAACCGATCAGTGGTGTCAGTGGTGCCCGGCCCGCTCTCGTCCCGACTAGTTTCGACGGACGACGGATAATGTACTAGAACATTAGTAGCAAAGGAAATATTCTAATATTTTTATTTTCAGGTATATAGTTGTTTTTTTTTTTTATAACATTGCATCCTTCTCTATTATTTGCAGTATACACACTATAAAAAAATACGACAGACAGTTGAGATGATAAGCTTCAGAAGACAGAGTTCTCTGCGACTTTGAGGCCTTGTTCATGTTGCGTTCCATTCGTGTGTCCGTCCGCGTTTGACGCGATTTTTGTTTCCGATTCCTGGCAATTACATGCACACTGTTTCTTTTTTGTGAACCGTTTTCTAAGCGGTTTTGCCGAGCGATTGCGTCTTTACGCTTCCTGACGTCAGTCAGGAAGTGAAAGCTTTGATCCGGAAATAATAAATACAATGTATTTATTCTTAAAATCGCGAATGCAATCGCTGCACAAAGTGATTTTGTGAGCGTTTGCGTTTTTCCTATACCTTCCACTGAGGCAAAAAGGGACACTTTTTCAAGTTACAGGTTCTCTTTAAGCAATGGAGAGGAATGAGAGTAACAGTGACTATTTCATCTGAATCAGTAACTCTGCTACTCGCAAATGTTGAAGGACTTAGGCTAGGTTTCCACTTGTGCATTTTGTAACAGATTTTTCTCTCAGAAAATTTGCATTGATTTGGCAACTAATGGTAGCGAATGGGGCAGTTTTCACTCTATGTGAATCTTCATACGTGTTTCGTATGCGTGAATAAAATCGGAGGTTCTATATCATTTTTTCAGACATTGCTTACAATTCATGTACAATGCTTTGCATAGGCAACACATAGCAACACAAATGTTTGCGTTATTTGAGCAAAAACTCGCATTAAATCCATGGATACAGGAAGTTGTCAGCAGTCATGACTAAGCTGTTATTAGGCAGATTATGTTATATTTGAGTAATGCAAATTTTCACCTACGAAAATTCGCATAAAAACGCGTACAAATTTAGAAGCGAATTTTCACCAATCAGAAAAATCTTATAAGATTTTTTGGACGTGAACATTTCACACTACAGTGGAAACATAACCTTATATACTGTTCGGCTGATCTTTCAAAAGTGTTTCAACTACAATCTCGATAAACCAGTACGTTTAGAAAAATAATCTGACAATTCCAGTTTACCGAGCTTGAACAATAGAAGATCTTGGGCTCACGTCATCCATCAATGGAGATATCAATAGACAGTTTTAATTCGTGTTGTGAAAACAAGAGAAGCGATAGTAAGATACTGATGACAATTAGTTTCAGTTAAGCTTTGGGTAAAAATAAAAAGACACATACGTTGTCTGTACATTCCAAATTGTGCTGCACAGCTTGTTTACACAGAAGCAGAGGGAATCAGAATAGGATGACAAAAACTCTTCAAGAGTCTTGTGCTTATAACAAGGTGAAACGGCATCATATGCTTACACTATAAAATATACATATACATGTTACCCTCCTAGCACCAATGCAGTCATCAAACTAACAAACGCTGATTCCAGAAAATATCTTTAATGATTGACTAGCTGTACATGGTTTATTGCAAGTTTTCCAAACTTTAAAGAGACTCTGAAGCGAGTCTAAATTCACGTTTTAACTTCTATTAATGTTAAGCACTATAGCTAGTGCTAAACTGCCGCATCCCCATGGCAAAACGAGAGGTTTATACCCCCCAAATCCCCTGTGCAAAATCCATGACTTTCTTGGTCGTGGATTTTGCTGCCCGGGGAGGCAGAGCTTTGAACTGCAGCTCTGCCTCCATTCACGTCATTCTGCCCGCAGATCTCCGCCTCTCCCCGCCCCTCTCAGTGAAGGAAGATTGAGAGGGGTGGGGAAAGGCGGCAATCAGCTGGGATTGACGCACAAAGAAGCAAAGCTACAGGGCTAAGCTGTGCTTTAAGCAGGAAGTGCTCCCTGGAGAGGGGATTTAGTGGGTATAAGCCCCTCGTTTTGCTGTGGGGATGCGGCGGTTTAGCACTAGCTATAATGCTTTACATTGATAAAAGTTAAAAATGTGAATTTAGACTCACTTCAGAGTCTCTTTAAAGAGGAGCTGTTAGGTATAAGGTCTCAGAGAAAATAAACACATATATCAGTAGCTAAAGATTGGCTGTACTTACATTACATATGCATTTCACTGTCCACTTTGTACTTCACAGAATTTGTATATAGTATATGCAGAGATTGATGCTCCTGACAGCTCATGGCAGGTTCCATGTTTGTCTGTCTCCTATGAAGCCAAATGTGTCGTCATGTCCTCCCTGCTTCCTGATCACAGAAAAGCTCCTACTGAATAACACTAGTGTGCAGTGAATATTAATTAGCCATGTGGCTAGGAACAATAGCGGACTCCTGCAGTGTACTCTGCCTGGAGATTTATCAGTGCTGTGCTGGACTGAGTTACAAGCTGCTGAAACTTGATCCTGTAACTTCTCATTAGCAGCCGAGGGGAGGGCCCCAGAATGCTTTGCAGTATGGTATGCGGCTCTCGGCCTCTTAAGAGCTTGGGTCTAACAGCTTTGCTGATAAGCACACATCAAATGTAAGAGAGATTTTTAACTTCAGTATTGCCTTTTTGGCTTCCTTCTAAACTGTTTAACACAGGAGAATAGAGGTTTAAATTAGCTTCTGCAGCCTGACAGTTACTCTTTAAGTTCCATCTACAGGCATGATACAGAAGTGGGTTAGAACCGTACAAGTGTTCTGTATAATGCCTGAAGAAGAGACTTAAAGTTTCAAAAGCTTGCAATAAACCATCTACAGCTAGTCATTAAAGGTATCACTGGAATCAACACTTGTTGGTTTGATGTCTGCATTTCTGCTCCTCGACTACCACCGGACTACACTTCACTTACTCCTAGCACTAAAGATGCTGTCCCAACAGCAGAGAACTCACAGCTCAGCAGGTACAGTGCCCTATCAATGTGGGATGCAGCTGGTCCATCTTTCTGAGGAGCAGGCCCTCTTCAGTAGATCCACTCAGCTTGCTAGACCAATAGCTTAAGTCTGACCCCTCAGAATGCCAATTTATTCCCTTCCTGAGGACAGGAACACAGTATAACCCCTCAACTGGTCCCAACCTCTCAACTGACATGGACCTGGCTAGCTGATTTCTAGCCTAGCAATTGTGAATGACTTTGCCAATAGGCATACAACTTCATACAGCAGCTTCTCGGTAAGCTGGAAGTCTCTCAATGTTCGTGAAGTTTCATGCCTCCAAAACTTTGAACAGACAGTTATTCTGGAGTTACATTGTGGAGGTGTGAAGATCAATCCCCACTTAGTTTTGCAGCACATTGCTTAGAAACACCAGTAGAAGAAAAATCTATGAGTGAACACTGACATATAAAGGGTCGCTGTGTTGAACAGTCCAAGGCCCTGATCTTTCCATCAGAAAGGTAGGCACAATCCAGCTTCCCTCCAGGCTGATAATAGTCAACCCTGTGAACAAAACACCATCAATGTTACCATCAATGCAGGACAGAGAAGTACATTCTACAGTGTTGTAGCTTTTACATGGATTAATAAAATAAACAAGCAAGAGGAGGAAAACAACATTTTCTTTCAAACAGTATAAAAGTTAGGTCAATAACATCTAAACTATTTTCTCAGTAGTAGGTCCTTGAATTTATCAGGATCCTCCATTTACAAAAAAAAGCAAGAATATCCTCCAAACCCATGGTTTATGGGTGTGTCCTCTACCTATGCTCCTCCTACAACGCCAGGAGCCATCTATACAGTACTTATAAGAACCATGCCTTAAAGGGAACCTAAACTGAGAGGGATATGGATGTTTCTTTCAAACAATACCAGTTGCCTTGGCAGTCCTGCTGATCTCTTTGGCTGCAGTAGTGGCTGAATCACACACCTGAAATAAGCATGCCACTGATCCAGTCTGACTTCAGTCAGAGCACCTGATCTGCATGCTTGTTCAGGGGCTGTAGATAAAAGTATTAGACACACAGGATCAGCAGGAGAGTCAGGGAAATGGTATTATTTTAAAAGGAAAAATCCATATCCTTCTCAGTTTAGGTTCCCTTTAAGTTGTGTACACATACACAAAGGTTGTCGCCCAGAGGGATCAGGGCTTGTTCGGGCCTTGATCAGGCCTTGATCCCTCGGGCAACAGTTTGGGGATGTTCTGCTGCAGAGCCGGCCTTTGGGGGGGGGCAAGTGGGGCAATCGCCCCAGGCCCCGCACCTGGAGAGGGCCCCGCACCCTCTGAGGGTCCTGTGCAGCCAGCCAGACCCGAACTGATCCGTGGCAGCCCTGCTTCAGAAATTGCTGCACATAGTTGCATTGCAGGCTGTCACGGACATCAGTTTCAGGCAGTCGGACTCGGGAATGGGAGGCAGTGGGAGGTGATAACGCTGCAGGCTGCTGACAGTCTGTGACGTCCTCTAAGCCTGCAGCCTGTCCCAACGAGTCCTCCCTCTCCTCTCTCTCTTCTGTACGGGACTGTGTTCTGCAGCCACGCCCCCCTTCCTCTCCAGGCTGCTCGTTGCACACAGCTTCCCCGGGAGATTCAAGCGTCACAGAGCCAGAGATGCTATCAGTGAAAAATACTGGAAGAAGCTTGCCTGTCACAGGCAAGTAATTAACAACAATAGATAAGAGTCAGATAGCTGCCTGCAATTCATATATCCCCACTAATGGGAGGGAAGGTGAATGGGGGTTCTGCTGATTGTTTACTTGTGTGTCCTTCCCAGCATGTCAAAGAGACTACTCAGGGTGCAATCCTGGTATGGAATGTCTCTTTCCCTCCTCTGTTTCCACTATCCTCACCATCACATTCTCTGTCGTTTCCTCTCCCCTCTCTGCCATCTAGTGCTCTCTACTCATCTTTCTATCCTATCTTACAGTCTGTACCACCCTCTCATACATGTTCTGCAACATTTTACAGATTACATAGTCATGTCACTGACTGTCCTCAGGGGAGCTCACAATCTAATCCTACCATAGTCATCATAGTCTAATGTCCTATCATATTATTATTATGTACTGTATTATGCACAGATATCTTCTGCATCACTTTACAGAGTACATAGCCATGTCACTGACTGTCTTCAGAAGAGCTCACTCAGGGACGGATCTAGGGGGGGGCAAGCAGGTCTCTTGCCCCAGGCGCAGTTTGTTGAAGTCTTAAAAAGGCGGCAAAATTTGGATGGGGAATGGCACTTTAGGCGCCAAAACCTGACCTTGCCCCAGGCGCAACTTGGGGCAACTTGTTCTAGATCCGTCCCTGAGCTCACAATCTGATCCTACCATAGTCTTATGTCCTACCATATTATGTATTTATATAGCAGTGACATCTTCTGCAGCACATTACATAGTACATAGTCATAGTACATAATCATGTCACTGACTGTCCTCAGAGGAGCTCACAATCTAATCCTACCATAGTCATAGTCTAATGTCCTACCATATTATTATTATTATGTATTTATATAGCACTGACATCTCCTGCAGCACATTACAGAGTACATAGTCATGTCACTGACTGTCCTCAGAGGAGCTCACAATCTAATCCTACCATAGTCATAGTCTAATGTCCTACCATATTATTATTATTATGTATTTATATAGCACTGACATCTTCTGCAGCACATTACAGAGCACATAGCCATGTCACTGACTGTCCTCAGAGGAGCTCACACTCTAATCCCTACCATAGTCATAGTCTAATGTCCTACCATATTATTATTATGTATTTATATAGCACTGACCTCTTTTGCAGCACATTACAGAGTACATAGTCATGTCACTAACTGTCCTCAGAGGAGCTCACACTCTAATCCCTACCATAGTCATAGTCTAATGTCCTACCATATTATTATTATGTATTTATATAGCACTGACATCTTCTGCAGCACATTACAGAGTACATAGTCATGTCACTAACTGTCCTCAGAGGAGCTCACAATCTAATCCTACCATAGTCATAGTCTAATGTCCTACCATATTATTATTATTATGTATTTATATAGCACTGACATCTTCTGCAGCACATTACAGAGTACATAGTCATGTCACTGACTGTCCTCAGAGGAGTTTACAATCTAATCCTATCATCCATAACCAGAGTGTCTGGAGGAAATCCACACAAACACGGGGAGAACATACAAACTCCTTGCTGATGTTGACCTGGCTCAAACTGGGGACCCAGCACTGCAAGGCGAGAGCTCTAACCACTGGGGGGGGAGGGGGGGGGTTTATGTGTGTGTGTGCAACATATCCATGTTGTCTCTAGGCCCCGCATATGAAACTCGCCCCAGGCCCCGCATACTTTAAGGCCGCCTCTGTTCTGCTGCTATGGAAAGGGGAAGAGACAACACAGGAGGGGTAAAGAAAAGAACAATGCACTCGGCAGATGATCCGGCACTGTGGATCTTGAATTTTGCATCAAATTTTGCAATTACATAACATTTCTGGAAAATTCATCAATAATTTTACGCATAACCCTAATTATGGAGGACTGGCCTCAGGGAAGCACCAGGAATATTTCACATGCTTCCCCCTTCCCCCTCACTACCACCGATCCAGTGCTGGGACCCCATAACCTCATCAGCAAGGGCTTTGTCGAGTGGTGTGAATGGCTCTGCTCCCGTCTGTGATTTGTGTTCGGCCCCACTGTGCAGGCGCAGGATGCCTCACATCTGCGCAGTAGCACGGAACTTCTCGGACTCGAATTACTCTGCTACTGTGCAAGTGCAAGGCCTCCTCTACCTGCACAGTGCGACTGCGCTAGTTCACGGGCGGTAGCACAGCTGGGAATTTCTCAAGCCTCAAGCATTTTGGAGGTAAATGCTTTGTGATTGCGTGTTTTTTCATATGCCATCTCCGGTGCATGCATGCACAAAAGTTGAAGGGTGAGCACATGGATGTGCGCAGGCTCCTGACAATATTCACAAGACCACGGACAGTGCCATGTGTGAGCATGGAACCCTGTGTAGCGCAGGGTGCAGGGGAGGTATGACAGCACTACAGTCCAATGCCTGCCAATATAGAACTATAGAGGCAGCTCTGTGCAAGTTATACATATCACGTATTCACAATACTTACTTATCAACACAGTCTGTGTCATCTAACCATATCCACTTGTTCTGACTCGGGTCTCTCCTCAACCCAACACAAAAATCATCACCATTCAACCATTTCAACGTCAGAACCTGAAAATCACTCTGTGAATGAAGAAATATTTTATTATTCAGACTCGGTTTCTGCATTACATAGTACTGTGATTTAGTTTTAGACAATTGTAAAGTGAGATTAATTTGAAAAGAAAATCAACTTAAAGGACACCCGAGGTGAAAATAAACTAATGAAATAAACAATTGTATTTATCTTCCTTTTCCTAGAAATGATTTTTTAAGATATCCCACAGTTTTATATTTAAAGGGACTCCGAGCAGTGCAGAAACTATGGAAAGATGCACATCATTTTAAAGCTCTCTTTCTCCTCTTTCCAATGATATATAAACCGCCACCCTACGCCTTTTAGTTTTCGCTATTTTCGCGATTGAAATTGCCGCGGCCGCGATTTCGATCACAAAAATAGAGAAAACTAAAAGGTGTAGGGTAACGATTTAGGTGTCGTCAGAAAGAAGAGAAAGAGAGCTTTAAAATGATATCCATCTTTCCATAGTTATATTGTATTACACAGGGCGACTTTTTGTCAAAGTCAGCAGCTGCATTCAGCAGAATGGAGCTGCTGACACTGGGGAATGTGTCGTCCTGTGTAATACAATATAACTATGGCTTGATGGATATCATTTTAAAGCTCTCTTTCTCCTCTTTCTGACGACACCTAAATCGTTACCCTACACCTTTTAGTTTTCTCTATTTTTGCGATCGAAATCGCGGCTGCGGCAATTTCAATCGCGAAAATAGCGAAAACTAAAAGGCGTAGGGTGGCGGTTTATATATCATTGGAAAGAGGAGAAAGAGAGCTTTAAAATGATGTGCATCTTTCCATAGTTTCTGCACTGCTCGGAGTCCCTTTAAATCTACTTTTTACGTTTGTACTGTTTTACTGCTTTTGCTCAATGACACATTCACTGAAGTATGCCAGAGCTAAAATGTATGAACTATTGGTCCTTTTTATCTCTTCCCTGCTCTCTGAAGCAATTTTCTGCTAGGAAAGTGAATTATACTTGTAATTTCTTATCAGGGATGATAACATTGTAGTCAACTCAGTCCTGGCCCAGACAGGAAGTGCCACTTCCATACCTGATGTTTAAAGGGGAACTGAAGTAAGAGGTATAAGGAGGCTGCCATATTTATTTCCTTTTAATCAATACCAGTTGCCTGGCAGCCCTGCTGGCCTATTTCTCTGCAGTAGTATCTGAATAACACCAGAAACAAGCATGTAGCTAGTCTTGTCAGATCTGACTTTAAAGTCTGAAACACCTGATCTGCTGCATGCTTGTTCAGGGGCTATGGCTAATAGTATTAGAGGCAGAGGATCAGCAGGGCTGCCAGGCAACTGGTATTGCTTAAAAGGAAATAAACATGGCAGCCTCCATACACCTCTCTTCAGTTCCCCTTTAACTCTTTCAGGCAGAGAAAGAAAAAAAAAGGAACACAGCATAGTTATTTGTGTGCTAGGCAAAATACATACACATGTCTATCTCATAATGTTACAGACAGACAGACACCCTTTCATTCAGCGTGAAAACACAAATATCATTTAAAGTGGATCCAAGATAAACTTTTACTCATTGCATAACTGTATCCCTTACATATAGTTTATAGGGCATTCCTCAACCCAAATATTTTTTTTTGTTTTAATACTCTAATTCCCTATAAACTAAACAAGCCTCATCCACAGCTTCTCCAAAACGCAAAAAAGGCACTCAGACCCATATAGCAAGGGCTTATGGGAGCTCAGTTTGGGCAGGAGGAGGAGGTTACTATCCAGAGATTTCAGAGGCAGAGGGGAGGAGGGAAGAAGAGAGGGGAGTGAGCTGATGGCTGGAGATGCAGTTGCAGCTTGCCTGTGTGTAATGTGACAAACAAAACATGGCTGCCCTCATGGTATCATAGGTATAAATAAACATAAACTGTTGAAGCTGTTTTCAGCTAGATATGCTGTGTAAACCATCTAAATTTTAGATAAGATATATAGACAAGTTACTTGTTATAGTTAGTTTTTCATCTCGGATCCACTTTAATTGCAGACGGAAGCCATTAGGGATGGTCAATGAGATGCTAATATTTTCAGGTTGAAGTGGCTCAATTAAAGTTTGGAATCGGATCAATCAGAAGCAGCAGCAGGTGATTTTTTGGGCCCTTTTCAAAGCTGCACAAATTTACATAAAGTCCACATAACATTTCCATCAACTCTAAGGCTGGGGTCACACTTGCAGGGATAGAACGTTTTTTTTCTGCATGTAATGCCTCTATGGTGATTTGTGGTAAAGTGGTGTTAAAGAGACTCTGTAACAAAATTGTCATCCTTATTTCTTCTATCCTATAAGTTCCTATACCTGTTCTAATGTGATCTGTCTTACTGCAGCCTTTTCTAGTTGCACAGTGGCTGTATTATCTTTGTTATATAATCTAATCTTCTATCCTTTGCCGGCTTTGTCGGCTCAGGCAGGAATGTGCTGCTCTGCTGTGATAGGTAGAAGTTATACACACCCTCTCCACGCCCCCTGTATGAGTCACAGACTGAGCTCCTCTCAGCCTATCACAAGCTGGTTACCAGCCATGTCTTTTGTTTGTAAACACTGCCTAAAACTGGCAATTACAAGCCAGGATTGCAGCAGGGAGTGGCAGAAACAGCACAGAGGGGCCCAGGAGAACATAAGGAATAGAATAGTATGCATAATGAATAGAATAGTATGCTTTTTATAGTAAGTATTTTAGAGTACATATTCTCTTTAAGTACATTATTCCATGCACTTTAGCTGGCATTTTTTCCATGTGGGGGAAGAAAATATTGGCTCTGTTGCTTGTTTGCACACACCGAGTGCAATTTCTATTGTCAATAGTTAGCTGCTGTTGGCCAAGTGTGTATAAAAAGCAAAAAAAATTGTCCTTGGGCAATCACAGATCTTTTCCACGGATGCATGTGGGACGCCTGCCTAATTTATGAGCATCTCACTGACCATACATGGCTCACCTGTAGCCCAGTTGTACTATCCAGTCAAAATACAGAGATGGATTTAGAAGTAATGGAGCTCTAGGCAAAGTAGTAAATTTGGGCCCCCCCTGTGGTCTTTTTAGTAAGCTGAAGTGGATAGAGGTCAGAGAAGGTGGCTGTTGGGCCCCTTCACACCCACTGAGCCCCAAGCACTTGCCTAGGTTGCCTGGTGGGTGATCCTGCTCTGAAAAAAGCAATCAGTTGCACAGATATTATTTTACCCCTTTGCCACATTTGTTCTTGGTCAGTTTTCTGCTGAATAACATTACTATACTCACCTTTGTGCGGTTGTTGTTTATCACCATCAGTGAGCCCCCTCGAGTTTTGCAGAAGGCCTCACTAGCTGTCCAGTTCATCTTTTGCTCTGATAGGAAGTAGCAGTTATTGCTCACATTCTTCCAGCCTGGGGGACACAGGGGAGCTGGAAGGGAAAGACCAGGAGATACCATTGCACTGATTATCAAAGGTGTTAATAGCAAATAAAAATAGCAACTGGCTTGTTTCTGAACGATTTAACTCTAGCAGTACAAGCATGCAAAGCAGTGATTAGTATGTAGTTAAATAGCACTATGAACGCACAGGAACTGATCTGGGCAGGGGTGTAACAATAGACCCTGAAAGGGATGCAGCCCCAGGGGGGCCCAGAAGCCGCAGGGGACCCCGGAGGGGGAGAAGTTTATTTTTCCTTTCCTGAGAGACTAACAACTAAGGGTACAGAGAGAAAAAGCTTTCTGCACAATTTTTGTAATGGCTGCATCTGTTCAGCCACACTGATAAGAAATTATACAAAGTTTTGCAGACAAAGATTTGTAGACAGTCCCTATTCAGTGTTCAGTAGGGTCTTCTGTACAGCGCTGCTCTACCAATAGCCTTTCTACCCCTTTCCAAGTGCTGTGTGATGTTGGAGGAGTCTGCAGAGCCAGTTCTGCTCTATCAGATGTGGACAGAGTGAGTGTAATAAGCTTCCTCCAGACCCTTTAGGCAAATCTGTGCCTCGCTGTCCTCTCCTGTTCCTAGACTGTGCCGACTGGCAACAACTCCCAAGAGAGCGTGACATCTACCGGAGGATCTAAGAGGCGGAAGAGGACAGCAAGGGACCAATTAGGCTGAAGGGGTGCCGGAGGAAGCCCAAGGTATGTATAATTTTTTTCTTTTGATTAATCTCAAGTACACTTTAAAGGGAACCTACACTGAGAGGGATATGAATGTTTCCATTTAAACAATACCAGTTGCCTGGCAGTCCTGCTGGTCTCTTTGGCTGCAGTAGTGGTTGAATCACACACCTGAAACAAGCATGCAGCTAATCCAGTCTGACTTCAGTCAGAGCACCTGATCTCAGAGCCGGGACAAGGTCATCCAGCACCCAAGGCTAAGATACCAAAGTGCGCCCGGCATCTCTCCCACCCCATCTGTCACACACTGACTGCTATTAGACTGAGAATTGCCCCAGGGCACCCTCCCCCCCCCCCCCCCCCCCCCCCACACACACACACACCTTAATCTCTAGTTATCTGGCTTGCAGTCACTGCTTGTATCCCCTATTATTATTTCTCTCTGCTTCAAAAACAATAGGGGAGATGATAGCTGAGTGAGTTGTACACCTCCTCCTACACTGCGCCCCGAGGCTGGAGCCTCTCTCGCCTCTGCCTTGGCCTGGCCCTGCCTGATCTGCATGCTTGTTCAGGGGCTGTGGCTAAAAGTATTAGAGACACAGGATCAGCAAGAGAGTCAGGCAACTGGTATCATTTTAAAAGGAAAAATCCATATTCTTCTCAGTTTAGGTACCCTTTAAGTGTCTTGTCTTGTCATACACACAGCACACATTTAACACACACGTTGCAGTGTATGGCATACACAGACCACACAAATACACACATTTAAACACACATTGTACAAAAACACAATCACACTATTCATACAAATTGTACAAACACGCACATACTCTGTACAGAAACAGCAGAGGGAGCTCGGACATCAGAGTTCACCCTCTATCTGTGTTTCAATCTAAACAGTATATTGTGCAAGGAACGAGGAAGAGAACATTACCAGGAAACACCCATAGCAGGACAAGCGTCTGCCAGCAAGCAGCACCCCGTCTGTTACTGGGGGAACAGTGACTAAATGAGGACTCAACATGGAGAAAATGGATTAGACTGGAACTGGTTACAAGTGTGGATTCTGCGGAACAGCATATTCCAGAATGATGCCTTGTTTACCAGAGAGAGAACAGATCCAGGAAATGGCCGAACTTCCAAGACTACAGGTTATATGACGGTTGGGCCTGTACGTGTCACAACCATGGAGGTTGTAAGAACGGCTGGGCCTGTACGTGTCACAACTATGGAGGTTATATGGACGGCTGGGCCTGTACGTGTCACAACCATGGAGGTTATATGGACGGCCGGGCTTGTATGTGCCACAAACTCTGCCACACTCCAGTCTTCGTTTTTCAATGCCGCCAAAGGAAAACTATTTTCTTTTCTATCTCCTCAGAAACACAATACAGCACGTTCCACTGGAATACCTTTCTTTATGTGGTACAAGTGTGTTCAAAAACGGGAAGGAAATCTGTGTGAGCTGATCCCACCTGACGTTATAATGGTTACAACAGTCCAGCGTAGGCAACAATGGCTGCAGCCAATCCAGGAAAGAAAATCAGAGTTCTTTACCTGATCTCACCATTTATTGTCCAGACAGAAATAGTGAGTGATTTATAAGGTCTGGCCTGTTATCCTGTTTGGATGCCTCCTCCTTAAACACCACAGGTAAGCAGATCAGCGCCTGAATGATACCATCTGGAATATTTCATTGCCAATAGAGGGGTCCCTGTAACACCTGGGGCCCACTAGAAAGGTCTGGAGTCGCCTGATTTTACCATTTTTGTGAAATGTCAGTTCACTAAGGCTGTTGCCGCATGCAAAACTGAAATGACTGACTTGTGAGTTTAATACCTTGTGAATGTCAATTCACAGAGATTATCACATGCGGTAACACAAGTGAGATGTCCGTTGTCTCCAGCCTGGAGCTGTCAGTAGAAAACAGCCATTCAGTAAAGCTATAGAAGGGAGGAAACAGGGCAGAACAAATGGGAAAACTAATTACACTATTCAGGAAAATAAGAAAGTTAATAATAAAAACATATTTTCCTAATTTCACAATATTATTAGGTAGTAATTAAAAATGATTAATAAGACACTAATAGTTTTGAGCCGATACAATTTTTTCGTTAACACCCAATAAAAATATTTTTTACCAGATGAGGTAGAATAGCGAAGATGAAATTTTCACAGAACAGCTCTCAGTTAACAAAAGTCAATGTGGGAAACAGATTAACGACAGATTTGTTTAAAGTGATCCAGCTTTGCAGCATTGGACTGGGAGGAGGAAAAGCTGAGGAAATCCACCTGCTGGCCAAGCAGCAGTAGCCCTGTGTTATCACGCCCAATAAAAACCTGCAGCAAGTCTTTACTGTGAGCAGCAACACCTGATTACTGCTGCTTGGCCAGCAAGTGGATTTCCTCAGCTTTTCTAGCTCCCAGTCCGACACTTGCTTTCTGCATCGCGCAGCATTGACCCCTGCATAGTGAGAATGCTCATATTTGTGCTAGAAATAGGACCAGGACAAGGGCGTAACTACAAATCTTGGTACCCTCCACCAAAACTTTGATGAGGCTCCCCAATGTTGACACCCCTTCCCTTGCCTCCCCTTGGTGACCCTCATGGCCGGGAAGCCCATCTTGCAGGGGCCATAAAACAAGTGCATACATCATAATCTTCACACCCATTCCAAGTGAAGCCACAACAAAACCTGATCTGATGGATGGAGGAAGTTAGTAGTTGAGGGCCCATCAAACCTCTGGGTCCCCCTGCAGTTGCAGGCCCTGCTCCCCTGTAGTAATGCCTCTGGACTGGGATCTTTTGTGCAGTGTGGCGTGTCTGACAGGGTAGGCTGATCTCTGTACGGCAGGTCTAACAGCACCTATTGACAGCAAGGTGGGAGTTAAATATTCTATTTATAGTTAAAGGAATTACCTGAATCCTGGGGGCCGGTAGAGCCGGCAGAGCTTCTTGGTATCAGGATAAGCATCAGCAACGGAATGAGAACTATTATGCCCAGCAGTATGAGACCCCAGTGTGGTATGCTCTTCTTCTTGGTGCACCAGCCAAACATCTGAAATAAAATATCATAAACTTAGATCTTAAAGGGGCACTATGGCGAAGAATTGTAAAATTTAAAATATGTGCAAACATAAACAAATAAGAAGTACGTTTTTTTTCCCAGAGTAAAATGAGCCATAAATTACTTTTCTCCTATGTTGCTGTCACTTACAGTAGGCAGTAGAAATCTGACATTACCGACAGGTTTTGTACTAGTCCATCTCTTCATAGGGGATTCTCAGCAAGGCTTTTATTCTTTATAAAGATATTCCTGAAAAAGGATTTAAACAATGATGCTGGCCAGCTTCCCTGCTCGCTACACAGTTGTTGGCAGTTGGACAGAGCAACTGCCATTCACTAAGTGCTTTTGAAAATAAATAAATCCCTGAGAATCCTCTATGAAGAGATGGACTAGTCCAAAACCTGTCGCTTCTGTCAGATTTCTACTGCCTACTGTAAGTGACAGCAACATAGGAGAAAATAAATGTATGGCTCATTTTACTCTGGAAAAAATGTACTTCTTATTTGTATATGTTTGCACATATTTTAAATTACAATTTTTCGCCATAGTGCCCCTTTAACTAAAATCAGATTTTAAGGAATGGTTGGTATTTTAAACATTTGTCCCCAGAAATGGCCCTCCTTTTAAAAATGCAACAACTGCATTTTTAAGGGAAAGAAAACTCTTCTTGGTTTCTGAAATATTTTTGATATATTAATAATGCCCAATGTGCTCCAGAGATACAAAACTGACTTTTAAAACAGTGCAAACGTTGATGCATTGTGTCCTTTAGGAAGGCATAGTGCAGTCTATGCAGTACAAGTACTATAGGTATTATAATAAAAGCATCTTGTTCTGTATGGCAGGAAATATTGTACTGTATGGCTGGTCTCTGCACACATGTCCTCACTAGCTATTACCGGCGTTTAAAATGACATCCACATAAAGTTTAGCTTAAGGGCCCGGCATCCGCATCCCATGACACTGGTAACATTGTACAATCGAGACTGTGTTGAGTCCCTTGCTGGAAAATCTGTTTACCAGCAGGTTGGGTTATGGTGCCATTTAGTAAGACCGTCTAATTGGGCAATTTATTTGCCCAATTAGACAGTCGATTAGACAAAAAAAGTCTGATTGATCTTAAATCAAAAGGGATTTAGGTATTTATGATCGTAATTAGGAGCAATATTACAAACTGAACTGCAATGTTGATTTTTGGTTGGTTGATCGTAGTGTCAATCATAATATCGATTGAAAGTAAAATTGTATAGTGTATGGCCAACTTTACACCCTGTCTGATGAAGAGATAAGACGTGCCTGAAAGTGATAACCTATTATGCGATAAAAGGGGGTCATACAACTTTGCATTTTTCCAGTCATGTGACCTTTCATAAAATGTAATAAATAAACCCGTCATTAAACACCTTAATAAACAACATACAAGATAGTCAGCGGTGATGTACGGGACTGCGCGTATGTGTTTTTAATAAGGAAATCACACTTACCCGGTTTGGCTGTTTAGCTTGGAGATCTTGAGACTCCTCATTAGGAAGAGGTGGGATTGAGGGCACTTGAATGTATTGCTCAGGTGAAGACATAATGGAAGTGACTCCAGTTTCAACGTGTACCCATATATATATATGCTGGGGGTGGGGCTATCTTGTAGACATTGCTGTTTATTGGTTGTGTATGTAATCTTATTTACATATTATGAGCAATCATGTAAGTTCCACCACTTGAGCAACCTGGTTCAGCTACTCATTTTATCCGCCCCAATAATGAAGAATTTAGTTGTCACAGAGCATTCTCACGCATACCAACAAACGTATTGCTTCCTTCACTTCATTCACTTTATTGCATTTCCAAATACATCACTGACAGAATACTTTCAACAAGACTAGGAAATTATTTGCTATGACAACTCTGCACAGATATTGCTTATCATGTCTCAGCCAGGTGGGAGGAAACACAGGTGAGGTTAACCACTTGAGGAACAGAGGTTTATACACACCTAGTGACCAGGTTTATTGGTTGGCCATACAACTTAGCACCCAAATTAATTTTACCTCCTTTTCTTCTCACAAATAGAGCTTTTCTTGGTGCTATTCAGTGTTGCCAACTTAGCTACTTTGACGCTATATTTAGCGACTTTTGACATCCCTCTAGCGACAGTTTTTAAGAAAAGCTACTAGCGACAAATCTGGCGACTTTGTCTCCTGTTATTGGAGACTTGGGAGACTCTAAGTTGCCATGCCAGCTGCCGGCCCCTCCACTGTCCATCCCAAAAAAGCACGCCACTAGTCACAGAGACAGCTGCCTGGCCCGTCCTCTCGCAGGAGTCCCCCCACATCAAGCCGCCTGGTAGCCGCCCAGTACGAGCGGGGCAGCCAATCACCGCACAGGCAGCCAGGAAGGAACCTTGCTTCCAGACCAGTCAGGGGACGTCACTCACAGTAGCCCCTTCCTGCTCGCAGGAGCTCTTGCAAGTTACTGGTGTGAGCGGGGCGGTGAGTGACGTCAGGTGTGGGCCGGTCGCTGGATCATGATGTGTGTGCCATGTGTGGGGGTGGAGCCGTAAGAGGTGCTGCTGATCGGCGCTGCTGCCTGCTGCTTGAGTCACTCAGAGAGAGACAGTCAGATAGACAGAGACAGACAGTCAGATAGACAGAGAGAGACAGTCAGACAGACAGAGTGTGAGACAGACGGTGACTGGGACAGTGGGGAGGAGAAGCGGGCGGCCGAGCCATCCATTGTGTGTGTGCTTCTCAGTTCTCTGTGACTTTAGCTGCATAAACATAGCTGGCTAGTTCATCATCATGTCTCAGTCAAAACTATACACTCAGAAATTCAGAAAGGAGTGGGAATCAAATCCTGAATTCAAAGGATGGTTGAAGCCTGTTATTGGAGATAATACACGGGCAAACTGCCTGTATTGCATATTTTTATTCCAAACTTTGCGATATAAAAAAACTCATGTCAATTCAGAAACATACACAAAAGGCAAAGCCTTACAATAGTTTCACACAAAACAAACTGCCATTGATGTTACAAAAAAATGACTCTTCAAAAAAGCTGAAGCCACCATGGCGTTAGTTATCGCTGAACACTGTTCTATGCTGGCATGTGATCACATTGGAGAAGCATGTAAAGCTGCTTTTTCAGACTCCACTGCTGCTACCCATTTCAAAATGCACAGGACAAAGTGCACTGAAATGATTAATGGTGTCCTTGCACCATACTTCCTGAAAAAGTTAGTAGCAGATGTGAGTGACCAGCGTTTCAGCCTTCTACTTGATGAGTCCACAGATATAAGTGTTTTGAAGTACCTAGGGGTTGTTGTACGGTACTTTAGTGACTCCAAGCAGACAATTGTGTCAACATTTCTGGGACTTGTTGAGTTGGAGGGAGGAGATGCCAAATCTATAGCCCATGTTGTAGCTTTTCTGGAGAAGTGTGGTTTTAAAAAAGATAAACTCCTGGGGATAGGGACGGACAATGCCTCAGTTATGACAGGGGTTAACAACGGGGTCTATAAAGTGCTGAAGGAGGAGTATGGCCTCAAAGATTTAGTTCTTATTCGGTGTGTGTGCCACTCTCTGCAGCTTGCTGTAAGTCATGCCTCTAATGACACCATCCCCCGTAGTGTGGAGTACTTGGTACGAGAGACTTATAACTGGT
Source organism: Hyperolius riggenbachi (assembly GCF_040937935.1). Taxonomy (NCBI): domain Eukaryota; kingdom Metazoa; phylum Chordata; class Amphibia; order Anura; family Hyperoliidae; genus Hyperolius; species Hyperolius riggenbachi. Next base: position 29,620,406 of record NC_090649.1, read on the forward strand.
TTTCAGTGTCTCCAAAGCGCAGGGAGGCCTACAAGGCCATATATGAGACCATCAACTGTGGGGAGAAACCTTTACAGATAACAAAGGTGTGTGCCATGCATTGGTTGTCCATTGAACCAGTGGTTTCACGCATCTTGGACCAGTGGGAGGAGCTTAAGTTGCATTTCACAGTCACCAAATCCAGTGAACACTGCTACATGGCTGAAGTTTTATACTCTATGTACAGTTATCCTCAAAACATACTGTATCTTACTTTTTTGAAGTCAGTACTGGGTGAGGTACAGTTGGCCATCAACAAGGCTTTCGAGGGGGAGCAAGTAGATCCTCTTAAACTACTTGACAGCTTAGTGAGTCTGATCAAGTCTGTGAGCACCAGGGTGCTGAATCCACTGGCAAAAGTTGATGTACTCAAAGGAACCATAGATGGATTCATCAGTCCTAAACCATACCTTGGTTACCTTTTTGAGTCAAAGGCTTCTAAGCAGCAGCTTGCGCCTGAGGATGAAATTAATGTTCGAAAGCGGTGTGTAGCTGTAATGATCTGCGCTGCTGTCTGCACAGGCAGACAGCTGTTTGACCATTTTTTAGGTCTGAGTGCTGCAGGTCTCTGGAAAAGAGACCTGTCTTCACTCTGCAAGTTTCAGAGCTGCTGTTCTGGGGAGGAATTTGCATCCACTTGTCATGCAAATTCCTTAGCTGCTTCCTTTGATGGCTTGCAGTATAAATACCATTTCTTCCCAGAATTCCTTGCTGGTCATGATGGTTTGTTCCTGCTAACTTACCTGGAGTCTCAGCCCTTTGCTTATTGTTTGCTAATATTGCTATCTTAGTGTAGTTAATTCTTGGGGAGTGCTCCTTGCATTCCTATTAGTGCAGTCAGCTAGTGTATATTTGTACTGCCTATTCTGTCTTGTCTAACTGTTGCGATTGTCTTGTCGCCAGCAGCGGTCGACAGGAAATCGTTCTGTCTGTTGGGATCGCATTTGCCCTAGCGGCAGTGGCGGTGGTTCCTTCTGTACTCTGTCTTAGGGGTGCAAGCCAGAGCAGCGGTTGCTACTGGTTGCTCCATCTGTCTGTCTGTCTGGATTGCATTCGCCCTAGTGGTAGTGGCGGTGGTTCCTTCTGTACTCTGTCTGGGAGTGTAGGCCAGAGCTGCGGTTGCTACTGGTTACTCCTTCTGTCTGTCTTGTCTGGAACGAATGCTTGCTGTAGGCTCGGTGAGGTAATCGTTTAGCAAGCGTTCGCGTTCTCTATTCATTTTCGTGTTACTGTGGTTAGTTAGGGTGGCACGCTTGTCACTGGGCGCCTAACGCGCGCTGACCGTGTCTTAAACGCGTTCGCTGTTGCGAATGAGTGCGGAGTTCGCGTTTGGCTAGTGTTTGTTATTTTCCTTGGCGATCTGTTCATTATTGTTTGCTGTGTCTCTCTTATTACACTTATGCTCTGTCTTTTCTCGGTCTTGTGTCGCTGTTAGTAATCGCCACTTTTGCGATTGCTTTCCCACTTGGTCTTCACTGTTGTGTGTTCACCGTTGCCGGGTGGCGACTAGATTGGTGGACATACATACATTCTGTCTCTCTGTTCATTCTCTTGCACTAGGGGCTATCTTGCCCTGTATTGCTTCCCCTCGTACAATTCCTGTCTGGCATCTGTGGCAGTGCAGAGGCTTTGTTCCTCTGCACTCCACAGCTCCATCTGCCGGTGGGAATTCCCCTCTACGGGTGCATTGCACCACAGCTGGGTTCTGTTATTAAGGCGTTTGTGGAGGATTTCCGTAGTGTCAGCGCACATCTTGTGCGCTGACCACGGAGATATTCCACAATCGTTACAGTTGTAATAAATCACCTTTAGCTCCGGCACCAGCAACTCATCAGAGCTGCAACTCACAGCGACAGCATACAGGAGATAGAGCGGATACAGCCTTCTTCACCTTTCAAAGGGGTTTATTAAGCATCTTGTGTTACAGTTTGATTTCTTCAAAGTATAAATAGTCTTTCCTATGTCCTATGTACATCACATATATTTACATCATACATACAGGAAGCTAGTATTCTAACTAGGAAGCATAGAGAGCCGGATAGCTGGAAAGTAGAGTGCCCCCCTTTTCCCTCTGTGCTCCCTCTTTATATGAACCAGAAAGAGTTAAATGTGACCTCACTGAGCCATCTATGATTGGTTCAGATCCCTTGTGATGTCAGGACACACACCTACTCGATTAATATTCAATAAGATATTATGCAAGAATGTTGTTTTATAAATATGGCCCATGTTGATTGTTCCCGTAGTCCATTTGTCTGGGGCAGTGTAGGCCTAAGACCTTGGACTAGGAACATCTTCTCAGTATCTGCTTGTATCATTTGCTTCAAGCAGACACTGAGATGCTTCTGCCTGCATCACGAGAAACTCTATTTAAAGGTATATTCTGCGAACAAACCTTTTACCTAAAACTCAGTCCCAATAACTGAGGCCTACTTAAATTATAACAATCCCCCCTAAAATGGCTTGATCCGCAGATCCCAGCTTCGGAACCCAGCAGTACCTGGTTTCTTTCCTTTATGTTTCACTTTTCGATGCTCGTGCTCACACACCTTCTCTGCTCTAGACGGTTACCCCTTGAAGAGAGAGAGAGCATGACCTCTTGGTCTTCCTGTAACCAGGCTCTCTGGGGAGGCCCTACTTCTAAGTCCCTCTATACCACATGCTCAGCATTTGCGTCACTTGCGTATCACTCACAAACTTGCATGACCACAGAAAAGTGAAACTTGTGTGTTTGTTACTCAATGGAGCAGTGCCAGGTGCCTTCTAAAAGAGCGCCTTTATACAATCAGCTCCATCACAGGTACTACTAAACCTATACCCGTAACCCTGTATATCCCTTAATTTGAAAATATCGGTTCAGGAGATTGTTTATGAGGCACCAATCTCTGGACCAGGTTAATTTGTTTTACGTAATGTTAACACGCAACCTCACCTGGATAATGATGCCTAAAGTTGTCATCCCCATCCAGACGACCAGTGGGTGTAGAAAGAACTTTGGAACTGCAGAGGCCCAGTCCGAGTGTCCCTGGAACATCACCGGAAACCTTTTCCACCAGGTCAGACTGGAACTCACCTGCTTATTTGTGCGTTTTACCTCGTTAAGATCACCTGGATCATGGTGATATCTTACCTCTAACTTAGTGTACTGTTTGTTTAACCTTTGTAACAAAATGTGGTCGTCTTGGATCAAAACCTGTTCCCCTTCGTCCCATGTCATGTTCTCTTTCAGGACGGAAACTACCCGTGAAACTTTGCACTTTAGAGTTCTCTTAACAATTTGAGAAATAACGTCATCCAACCTGGATCCATATGGGATCTCCACTCACCCAATATGTTCCCCTTGACAGATCCCCCTTATTGGAACAATTATGAACATGTACCTTGAATGTGTCCTTAGACAGGATGCTAAAAAAACAAACCTTTCCTTCAGCCACCGGAACTATCGGTTGGGCTTCAGGGTGGATCTTTTGAATGGTAGCCTCGCATTCTGCGTTATTGAGCCCGCAGGCTTCTTCACTAAATTTGACTTGCCCCGGCCAACGCAGGTACTTCTGCAAGAATTGCCCGCATGAGGACAACTCTACTTGTTTCACCTCCCCGTCTAGCACCAAAAAAGGTTGACCTCTCAGGTCCTGGTGGATACACGGGTTGAGGTGGGAACTAAGGAAGTGGCGGTGCCTAAAGGAATGTTGCACCGTTTCCATTTGTTCACCCAAACATCTCGAAGCTGCCATGCAAAAGATCCTTCTCCAGAAATATTGATATACCTCCCCTTGTCCAATCTCAGTTGCACAGGATCTTTACGCATCTCCCTGACAAAATATGCCCCCAACTGTCCTGATTGGACCTCTTCCCCCCTTATGTCCTGAGGCACAATATGTACCTGAGGTCGGGAAGACTGTACTCTCTGCAATCTTTCAATTAAGAGTACCTCTTTACTTACCCAACTAGCATGAGGATAAGTGGCTGCATATGGACTGTGTAATATCGTCCCCTGTGGTGACCCGTGTGGTGTGAATGGGGTTCCCTGTGTTGGCTTTCCCTCCCCCGGGACCGCTCTCCCCACCCTCTTTGTCACCTGGAAATGTGGCTTTATCTCGATTTTTACTTCTTGTTTCGAGAACCACCAACCCTTGGCTTTCCAGCCTTTACGTGTGTATAGTTGTTTCAGAGGCACACTCTGTTGGTAGCTCCAGAGTGTGATGTTGTCCCCTGCGTCTCTCTGGTAGGAGAATTGACGCCTCCTGCTCGTTCCTCTCCAATATGGAACCATCTCACTCTGCATAACCAAGACAAGGTACCCCTGAATCACACACTCCACCTTTTGCATGTACCCATTGTACTGCAATGTACCTTTTAACAAAACTTTGGATCGGTGCCTCAATTCTGGGAGTGTGGCATTCAATAGCAGATTTACACTGCCATTCAATTCCCACTGCCCGCACACCTGACCCTTCAGACCTTTCACCCACCTTGTGCCATGAAATTTGTTTTCACCTGGCACAAGTGCTCTTTTCCTCCGTCCCTGCATGGTCCATCTGTGCCAAGCGGAGGGAGGTGTGAAAGGATTAGTACCTTTGTCACCCAACATTAACATGTTTGGGCCTTGCATTCTCATTAACCCCTTATTATACATGAGAATGTCCTCTCTTCGTTCTCCTAGGACGAAATGGCAACCTATGATCACCATCAGCACGGTACTCTTCATTATAAAAGCACCACCTTGGGAAAGAAAAACATTAGCAATTTGCACTATGCTTTGCTCAGTCAGTTTTTTTTTAGTCGTTTTCCCATCTCCGGAATCTCGTGTTTTAGTCTATTTCCAATTTCAGGAATCTCATGTTTTAGTCTCTTTCCAATTTCAGGAATCTCGTGTTTTCCAAACTCAGATTGGCATCTGGAACTTTTCGCTTATCCGACTGACATCTCCATCTTTGCTGTCAGCACTGCCGCGGTCTCGATTACATATTGCCAAACTCCTGAAATCGAAATACAAACAAATCAATTCTTATTAATGATTTGGGCTTATGCGGCTTGTACTCTGTACACTTTAAATGGATCAATATCTACCGTAATTTATCTTGTTTCTTTATAGTTTACTTGAACTTTATTAACTTTTTGATTATGGGAAGGCTCTAAAGCTCTCTCCCTTACTTTATGTACCATAGCATTAGTACTTATCTTGCTACAATGTGCTTCCCTCGGATCTCACCTTTTGAAGCACTGACCTCTACATCCCCCCTGTACATACTTCGGCCGCAACGCTGACCGCAGTATGTACTGAGTAGGGACCACCTGCCCACTACTGCAACGCGCAGTTGAGCTTGAAATGTTCTTACCCCTTTTAGGGTACTTACCTAGGACTTCATATATCGCAACCAGTTCTGCCGGAAGTCCTATTTGTGAACCAATCGGCAATGCTACTACCTCTGCACTTGCCCCAAAAACAAACACAGCTACTTCCTGTAGGAAGGTGTGCTTTCTCTGTTAACTAAGCAGAACCCCATCCAGGGATTCACATGACAGTTTACTACAACTGCATGGGAGTCTCTGACTCCTGACTGTGTAGGGGATCCTAGACTGAACATAGGACTACCACCCCCCAAATACACTGTCACACTATACACGACAATCTCGCCCCTTGGACTGCTGTCAGTCCTGTGCATTGTGTGAACGCTTGGTACGAGCTGGAAGAAGAAAAAAAATACCTTTTGACCAATCCGCAGACGCAAAAACCGCACAAACTGCCCAGCCTTGACCTCTGTCAAACTCTGGCTTTGTCCCGGACAAAAACCGAAAAACGCTTACCGCTCTGTAACGTTCCGACAGACGGCTCGATTGGTCAACCCTTTTTCTGTATTATTTTCTTTTTTTTCCTTTGCTCTGTACCCTTTTATCCCCCTGACCTCTATCGGGGAACTCATGTTACAGTGAATAAAATCACTACCGGCACCCCCCTGATATGCTCTAAGTTATATGAATGCATACCCAGGGAGCCGCTTCCTATGTCACCAGTAGCCATCTGACAGCTACTGTGCTTCCCTTGTCTGATGTTCTCCCACTCAAATTGTGGCCACACTCCGTGGAGTTATATCCCAGCTTCACTTGCTCGTCAGGGTGCTTCTGTATTAGCCCAGCACTCAGCATAGGAAACAGCAAACACCTATAGGAGGTACCATTCCCACAGGCCCTACTGAATTTCCTACGCTCTCCTCCTCCACTCCTACCTCCCTCACTGCGGGCAGGGGTGAGGGTTCATCCCTGGGCTCAGAAGACTCTCCCATTAGAACGTCATGACTGCCTGGGATCCTCCCCCCTGAAGCCTGGGACACCATTTTGAGTCATGGAACATCAGACAAGATGGCCGCTATGCAATCTTCCATAGCAAACTCTATGCATATATGGAAAGAATAAAACAGTTAGAAAAAACATTGCATGCACACTTTAGCATATCACATTGCAACAATACAACTGAATGTAACACACAGCTGAGGAAAAACTCTGAACCAGCGCACGCAGCAAGTACGCTCTGGAATGTTACACACCTCGAACATTAATCACCCCTCCCACCCGAGAGGGCATAACTCATAACCGTACGAACGGAACTACTAGCTAAAGCGCAGCTTCATATCCCTCTCTCAGGAATGTGAAACGAAAAACCTCACTAAACAGATAACTCATGGACAAGAAAACATTTTCACTGTTATGCACGCCTTTCTAAGCTCGAAAAAAAAACCCGTAAAAAATGACATGCCGTATTGCAGCTTCACAGAAAGGCAAAGGGTAAAAAAAAAAAAAAAAAAACAGCATCTCTCTGTCTCTCTCTCTCTCCCAAACTCCGAGGAATATAACCCATAGAACATGAGAGAGAGAGACACACACACAGCCCCCCCCCCCCCTGTCTCTGCTGCAGGGGGGAGCACCGCACTGACAAGTAAAAGAAAACATGTATAACACCATACTCGCCTTATCAAAACCTCTTGCGGTGTGTGGCCTCTGTACCAGAAACGAGCTCTGAGTCTCCCAGCAATCTTGGCCCAAGTTTTCCTCACAGGCGTCGGATGCGCTGAAGGTCCTAATGGGATCTGGCCAAACCCATTCTCTTGGACTGCCTTCCCCTATGTGTGGCGTACGTCCACTCCAATTAGGGCGCCCACATCGACCCTGCCCCTGGGATTTTCCCGACTCACTCCGCACAGAGCTTATCTCTGCTTGATAAGCTTTGCACTTCTCGTCTCTGGCCTCCGTAGTCCGCTCTTAACTCTTCCAGCTCAGCTCGCTCTGAGCTTCTCCTGTTCTCTTGTGCTTGCCTCACAGAGATCTAAGTCGCTGCTTCGAGAAGTCTCAATTAGACTGACTCTTGTGCCCACCTGGATCACCAATCAACGACCTGGGATTGGCCTAGGGTTTTCACGGCACCAACTGTAATAAATCACCTTTAGCTCCGGCACCAGCAACTCATCAGAGCTGCAACTCACAGCGACAGCATACAGGAGATAGAGCGGATACAGCCTTCTTCACCTTTCAAAGGGGTTTATTAAGCATCTTGTGTTACAGTTTGATTTCTTCAAAGTATAAATAGTCTTTCCTATTTCCTATGTACATCACATATATTTACATCATACATACAGGAAGCTAGTATTCTAACTAGGAAGCATAGAGAGCCGGATAGCTGGAAAGTAGAGTGCCCCCCTTTTCCCTCCGTGCTCCCTCTTTATATGAACCAGAAAGAGTTAAATGTGACCTCACTGAGCCATCTATGATTGGTTCAGATCCCTTGTGATGTCAGGACACACACCTACTCGATTAATATTCAATAAGATATTATGCAAGAATGTTGTTTTATAAATATGGCCCATGTTGATTGTTCCCGTAGTCCATTTGTCTGGGGCAGTGTAGGCCTAAGACCTTGGACTAGGAACATCTTCTCAGTATCTGCTTGTATCATTTGCTTCAAGCAGACACTGAGATGCTTCTGCCTGCATCACGAGAAACTCTATTTAAAGGTATATTCTGCGAACAAGCCTTTTACCTAAAACTCAGTCCCAATAACTGAGGCCTACTTAAATTATAACAACAGTATGACCAGCCAAACCGAAAATCCCAGTGTAGAGGGAATTTTCGATTTGTACGATTTTGTCAATTATGGTTCTTAAACCTTTAAGAGGTTTAAAAAACGTAACTCTGAAACCAAAGAGGACTTCGTGTCTGAATGTGTAAGATTCATTTTGAATCCTACCGTTCAAATTACTGATCCGTCCACATGGGCTCTCCAATTGGCCTGTGTTCTATTGCAGAGGGATCTGTTTTCGTGGGCGCATGAGGTTTTGAAAAATCATTCCTGGAATGATAATCCTTATCAGTTCCTTACATTCATTTTTTACCATTGGTTTAAATTGCCTTGTTTGCCATTTGTCCTTGATGAGTGTGTACCTGCTAATCAGTCAGCTGTCCTATCCCATTCATACAAAACCATTTAGTGTGACAATCAGTGTAATGTTCCTGTATCTAAAGCTACTGAATGTGAGATTTCTGAGTATGTGAACATTGACCTTGTGCAATCTGAACCTATACATGTTGGGGTTACTGCTTTGGTTACTAAGCATATGCATTGACAGCCAGGGCCGGATTTGTACTTTCCAGCGCCCTAGGCCGGCTGTCACCAACCGCCCCCCCCTACCCCCATTCTGTCCAACTCTGACTAGTTTGAACGGGCCCCCCTCTGTTTTGCTGCTTTGCCCCGTTCAACAAAGAAGCAGTGCATGCTCTGTCCACTCCATGTAATTTTGCGCTCCTGTCTGCATGCGCAGCAGCCGATAGTGTTCTGGGCTTGCATACTTCAGAAATGATGCTCATGTATGAGCATTCGGCAGCACTTGTCAAGTACACATACCCATAACACTCCCTCGGCTCCTGTGCACCTGCATACAGGAGTGCAAAATCACAGGGAGCCCCAGTGGACATCGCTGCTTCTTTGTCCTCTGTGCTACTTGCTGCCGTCAGAGCCACAAATAGGGGACAGTGCAGCACAATGCAGAGAAGCCCATCCAAAACAGAGAGCAGGTAAGTAGAAGGATCCGACACTACACACACTGGCATAGATGTAGTGTAATGCTATGTACACATGATGCAATTTGCTGCCAGATTTACTGTCAGGTCGATTATTTCCATCATGTCTGATCTAATTTCAATTTTTCGATCAATTTGCTTTTCACTTCTATGAAAAATCATTCAGAAAATTGATTGGAAAGCATATCGGACATGTTGGAAATAGTCGATCTGACAGTAAATCTGTCAGAAAATTGCATTGTGTGTACCCAGCATAAGCTCAGGTGTACTTTACACAGTGACAATTTAGCATTTAAGACAGATTTTAAAATCAGTCAGCAGGAAGTTTTGTAACAAACTAACACTTTTTATTGGCTAACCAAAAGAAAAACAGTGAGCCTTTGGTTAATGAGCCGTCTTCAGACTTTGTTACTGTATACAAGATGTGCACACAGCTATACATAGAGATGCATTGATTGTTTTGTAAATATAAATAAATGTAACACAGTTGTCATTCTGTTTCAAAACATCCTGCTTTCACTGATGGCCAACACAGTACTTTGCTGGCAAAAAAAGCCAGGAAAGAGTTAAACTGTAGAAAGAATGTTGTTGGCATTCTCTAGGAGGAATAAAAAAAAAAGCCATAAATTTTACAGATCTGAGGTCTGTAACAGCATTGACCTACCAGTAATAAACTAACATCAGTCAGGGAGGGGGAGAGCTGGTAATTGATGCCTGTGAATGCGTGCTGCTGCTGCTGCTGCATGAGAAAAACTAATCGGAACTCAAGAGTTCTGCTACTTGAGCCCATATATATTTCTTCTCACAGCAGATTGTTTGTCCCCTCTCATCATACAGGTAACAGCAGATGCTGACTGCCATAACACACACTTTGCACAAGTAAGAGAGATGCAGGGATCTCTGGAATTCAGGCAGACCAGAGCAAAGCAGGAGAGGTGATTTACTTTGACATGTGACCTCTTATCTCTCCAAGTTCTGCGCCCTGCTAATTTTTATCGCCCTAGGCCATGGCCTCTGTGACCTTGCCAGAAATCCGGGCCTGTTGACAGCTCGTTTGCATTTAATCAGCAGCAGTTAAAAGCTGCTAAAAAGGGAATTGTTCAGCCTGTGTCTAGGAAAACTTCCCAGCTAAACAATCCGTTGCCCTTAGCAACTACAAATAAGGAAATTATTCGTGTAAAGTCTGTTATATGGAGCACACTTGAATGTGATGAATCCAGAGAGACTTCTCAGTCTCAGGGTTTATTACCCCAAGCAAAAGCATATGTGGATTCTATGATAGGCAGAATTATTCACTATATTAAAGGAGTAAGAAAATCTATGCATGTTCCTGATCCCAACCCGTATGAGAGTTACCTTGATACAGGGTTGTTTGAGCCTCCATTTGCTCCGTGGGAGATTGGGGCTTTGATTGAGGATTCAAGATTGATTGGAAGGCGTTTTGCGATTTTTACATCACAGAAAGCGAAGAGATTCTTAATGCTTGTGTTAAATCTGTGTACTCTTTGATTGAATCTGCTGAGTGTGTCGAATGTTTTGTGGATCCAGTGATTTGTGTGTGGCAGACGATTTTAGATGAATTGCACACACACCAACCAATTGACTCCAATAAAGTGACATCGTTATCAGATGATTGTTCCTGCCTTTCTGGGGTAAAGCAAGTGAGTTTAGATGCTGTGCGATCTGACATGAATGGGTGTACCACTGTTGTTGACACCTGTGTGAATTCTGAAGGATTCTCTTCTGCTTGTGTGGAGTTTGAATCTGTGCGATTTAATGCCTGTTTCTCAGGTGTTCCTGCAGATTGTGATCGGCGTGAATGTGTCAGTTTTGTCAAAGATATGTGGGATCCTTTGTCATTTATAAACAGATCTTTTTCTCCCAGTGATTCTTTGAGATCTTCCATTTATGATCCTGCTATGGGGAAATTCCTAGACCATGCAGCCTCAAGAGTAATGTTAATATGACTAATAAAGTTTCTCATATTGTTGTCACAACCTCTTCTGCAAATAAATCTATGTCTCGCTCTATTCACACCTGTAAAGGCATGTTGCCAGATGACAGTTGTTCCAATGTTTCTGTCTTGAACACTTTGCAGTCTGCTTCTCAGATTGCGGGGGCTTGCGCTTTGGAAGCGTCAGTTTCATAACCTAAGGCGATCTTGGATTCTCAAATTTTGCGTTCGGACTCCTCGGATTCGACATTGTTAGCCGAGTCTAAGGGCGAGACAGCTCTTTGGTTTTGCGAATCTGATACTGAGGGATCTTTTCTTGGTCCGGTGAATGTTTCTGTGAGCCTGCCCTGTACCATGAATGAAACTATAATGTCCACTCGCACTGACATTTGTGAGTCCCTTTCTTGCTCTGAGGAAAGTACTGACTCTCCACCCTGTACTCTGGATGAGTCAATATTACCTTGCAATAAATCTTCTGCAGGGAGCCCAGAGGCTCGTCTAGGTATTGCAGCTAATTTCATCTGTTTGTCTGCCATTTCAGAATTGCAGTCTGGTTTGACTGCTATGAAGGATTCTGCCTGTAGTGAAACTAGACTCAGGGAGTCAGTGTTGGTTTCACTAGATAGTCCTGTACATCCTGTTCGTGATGATGAAATTCAGTCCCAGCATATGGTAAAACCATCCCTGGGACATCTGCCCTGTCCGCAGAATGTATTTGATGTTCGGCCCTGTAACATGGATAGTTCAGAATCCTTGATTGCTTTATCAGAAAACTTGGGAGATGATGCTCCTGAAGTTTTTTTTTGATGTTCTGGAGGTCTCCGAGTTCATCCCAAAGGGTGCAGAACTTTTAGGAGGTGCCTCCTGCCCCGCAGGGCCGTCTGAGGTATTGCCCACTTCAGTAGGCATTGCTGCTATACTGACTACTTTTGAAGCTCTTGTGGAGCTTCAGTCATGCGTAGTCAATGATGAGTTCTGGTTGGATACAATTACAGTCACAGATAATTCTAAGTCTGAGTTCAAGTCTTCTTTTGAAAGACCAGTACTTGTGACCACTACTCGTGATGTTTCTCTGCCCGGTCCTGGTTTTGGTCTTGTCGTGATGGACTCTGAGGTTGGCAGTTCCTCGACGTGTCCTGAGGTTTCTCTTGTGCTAGTGTACCCCGATGTGCTCTGTGAGCTAGAATGCCCAAGTGTGTCTCGGTTACCAGCATGCTCAGATGCTTCCTTGGTGGAGACATGTTCTGATATTGCCTGCCTGCCTGCATGCCCAAAAGTGGTCCCTGAAAGCCCTGATCTTGATGGTTGTCCTGGTAATCCTGAATCCGGAATTGTCATAGGTTCCATAGGGGTTCTTGATAGTTCTCCATATGAGCCTGGTGAGCGTTCTGGCCTCTTGGGATCTCTGCGGAGCTTCAAAGTGTTCTGGGAGATCCTGGGAGAAATGTTTCTTGGTACCCTGGATGGGATCAACAGTAGCTTCTCTGTTGAAAGGGACACTTCGAATGGGTATTGTGGCAGGTTTGGTATTTTTGGACGGTCCCTGGAAGGTGGTGGGTACTGCTAGTAGAGTGTCGATGGGGTCTTCTCTGGCATTCACAGTTCTGATGGGGGTTACGCTGAGACTTTTAGTACTGATGGGCATGTTTCGGTGGCTTCTGCTTCCGATGAGTTCAGTTTCGGGAGGATTGACTCTGGAATTGGGCCTTGTCGGGCTGCCCCAACCTTCATGAGTGCTCAGTCAGACTGTTTTGTTGGAAATCTCAGTTTTGAGGGACGTCTGGAAGCTGTCCCTAGAGGGGGGGGGGGTACTGTAATGATCTGTTTGACCATTTTTTAGGTCTGAGTGCTGCAGGTCTCTGGAAAAGAGACCTGTCTTCACTCTGCACGTTTCAGAGCTGCTGTTCTGGGGAGGAATTTGCATCCACTTGTCATGCAAATTCCTTAGCAGCCTCCTTTGATGGCTTGCAGTATAAATACCATTTCTTCCCAGAATTCCTTGCTGGTCATGATGGTTTGTTCCTGCTAACTTACCTGGAGTCTCAGCCCTTTGCTTATTGTTTGCTATAATTACTTTCTTAGTGTAGTTAATTCTTGGGGAGTGCTCCTTGCATTCCTATTTAGTGCAGTCAGTCTGTTGGGATCGCATTTGCCCTAGCGGCAGTGGCAGTGGTTCCTTCTGTACTCTGTCTTAGGGGTGCAAGCCAGAGCAGCGGTTGCTACTGGTTGCTCTGTCTGTCTGTCTAGATCGCATTCGCCCTAGCAGTAGTGGCGGTGGTTCCTTCTGTACTCTGTCTGGGAGTGTAGGCCAGAGCTGCGGTTCTTACTGGTTACTCCTTCTGTCTGTCTTGTCTGGAACGAACGCTTGCTGTAGGCTCGGTGAGGTAATCGTTTAGCAAGCGTTCGTGTTCTCTATTCATTTTCGTGTTACTGTGGTTAGTTAGGGTGGCACGCTTGTCACTGGGCGCCTAACACGCGGTGACCGTGTCTTAAATGCGTTCGCTGTTGCGAATGAGTGCGGAGTTTGCGTTTAGCTAGTGTTTGTTATTTTCCTTGGTGTTCTGTTCATTATTGTTTGCTGTGTCTCTCTTATTACACTTATGCTCTGTCTTTTCTCGGTCTTGTGTCGCTGTTAGTAATCGCCACTCTTGCGATTGTTTTCCTACGTGGTTTTCACTGTTGTGTGTTCACCGCCGCCAGGTGGCGACTAGATTGGTGGATACACAAACATTCTATCTCTGTACTCATTCAGTCTTGTGTCGCTGTTGGCAATCGCCATTCTTGCGATTGCTTTCCCACTTGGTCTTCACTGTTGTGTGTTCACCGTTGCCGGGTGGCGACTAGATTGGTGGACATACATACATTCTGTCTCTGTGTTCATTCTCTTGCACTAGGGGCTATCTTGCCCTGTGTTGCTTCCCCTCGTACAATTCCTATCTAGCATCTGTGGCAATGCAGAGGCTTTGTTCCTCTGCACTCCACAGCTCCATCTGCCGGTGGGAATTCCCCTCTACAGGTGCATTGCACCACAGCTGGGTTCTGTTATTCAGGCGTTTGTGGAGGATGTCTGCAGTGCCAGCGCACGGAGATATTTCACAATCGTTACAGTAGCCTTCACCATCTCCCTCATTAAAGAACTGAGGGTGAGACTGCCGGACAACATTGAAGCATTGCAGTTCATGTCGGTTTTCAATGTGAAGGAAACTTTGAAGCACAATAAGAGCCCTGGAGAAATGGAAAAAATAGCCAAGATTCTTGGTTACTCCCCTCCAGAGATAGACAAGATTGTCCAGCAATGGAGTGCCATCCATCTTAATAAATGGAATGAAATAAAAAACACATTCGACTTCTGGAGTGAGGTTAGGAAATTCAAGGATGCAGCTGATATCAACCCATTTCAGGAACTTGCCATGGCTGCCGTGTCTGTGCTGTCCTTGCCACACTCAAATGCTGAAGTTGAGAGAGTATTCAGCCAGATGAGTGTGGTAAAAAGCAAACTTAGAAATCGAATGTCCCTGCAGACCCTTAACTCCATCCTGTACATTCGATATGGGCTGAAGCTGTGTGGTGGTGAGACTTGCTATGAGCACCAGCTGCCTCACAATGTTTTGCAGCTTTTTGGAACATCAGCTGGTTACTCGTTTAAGTCAGCTCCCTCAGTTGCTGAACCTGCTATTGAGTGCCTTGACGGAAATGATGAAGAACCACTCTTTGTGTGAGCTTGCTTAGTCTTGAGTGTTAGTGTTGAGGGGGGTGTGGAAAAAACAAAAAAATTTGGACTGCTCGGTTAAATTGTTAATGTAGATGGTATTTAAAAAATGTTACAATGTTATGGTTAAACTGTTCATGTTTTAAGCTTCTAAGTGGAATTATAAGATTATAGAGATAAAAAAAAAAAACAAGCATAAAAAAAAAAAAAACAGAAAAAAAATAAAAATAAATAAAACAAATAACTCCGCCAAAGTGTCTCATTTGGGTCACTTTTGCCGGTCCCAAGCCCGGGTAAAGGAGGAGGGTAGGAATTGTGACATTAAAAAAACTAAACTAATGTTAAGCCATATGACAGAATTGTCTCTTACTTTCGGTTTCTGAATTTGCAAATAACTTGCATGTGCAGCGTGCATTATGCAAATTACGTGATGATGTCATCCAGGGTGGGGTCAGGGGTGGAGCTGTTATGCAAATTAAGTGATGACGTCATCTAGCTACTTCTAGCAACTTCTAGGGCAGCCAATAGCTACTTTCCTTACTGACGAGTTGGCAACACTGGTGCTATTTGATTGCTGCTGCTATTTTCAGTTTCGTTGTTTTGTTTTTTTTTAATTAGTAAAAAAAGACCGAAATTCTATTTAAAAATAAAATATACACATAAGTTAATTGGCTTTCCCTTTATTTGGCCCTAGACTAAGAAACATACACTACACTATACATACATAGACATATGGCTATGGCAGAGATTACGGTATATATACTCGCATATAAGTCAACCTGCGTATAAGCCAAGGTTCCCACTTTTCCCTAAGAAAACAGGAAAAAGTGATTGACTCTCGTATAAGCCTCCTCCCCAGTATAGCCTCCTCCATAGTAGCCAGATGTGCCCCCAGTACTAGCCATTTCTTCTCCCCATAGCAAGGAGTGCCCTAAGGATGATACAGCTGTGTCTCAAGACACCACTAGATGGTGTCATAGATATGAGACACAGAGATTGCCACACAAGAAGAAATCCCCGATCATTGCACTGCTGACACGCTGCTTGCACGCTCCGCTCTACAAGCCGGGGGACACAGGTAGTCTTGAGCAGCGCACTCTGGACATCATGTTACAGGGGATGGGGGCACGGACACAGCAGGGAGCTAGTTGGCAAGAGCAGGATCACTAGTGCACAATCCTTACGCTCCAATGCCAGTAACAAAACCTGCTGCACCATCCATTCTGCTCCACTGACTCGCATATAAGCCAAGGGGGTAACTTTTCAGCACATTTTTTGAGCTGAAAAATTAGGCTCATACGCGAGTATATAAGGTAGATTGTGAGCCCCTCTGAGGGCCAGTTAAGTGACAAGACTATTGTAACGGTTGGGTGTAGCAACTCAGATGTCTGATTAATGCACAGTGTCACTGGGTCTGCATAAACACACTATAATTATTGATATCTGCGTAACAAAAATACCCCCAACACCCCCATAAAATGCGAGCTTTGAAGTGTGATACAGCCTAACCATACACAGCCGGCCATGTCATTCACCCTGCGCTTACATACAATGTCCACACATTCAAGTATATTGCACTCCCGGGAGTAATTTCCAGTAGCAACACTTTCCTCAATGTGTGAGCTATGGCAACAGTTCCAAATGCGTAGGCAGTATACCGCGTATTTCAAGTTGGATTCTCTCAGCACTAGACTCCAAAACAAGCCATCCACTTGCTATAATAAACTTGACAGTTCCTAGGTACTCCAAGATAGCAGTTACAAGGAAGGGGGAAGTGGAGACTAGCATGCAGTGCAACAGTCCATGTGCAGGAACCTTGATACTATTGCTTAAAGGTCTCGCTGTACTGACATATATCAAGTGAAACGGCACCAGGAGGGCTCTCACCACCTCCTCACTGTCAATGTCCATCACAACCAGCATGTATTGCAAGCGGTGCCCAGAGGGCTCTCACCAACTCCTATGGTCTGCCCCTTGCGTATAGGTCCTCTTCATGTCTCCTTCTTCTACTGCCCGCTGTCTCCTCTCAACCCCCTGGCTGTCATACGATAATCCACGCTATACTGGAACTGCACGCCGCCAGCGCGCAGTGGATGACGTCACTTCTCCAGCCCGCCTCCGTTACTAGTATCGCCCGCCCCTCGGGCTTCGTCAGACGGTCACGTGAGTGATGCCGTCTTGTTCCTTTTAAAAGCCATCCTCTCATATTCATTGGCGTATCTCCGCCCCTGCTTCACATCCATTGGTCATTTCTCTCAGGGCTTATATCAACACTGAAGGACCACATAGTGATCAGTATTAACACCACATGACTTGTTCAGAATTAGACATGATAATTTAAATATTGTGAATCTTTCAATTTATGAGGTGAAGGGGACCCATAGGACTTTATTGAATCGGGGGCTATCCTTCTGCCCAACACGCCATGGTGATCATTTTGAGGTCTATAAAGATATACGTCTATTCCTGAGAAGAGTGTTGTTTAAAGTTATGTGGGCAGGTAAATCGATAGCCAATAGAGACCATGTAGATATGGAACATCCAGAAATTGAGATGACACTATCAGACAGGAGTTTCCTGGCTGTACTTGAATCGCTCTCAGACCTTGATGAGATTGACACTGAAGAAGTGGAGAATAGGACTATGACATTCACAGACCTAAGACTGAAATCGAAATATTTCCCCCCATTATCCTTAAACCCGCATTTAAAAACATTTGCTGAAGCAGTTGAACATGATCTAAAATATCTCAACTGGCACCCGACAGTAAAAGACAACCTGTTACCTGAGGAACACAAGGCACTTCAGGAATTAATATCTTCGGAGGAAGTCATTGTGCGACCTAGTGACAAAGGGGGTAACGTAGTACTGTGGGGGAAGGAACTATACCTTGAGGAGGTAAAGAGACAGCTGGGTGACAGGGAGGTATACAAAAAATTGACATCTAGGGATGCTCATTCGGATTCCGCGGAAATGCAATTTCCGAAATTCCGATCGGAAATTGCATTTCCGCGTCAGAATGCGGAAATCAGTAATGCAAGTGCCGTAGGCGGATTTCCGCCGGAAATCGCGGAAATTTCCACCGGAAATCGCGGAAATTCCACCCGACTTTAACATTGATTTTCTCAAAAACTATAAGGTCTTTTTGAAAACTTTTTCATCTTGTTCACAAGATTCAGATTAATAAACCCTGAAAATTTGGTGTTTCTAGGCCTTAAGGGGGCTTTGCTATTAACCGCTAAATTCGGCGGATTTTTACTGTAATGTAAAATGCAGAAAATCTGCATCTGCCTATTTTCTGCATTTACATTACAGTAAAAATCCGCCGACTTTAGCGGTTAATAGCAAAGCCCCCATAAGTTCTAGAAACACCAAATTTTCATGGTGTATTAAACAGAATCTTCTGAACAAGATGCAAAAAAAAGTTTTCAAAAAGACCTTATAGTTTTTGAGAAAATCGATGTTAAAGTCGGGCGAAATTTCCGCGATTTCTGGCGGAAATTCCGCAATGGAATGCGGAAATTAGTAGCGGAAAGCGGAATCGGTAATTGGTACATGACGGAATGCGGATTTACCGCGGAATCGGAAATTGGCATTCCGACCATCTGATCCATTTCCCGACATCAAAAAAAAGTTGAATGACCGATTAGACCAAGCATTGGCTGATGAGGTCATCAGTAATGATGAGTGGCGGTTTATGAAAGTAGAGAAATATCGCACACCCGTGTTGTACCTCCTGCCAAAATTGCATAAGAATGCCAACAAACCTCCAGGTCGCCCAATAGTTTCAGCAATAGGAGGCCCCTTTGAGAGAGTGTCCACATTTTTGGATACCAACCTAAAAGGTTTTGTAGAGGAGCTGCCCTCATATGCGCGTGATACAAGACATGTACTATATCTTCTAAAACAGTGGTTCCCAACCTTTTCCGGCCCGGGGAACACTGTCTGACCAAATTTTTCTCCGGGGACGGCGCGGGGCGGAGATGGGCCCCCGGTTGTTTGCGCGACCTAGTGGACAGTGCCGTGCGCAGCAGGCTATGGGGGGGGGGGGGGTTGGGGTGCGGCTGCATAGCTAGCATAGTTGCCCCAGTGTAGGGAGTTTAGTTGCCTCAGTATAGCTAGTATAGTGCCCCAGTATAGTGCCCCGGTATAGCCAGAATAGTGCCCCAGTATAGCTAGTATAGTGCCCCAGTATAGCCAGCATAGTGCCCCGGTATAGTGCCCCAGTATAGCCCCCCAGTATAGTGCCCCAGTACAGCCCCCCAGTATAGCTAGCATAGTGCCCCAGTATAGCCAGTATAGTGCCCCAGTATAGCCAGTATAGTGCCCCAGTATAGCCAGAATAGTGCCCCAGTATAGCTAGCATAGTTCCCCAGAATAGTGCCCCAGTATAGCCAGTATAGTGCCCCAGGATAGCGAGTATAGTGCCCTCCCGCCCGTCCCTACGGCCGCCGCTGTTATTACCTTAACAGCTGCCGCTCTCCCCTCTCCGGCGCGTGTATATTCAAGCAGCGTATCTCCGGCTGCTCTGTGTGATGCGGAAGGAAGCAGGGCAGCGGCTTCCTGTAACGGCGATATGTATCGCCGTTACTATGGTAACCGAGCCCTGCCTCCTGCGCATCACATACAGAGCAGCCGGGAGATACGCTGCTAGAATAAATACATGCGCTGGAGAGGGGAGAGCGGCCGCTGCTAAGGTAATAACAGCGGCGGCCGCGGGGACGGGCAGGAGGGGGAGAAGAGGACGGCACACCAGGCAACGTTCCGCGGCACACTAGTGTGCCGCGGAACACTGGTTGAAAAACACTGTTCTAAAAGATCTTCAAGTACATGCGAACGACCTCCTAGTTGGCATAGATGTTGAGGGATTGTACACTTCCATCCCACATGATGTGGGATTGGGAACGGTGGAATTCTTCCTGAAAAATGCAGGTGGGTTACAACTAGGGAGGTGTCAGATTATTATGAATCTGTTGCAAATGGTATTGACCCTGAACTGCTTTAGGTTTGATAGGACCTACTACCGCCAGATCAGGGGGACGTCGATGGGCGCGGCGTGCGCCCCTGCCTATGCGTGCCTCCACCTCGGCTTGTGGGAGCGACAAGAGGTTTACGCAAATGTGGCGTTTGGGGCGCATGCCGCGTCCTGGATTCGTTACATAAATGACGTCTTCCTGGTCTGGCGGGGGACTCGAGAAGAACTGGGGGTATTCCTTGACCATTTAAACATGAATGACAGAAATATTGCATTGACCCATGTTGTCGATGAAAGTGAGATTGATTTTCTAGACCTACGAATACATAAGGACGGTGATAAAATCAGGACCGAAACCTATCGTAAGCCGACAGCAGGAAACACTCTCCTGCATGCCTCCAGTTTCCTTCCGCCGTCGCTGCTGCAAGGTATCCCGGTCAACTACTTAGGGTCCGTAGGAACTGCAGCAGTGACGGCGATTATGAGAGGGAGGCTGAGGAGATGTGTAGTAGATTTAGACGGCGAGGCTATAAAGGGGAGGTTCTGGATAGGGCTAAATTACAGTCTGATGAGACGCCAAGGGAGACTCTCCTGGTGCAAGAAAGAAATAAGAAAGTTCCAAAAAAAGATGATGTGGTAAGGTTAGTCACACAATATGGAACCCACTGGAACCAATTGAGGAGGGTTCTGGCCAAACACTGGCACTTGTTGAGACTAGACCCTAAGATCATTCAGGTGGTTGGAGAGTATCCACATATGGCGGCTAAACGAGCACCAAACCTGCGCGATATGCTAGTGAAATCTGAGTACAGATCCACTACAGTTCAGTCATCACGCATGTGGCTGGGCCCTTCAACCCATTCATGCGGGATGTTTTCTTGTGGGAAGTGCACGGTTTGCCACCTAGTCGATCGAGTACGAAACTTTATGGATTCACAATCGAGGAAATCGTATGATATACGGTCCTTTATAAACTGTGAGAGTAAATATGTAGTATATATGATTGAGTGTCCGTGTGGATTGAAATATATTGGAAAAACAACACGTATGCTGAAACAGAGAATCCAACAACATGTAGGCAACATTAAAGAGGGGGATGAAACTAGCCCACTAGGCTTACATTTTAAATTGTTCCATCAAAAAAATCCTGATTCCTTAAAATTCAAGGGGATTATAAAGATGCAGATTCCATCAAGAGGGGGTGATTTGGATAGACGGCTATGTCAAGTTGAATCGAATTGGATTTTTAGGCTTGCCACAGTTATTCCTAAAGGGTTAAATTCTGAACTCCCTCTGTCGCCTTTTTTGCCTATGTAGGGGTTGTGAGTGTGAAGCTTGTGATTGTGTGAGAAATGAATGATCTTTGGAAAAATGACTGTCTAGTTCTAAACAAGTCATAAGTGCAGAGAATTATAATTATGCAATAGAGAGAGTAGAGGACCCCTTTTACTATGCCAAGGAAGAAGTATGACACCTATGTGATATGGAAACTATGATCACTGATGCTGGACTTTGGGTAATGTGGTGTTAATACTGATCACTATGTGGTCCTTCAGTGTTGATATAAGCCCTGAGAGAAATCCCCGGAGAGTGGACGCTGTGACCAATGGATGCGAAGCAGGGGCGGAGATACGCAAATGAATATGAGAGGATGGCTTTTAAAAGGAACAAGACGGCATCACTCACGTGACCGTCTGATGAAGCCCGAGGGGCGGGCGATACTAGTAACGGAGGCGGGCTGGAGAAGTGACGTCATCCGCTGCGCGCTGGCGGCGTGCAGTTCCAGTATAGCGTGGATTATCGTATGACAGCCAGGGGGTTGAGAGGAGACAGCGGGCAGTAGAAGCAGGAGACATGAAGAGGACCTATACGGAAGGGGCAGACCATAGGAGTTGGTGAGAGCCCTCTGGGCACTGCTTGCAATACATGCTGGTTGTGACGGACATTGACAGTGAGGAGGTGGTGAGAGCCCTCCTGGTGCCGTTTCACTTGATATATGTCAGTACAGCGGAGACCTTTAAGCAATAGTATCAAGGTTCCTGCACATGGACTGTTGCACTGCATGCTAGTCTCCACTCCCCTCTTCCTTGTAACTGCTATCTTGGAGTACCTAGGAACTGTCAAGTTTATTATAGCAAGTGGATGGCTTGTTTTGGAGTCTAGTGCTGAGACAATCCAACTTGAAATACGCGGTATACTGCCTACGCATTTGGAACTGTTGCCATAGCTCACACATTGAGGAAAGTGTTGCTACTGGAAATTACTCCCGGGAGTGCAATATACTTGAATGTGTGGACATTGTATGTAAGCGCAGGGTGAATGACATGGCCGGCTGTGTATGGTTAGGCTGTATCACACTTCAAAGCTCGCATTTTATGGGGGTGTTGGGGGTATTTTTGTTACGCAGATATCAATAATTATAGTGTGTTTATGCAGACCCAGTGACACTGTGCATTTTTCTAGAATAATTTTATCACTATGGGGCTCCCCTGAAGTGGGTTAACACTAACCATTTGAAGTATACTGAGCACTGAAAACTATTGTGCAATTCAGATGTCTGATTATATGGTGATCTGCAGAATCACCAATAATACTGGTATAGAGTTGGGCCGAACGGTTCGCCGGCGAACCTGGTTCGCGCGAACCTAGGTGGTTCGCGTGCGGGTACCGCACGCGAACTTTATTGCGGAAAAGTTCGCCCCATTGCGGTTCGCCCCATAATGCACTGAGGGTCAACTTTGACCCTCTACATCACAGTCAGCAGGCCCAGTGTAGCCAATTAGGCTACACTAGCCCCTGGAGCCCCACCCCCCCTTATATAGGCAGGCAGCGGCGGCCGTGGCCACTCGTGTGCCTGCATTAGTTAGAGTAGGGCGAGCTACTGCAGTCTCTCATAGGGAAAGATTAGTTAGCCTTAGCTTGTCCCTGGCTGCATACCTGTTCATTGATCCTGCCACTGCATACCTGTTCATTGATCCTGCCACTGCATACCTGTTCATTGATCCTGCCACTGCATACCTGTTCATTGATCCTGCCACTGCATACCTGTTCATTGATCCTGCCACTGCATACCTGTTCATTGATCCTGCCACTGCATACCTGTTCTGTTCAGTGAACCCGCCACTGCATACCTGTTCTGTTCAGTGGAGTTTGGTGTGTCAGTGTGAAGCAGTACCTTAATTACACTCCCTGATTGATGTATACACATGCAAGATGTTTTAAAGCACTTTAGGCCTGTCATTTAGCATTCAATGTGATTTCTGCCCTTAAAACGCTGCTTTGCGTCAAATCCAGATTTTTCCCGGTGACTTTTGGCGTGTATCCCACTCCGCCATGCCCCCCTCCAGGTGTTAGACCCCTTGAAACATCTTTTCCATCACTTTTGTGGCCAGCATAATTTTTTTTTTTTTCAAAGTTCGCATCCCCATTGAAGTCTATTGCGGTTCGCGAACTTTAACGCGAACCGAACCTTCCGCGAAAGTTCGCGAACCCGGTTCGCGAACCTAAAATCGGAGGTTCGGCCCAACTCTATACTGGTATAGCTGAAGGATGCTATATGAGTAGTGCTTGGTGCAACCGTAACTTTAATAGTTTGGCGAGGCCTTACCAGAGGGGCTGGAAAGGCACTATAAGTACACTGAGTGGATAACAGAGAACTTGCCCCAGCAAGCTGGGGAAGCCAATATGAAAGAAACAGGATCTCCAGAGGAGCGGGTGATTCAGATAGTACTGCAGCCTAGTGGTTACCAGACTACCCTCGACCAGCGGAGCTGGTGGGTATAGAGCACCTCACCAGTGGTGGACAACCCACTGGTGAGTAGAGTGGTCAGACAGACAAGGTTCGGCAACAGAGAGGTAAGTATAGGTACAGAATCGTAAGGCAAGAGAGTAATCGGTAATCAGGCAGATGTTCGGCAACAGAGAGGTAAGTATCGGTACAGAATCATAAGGCAAGAGAGTAATCGGTAATCAGACAAAGGTTCGGCAACAGATAAGGCAGATAGGCAGAGGTACAGGATCAGAAAGCGAGATCAGAGTCAGAGTTTTAGCCAAGAGTCATACACAAATAATCAATACAATATCAAATAATTCCTAGTCTAGGGATTTGATTCACAAAAGAGTGCTAACTGTTAGCACAGCCGTTTTCGCACGAATTTTCGCATTGTGCGCGATCGCGTTATCGTTTCGCGCGAAAATTCGCGACCGCGCGCAATGCGAAAATTCGCACGAAAACGGCCGTGCTAACAGTTTGCACTCTTTTGTGAATCAAGCCCCAGGTGTGAAGTCCTTGGCATCAACACCTGGGATCTAGCCTAAGGTCTGAGCGCTAACACACGAGGCATTCACGACAACAGACAACCTCTGACTGCAGCCCGGAGGCTAAAGAAGCAGAGGAGACCTCACTGGCACGCCCCCTGCTGCCAGCCAATCGGGAGCGCCGTGAGTCTCCTCTGACGTTAGCTGACCGGCAGGTCAGCTGACGCCTCTCCTCCTAGCATAAAGGTCCTGTCTGTGCGCGCACGTGCGCAGGACAGCGACCCTATGGGCAGCAGAAAGCCCCGTCCTCGGCGTCCTAGATGCCGGAGAGACGGGCAGGACCACGTGGGCAGCTGCGGCGGCGGTGCTGTTCGCCGCAGCTGTTACCCCCCAGGTTACGTCCGTCCTCTGTGTCACAGGAGCCCTAGTGGTCAGACCGCAAATGGCCTTCCAAACGGTGCCAGCGCACGTATCGTGCAAACTCTGGTCGCAGTCAATGCGTAGGAACCGTTGGGAATTGGCCGCAGACAAACCTGAAGGGAGCCTGTGAGGTACGGTAATTACAACTTTACACACAATTTCAGGGTATAACTGCCACCACCTCTGTTTTCTGAGACAGAGGAACTCACTAACTGGTTATTTCTCGACCTGCAAATAAAAACGGTTAACACACTCTATTCTGTCTAGATATCAACAATAGTAGTAGCGTCTCTCCAGAGATCTGAGTTCAGTTCCTGTGTATGCTGAATAATAGGGTAGCTGGAACAACAACTGATGATAGCGTCGGTTTATTGAAAGCAATATAAATAATTAATATATACAGAAAATTATTAAAATCAACAATTATTGAGACATGAGATAACACAGTATGGAAATAAAGGGGAGAAAAAATACTTAGTTTCATGGAAAATGTCCTTTTGTGGGAAAATCATCAAGTCCAAGCAAAATAGTTTCAAGTTCCGCAAAGTTCTTTGTTTCAGAGCAAAATTCAAAGTTCAGCAAAGTTCTTTGTTTCAGAGCAAAATTCAAAGTTCAGCAAGATGGCTGCCAACCAAGTGTCCTCTGGCTGGCAGCAGACCGATCTCATACAGGTGGAATGTGGAGGACTGAGGGAAGAGCCCCTCGCATATGCTTTTGATGAAGCTGGTTTGGGGGTGTGGCAATGCCGGCCCCCTCTGAGTTACCACCCAATGACAGTTCATTCCCTCTGAGAGATTTTAGGGCTAAACTTATAAAATGCTGTAACTCATGAACGATACACGTTATATTTAGGGGGGGTAACAGATTCATACTGGTCAGAAAATACAGATTAATATGACATCAGACATGGCTAGGGCAGCGGGTCAGGTTCCTGAGAAGATTCATACCTCAATAACCGGACGGGCCATCACAATGAATTTCATATCAGCACGGTGGCCAGATTTTACCGAATAAGACTTTATGAGTTTCATTGCTGTGCGATATTCGGTTTTCGTATACCGACAGGAAATCATACCACCCAGGCTTTCAGATTGGCCATTCATCGGTGCCAAGAAGTCTGGGGGGAAAGTAGGTTTGGAGTAGCCCCCTACTGGGGAGGGAAGCTTTCTCTGAATAGAGTCCCCAGCTGGTGACTAGAGAGGTAATGAAAGATAAACATTCTAAGCTAATTAACACATCAAAAGACATCCTGCATCTAAGTCAGAGGCAGAGGAGAAAAACTTGTACCAGGAATGTCCGTTCTGATTCCTGTAATGGCTGCACAAATTTAGCCAGACAGCGATCAGAAATTGGACTGCGCGGCTCCTTCCAATTCGCCCACGTTTCTCACGGCTGTTCCGTGACAGCACCCCCTGGGGAGAAGGCAGATAGACATGCATCAGCAAGATGTGTGTCGTTGCCGCTAACCTGCGATATCTGGTCTAGTTCTGGTGTCGGCTGCCTACCTTGTGTCGGCCAACCTGGCTGACGGGTCTCGAGCTGCCGGCACGGCGGGAAAACCCAATGGAGCCTGTGGCTCTGTTCATCTGGACCGCTACCCTCAGGCTTGACCCGACATGGACTGTTCCGGACAGGGCGTTTGCGCCACTGCGTTTGGATCGGGCGTCTGCCAGGACTGCTGTCAACGTGCAGTGGGTTGGTTAAGTCAACAGCCAGCCCACGCAGGGTTCCCCTGCTAAGTGGGTGTGGACCTAAGGGAACCCAACGGGAATCCCTGGACCTTCCCAGCTCCTGACAGACGGCACATGCTTTGCAGTAGTTTGCTACATCCCTGTTCATCCTGGGCCAATAAAACTGTTTCAGAATACAGGCAAGTGTCTTGCGGACACCTGAGTGCCCTGTCAGAGGATTAGCATGTGCGGATTTCAGCACATGTCCCCTGAACGCACTCGGGACCACAAGCCATTTGGTATTCGCATGTGATCTACCGGTAGGGGGCTGTACAGACTTGCTGTACAGTCTCCCACCTTCCCAGTACACCTTGAAAGCGGCCCCGTCTGCGAGGGGCTCAGAGACTTGCTGCCTGAGTACCTCCAGGCTTGGGTCACTTTGTAGTGCTGCTGTGAATACGCTGTCAGTTTCAGCCACCTGGCTCATGTCACACGAGGCCAGCGGCTGAAAGGTCTCATCCCTGCGGTCAGAGGAGGGGGAGGAGGCCGGAACCCCCTCCACCTGTTCTGAGCTTGGGTTCTGAGCAGTACAGCTGCGCGGTACTTCTAGCACAGGTACACCTTCAGAATGGCACAGACGGGCATTGCTCAAATCATCGTTGCATGCATTAATGACATTGACAGGTATAGACATTTTTTCATTACAGACAGGTTGTACAGTAAACTCAGGTACAGTTACATCATCATCACAACAGACAGTCTGTACATCAAACTCAGGTGCCTTTGAAGCAGGCACTATTGAACCGGGTACCCTTGAACTGGGCACATTCAACCCACCTCCCCCTGGTGCTCCCCCAAGTGTATAAAGTACCTGGTGGTGGGTGGAGAGTCCGTCTCCTTCCGTGAGCGACAAGGCGGTCGTGGCAGGTTCGTAGTAGGACACAAGCTTGCCCAAATCAGTCCCCAGCAACACAGGGACTGGGAGATCCTTCACAACCCCAACAACCCTTTCTTGAACTCCCACCCCCCAGTCGATGGACACCCGAGCTTGGGGAAAGTGAGAAAGAGTGCCCTCTACTCCAGTAAGGGCAAGGGATCGGCTGGAGCTGATGCTCTCCTTTGGCACAAGGTGTGAATGAACTAACGTGATGTCAGCTCCAGTGTCTCGGAATCCGGTGACAACTTTGTCGTTCACTCTAACAGGCTGCTGCTGGTCGGTTTGGTCGCAGATTTCCTTTCCGCGGGCAAACAGAACAAAATCTGATGATCCAGGCTGTGGTTCGCTGGCGGGTTGCCTCTGCTGTCGGTGAGGTACAGGTGATACAGGTGCTTCAGGTGCTGGTGGTGTCTGTCTCCGTTCCGGACAATCGAATTTCATGTGTCCGGGCTGGCGGCAGTAGTGACAGGTGACCTCTCCAGGGGCTGCAGGCCGGGGTGCAGCAGCTGCGCTGGGTAGCCTCTGTGGCTGACGGCTCACAGGGGCAGGAGAGTCTGCCGGGGTATTGGGCTGACCTCCTCTCCAGCTGGATGGGACAGTTCTGCGTGTATCAGACACCCGGGTAGTTGCAAAGGTCTCAGCGAGGTTGCTGATGCAGGCTTGCGTTCAAGCACAAACTGTCGTACATCAGCAGGGCAAATGTTCAGAAATTGTTTGAGGACTATCAAGTCCTCCAGGACACCATAAGACCCTTTGGTGAGGCCTAGAGTCCACTGGCGGAGTGTGGTGAGCAAGCTGCTGACCACATCTCGGTATGAATCAGAAGACTTTTTCTGCCAGGTCCTGAACTTTTTGCGATAGGCTTCTGGCATCAGCTGGTATTTAGTAATGATAGCGTCTTTTATAGCAGCATAATCATTATCCTTTTCCGCAGGTAACTCTGCGAAAGCATCAAGCGCTTTGTAGCGCAGCAAAGGTGTCAGATGTCTGGACCACTGGTCTTGGGACAGACGATACTGACGGCATGCTTTTTCAAAAGACCGCAGAAACAAGTCAATGTCTGTGTCTTTTTCAATATTAGCAAATTTAAATTTTGCACTTAGGGTGGTGCAGCTCCTTCAGCAGGGAGGCTGGGCGAAGAACTCCGGCTGGCCTGTTGCTCTTTTGCCATGTTTAGCTCATGCTGTCGTTGGCGCTCCCGTTCTCACTCGTGCTTCCATGTACTGCATGTACTTTTCCAGGTCAGTCTCCATCAGTTTTCGTAATGCCTGGTGCATTACCGTGTCAGCACCCATGGACAGTCCAGTACTGGCCAGTTCCGGGCGAGTACTTTCAGAAACTCTGGGATTGGGGACCATACTGACAGCCTCCTGTGTAACTGTTGCCGCATTGCCCGCAGGTTGCTCAACCTCTGTACGCTCAGGATCTTCAGTCTCTGGTTCCCCTCGACGTGAGTCAGATGGGCTGGTATCCACTTCAGCGGACACTCCCGGCTCCCGCAGTTGCTGGGTATCCCATCTGGACAAGTCGGCTATCAGGTCCCGTTTTTTCTTGCGGAGGATGTCCATGCCCCTCGCTTTGCAAAGATTTTCCAGGTCTGCTAGGCACAGGCTCTGGTAGTTCCCGGACATTTCCATGCCAAATAAAATAAAACTTTTGGGGAGGGGTACTGGCTACACAGTCTCTCTGTATATATAAAAAATATATTGCCTTCCAGCTACACCAACGAATTAGTTTGTTTCTTGATAGCGCTAGCGCTATCTTAGATACTTTCAGCACAACACAGGTCCCAACCGCTGCCAAACACTGTCACAGGAGCCCTAGTGGTCAGACCGCAAATGGCCTTCCAAACGGTGCCAGCGCACGGATCGTGCAAACTCTGGTCGCAGTCAAGGCGTAGGAACCGTTGGGAATTGGCCTCAGACAAACCAGAAGGGAGCCTGTGAGGTACGGTAATTACAACTTTACACACTATTTCAGGGTATAACTGCCATCACCTCCGTTTTCTGAGACAGAGGAACTCACTAACTGGTTATTTCTCGACCTGCAAATAAAAACGGTTAACACACTCTATTCTGTCTAGATATCAACAATAGTAGTAGCGTCTCTCCAGAGATCTGAGTTCAGTTCCTGTGTATGCTGAATAATAGGGTAGCTGGAACAACAACTGATGATAGCGTCGGTTTATTGAAAGCAATATAAATAATTAATATATACAGAAAATTATTAAAATCAACAATTATTGAGACATGAGATAACACAGTATGAAAATAAAGGGGAGAAAAAATACTTAGTTTCATGGAAAATGTCCTTTTGTGGGAAAATCATCAAGTCCAAGCAAAATAGTTTCAAGTTCCGCAAAGTTCTTTGTTTCAGAGCAAAATTCAAAGTTCAGCAAAGTTCTTTGTTTCAGAGCAAAATTCAAAGTTCAGCAAGATGGCTGCCAACCAAGTGTCCTCTGGCTGGCAGCAGACCGATCTCATACAGGTGGAATGTGGAGGACTGAGGGAAGAGCCCCTCGCATATGCTTTTGATGAAGCTGGTTTGGGGGTGTGGCAATGCCGGCCCCCTTTGAGTTACCACCCAATGACAGTTCATTCCCTCTGAGAGATTTTAGGGCTAAACTTATAAAATGCTGTAACTCATGAACGATACACGTTATATTTAGGGGGGTAACAGATTCATACTGGTCAGAAAATACAGATTAATATGACATCAGACATGGCTAGGGCAGCGGGTCAGGTTCCTGAGAAGATTCATACCTCAATAACCGGACGGGCCATCACAATGAATTTCATATCAGCACGGTGGCCAGATTTTACCGAATAAGACTATATGAATTTCATAGCTGTGCGATATTCGGTTTTCATATACCGACAGGAAATCATACCACCCAGGCTTTCAGATTGGCCATTCATCGGTGCCAAGAAGTCTGGGGGGAAAGTAGGTTTGGAGTAGCCCCCTGCTGGGGAGGGAAGCCTTCTCTGAATAGAGTCCCCAGCTGGTGACTAGAGAGGTAATGAAAGATAAACATTCTAAGCTAATTAACACATCAAAAGACATCCTGCATCTAAGTCAGGGGCAGAGGAGAAAAACTTGTACTTTAAAAAAAAAACAGGAATGTCCGTTCTGATTCCTGTAATGGCTGCACAAATTTAGCCAGACAGCGATCAGAAATTGGACTGCGCGGCTCCTTCCAATTCGCCCGCATTTCTCACGGCTGTTCCGTGACACTCGGTGCTCCAAATGCCGAGGGAACGGGCGGCGGTACGGGGGCAGCTGCGACGGCGGTGCTGTTCGCCGCAGCTGCCACTACATTTGTTACAACTATGCTCTGTATAGCATTGCGTAAGATTTCAGCGCTATATAAATGATAAAATTGATTATAAATAAAATAAACAGCCTGCCAGCGATGACCGCTGAGGCCCGCTGTGCAAGTTGAGCAAGTAATTATCTACTTAAATATGTGTTTGTTTCCCCTGGCATAGTAGGGTTAATAGTTGCACTTTAAATTAAACCTGGTACAGTCGGTCATTGGGTGACTGGGATTCAAATTCACTAGAGGGGGTGGAGCCACAAACAGCCAGTCAGATTTCTTTGCTAGATAAACTGCTTCCATTCACACATTTTTGATGCCAGGAACTCGAAAGCTCACAAACTTGGTCATTGGGTGACTGTATGTCAAGGTTAAAAAAAGTGACAGATATTTTAGAGGTCCCCTTTTCAGGGCATATCAAGGGCTGCAGTCATTACATAGATGATCACATTGAATAAACAACTAAGAAAAAGACATCCGTATTGGAAAATATAATATTAATAGTCCACAAACAACAACCAGCATGTAGAAATAATATCCTATCTTTATTGAGGACAAAGGACAACATTCAAAGACAAAACAGCACATGTGGGGTCTCACAAATGGCTAAAAAAATACAAAAACATCAACACAAAATACTTGACTGCAGGTTATATATCAATACTGCACAATATAACTCCTGCGATGATAAGCATAAATTGCATGCAAGCAATGACACCTGACATGACAACCAGATCAATCAGTAAACCTCCATATGGTGAAAATAATACTTTAAGGAGTGTTAGGTCAGTGCTCTCAGATTAGATATAAAGTACAAGCAGTTGTAGCCCAAAAGTGAAGTGCCCAGGACCCCCACATGCTCCCTCCATGCGTTCCGCGGTTACCCGTTTCTTCAAGAGGCAGAACGCATGGAGGGAATATGGTCCAAGGTATGGGGAAGGTGGCATGGGGGGGGGGGGGGCAATCCTCCCCCTCTCTCCAGAGCCCTTGTTCAATCCATGGACAAGGGACTCTTCCCCACATTCAGTGCCCTAGTAGGAGGTGGGGGCCAACAACGCATGGGGGGGGAGGTTAATGGTTGCATCTAGGAGTCCCCGCCACCAGATGCTACTCCAGTATTAATATTATTTAGTATGTATATAGCATCGACATCTTCCGCAGCGCTGCACAGAGTATATTGTCACTGACTGTCCTCAGAGGAGCTCACAATCTAATCCTTGCCATAGTCATGTGTCCATCGTATGCTAAGGCCAATTTAGGGGAAAGCCAATTAACCACTTCACAACTGAGGGGTTTTACCCCTTCAGCATCCAAGCAATTTTCTCCTTTCAGCACTCCTTACATTCATTCGCCTATAACTTTATCATTACTTATCACAATAAAATGAACTATATCTTGTTTTTTTCACCACCAATGAGGCTTTCTTTAGGTGGGACATTATGCCAAGAATTATTTTATTCTAAATGTGTTTTAATGGGAAAATAGGAAAACATTTGGAAAAAAAAACATTATTTTTCAGTTTTCCGCCATTATAGTTTTTAAATAATGCATGCTACTATAATTAAAATCCATGTAACTTATATGCCCATTTGTCCCAGTTATTACACCGTTTAAATTATGTCCCTATCACAATGTTTGGCGCCAATATTTTATTTGCAAATAAAGGTGCATTTTTTTCAGTTTTGTGTCTATCCCTAATAACAAGCCCATAATTTATAAAGTAACAGTGTTATACCCTCTTGATATAAATATTTAAAGATTTCAGTCCCTAAGGTAACTATTTAAGTTTTTTTTTGTTGTGATTTTTTTTAATTTATTTTAATATTACAAAAAAAAAAATATTGGTAACAATTGGGGAGTGTGGTAGTTAATGAGTTAAAATGAATAGTGAAAATAATGTATTTGTATGTGAAAAAATGTTTTGGGTGTAGTATTACTTTTTAGCCACATTTTTTTTTCAGGCGTCCTGCAAGCGTCGGAAGGACGCTTGCAGGAAGGGAGGCTGGGAAACTGAGTTTTTTCACAATGATCGTGCTGCTTCTCGTAGAAGCATGCCGATCATTGCGGGGGGCAGAGATCAACGAACGGGAATGGATTTTCCCGTTTATTGATCTCCGGGCGAGCGGGCGGCGGCGTGCACGATAGCAGGAGTGCGCGCACGTGCGAGCAGGAGCGCGGACAGTGGCGGTGGCGGCGGGGGGTGCGTATATCTACGCTCCGGGCGGGGAACTGAAGTCCAAAGGAGCGTAGATATACTGTACCCGGGCGGCGAAGTGGTTAACTTTCTTCCTGTTTTAGAGCATTTGGGAGGAAACCTACGCAGACACGGGGAGAGCATGCAAACACTGTGCAGATAGCATGCTGGCTGAGACTTTAACCCAGTGCTGCAAGGAAAGAGTGCTATCCTCTATGCCACCATGCTGCCCAAGATGTAGACCACCGCTAGTTACTTCAGGGCCTCTGGTCATATTTTTGCACGTTGCTGTACTTTCTATGCTGTGTTTAATGGTACAAATTAAGCAACTCCTTGGCATTAAGGCCTCTTTCACACCAAGACGTTGCGTTTTAGGGGACGTTAAGGTCGCATAACGTACCCCTAACGCCTGGTGGTGTTGGAGGTGGACGCCAGAGTGAGCCGCACTGTGCAGCTGTTGGTGCGCCTTGTTTGTCTGATACTCTGCGGGGACCAAGTGATCGGAACACTCCACATCACGTGGTCCCGCCAGCCAATCAGCGGCCGCTCCAGGAAGTAAACACTAGTAGTGATGGGAAGTCCGGCTCATTTCAATTAATCGATTCATTGAAAAGAGCCGGACTTCCTATCTCTACTGTTCAGAATCGATTCAGAGGCAGAGCAGCAGGACTGAACCTAGTAATGGGAAGTCCGGCTCTTTTCAAAGAATCGATTCTGAACAGTAGCGATAGGAAGTCCGGCTCTTTTCAATGAATCGATTCAATGAATCGAGCCGAACTTCCCATCACTACACTGTAGTGCAGTGAATATTAAGTAGCCATGTGGCTAACAATAGCGGACTCTCCCCTCCTCCTCTCCTGCTCAAAATAAAAAAAAAAACATACAATACTGAGCATGTGCAAACAGTCTGCACCAGTGGTGCTCACCGCCAGGTCGTGATCACGCTTACGCGTAGATTCACGACCATGTTGACGCATTCCGCCTCGGACACGCTAAGCCGTGAATAGATTTTCAACCACGAAAATCTACTTCGGCTTCGCGTGAATGCGGACAGAAATCCGCATTCACGCTCGTGAAACCCGGGGCTGAAGTCGTGGTTTGCGGAAATGCGTCAAACTATGCGGAAGTGACACATTGCAGGCCAATCAGAGTGCCCCAGCCAGGCCCTAGCAACCAATCACAGGAGGGGAGCTATGCCCTCCCCTCCTGAATATAAAGTGGCGGCCATGATGGAAAAGCTCTGTCCTTGCTACTAGACTGTGGTGCTGAGAGGATTATCTCCAGGCCATTGTTGTTTGAGCAAGTGCATTTATTGTGTTAAAAACAAAGCGTTTTTTTTGCTAACACTGCTCTTATACTGTACACAGTTAGCTAGTCAGTGAGTGATTGCTGTAGTTAGTTGTAGTCAGTGTAGTGTAGTGGGAGTGTGGGAGTCTAGTGATTATTTAACTGTGTGTAGTGCTGTGCAGGCAGGTTCAGTGCTGCAGTGTAGTGGGAGTGGGGATTATCTGTGTGTAGAGTGCAGGCAGGCAGGTTAGTGCAGCTGCAGTGTTCACTTGTATATTCCAGTGACAGTTATACACTTGTACTATTTGCAGGCAGCCAGTCACACCGCCAGCGCCGCCACTCTCTGCCAGCGCTGTTCATTCATTCTGTCAGTGACCTTGTGCCGTGCCCAGTGCCCACTGCTCGCTCGCTCGCTGGCATATGAGCATCTCATTACACAGTGTGACATCCTTGTGTGCCCACTGCATCCTTCAGTGACCTAGTTGTATATCCAGTGCCCACTGCTGTGCCCACTGCATTCTTCAGTGACCTTGTACTGTGGCCACTGCATCCTTCAGTGACCTTGTACTGTGCCCACTGCATCCTTCAGTGACCTTGTACTGTGCCCACTGCATCCTTCAGTGACCTAGTTGTATATCCAGTGCCCACTGCTGTGCCCACTGCATTCTTCAGTGACCTTGTACTGTGGCCACTGCATCCTTCAGTGACCTTGTACTGTGCCCACTGCATCCTTCAGTGACCTTGTACTGTGCCCACTGCATCCTTCAGTGACCTAGTTGTATATCCAGTGCCCACTGCTGTGCCCACTGCATCCTTCAGTGACCTTGTACTGTGGCCACTGCATCCTTCAGTGACCTAGTTGTATATCCAGTGCCCACTGCTGTGCCCACTGCATCCTTCAGTGACCTTGTACTGTGGCCACTGCATCCTTCAGTGACCTTGTGCTGTGCCCACTGCATCCTTCAGTGACCTTGTACTGTGCCCACTGCATCCTTCAGTGACCTAGTTGTATATCCAGTGCCCACTGCTGTGCCCACTGCATCCTTCAGTGACCTTGTACTGTGGCCACTGCATCCTTCAGTGACCTTGTGCTGTGCCCACTGTATCCTTCAGTGACCTTGTACTGTGCCCACTGCATCCAGTGATTCATTACTAGCAACATGTCTGGCAGGGTTTCGCGGGGTGAGAGGAAAGGGAGTTCAATTGCCTCAGCCACTTCTGGGACTGCTCCACGTCCAGGGAGAGGACGCCCAGCTGTACGTGGTCGTGATGCAGCAGAAAAGGGGGCAGCAAAGCCTGGGCCGAGTCAGCGGACGCCATTGTCCAAATATTTTAAAGTTTCTGGTCCCCGTGTGGTGGTTGAGCAAATGGAACCTGACGTACTCATGGACATCATGACTTCCTCCCAGACCTCTACTGTGAGCACCACTCCAAGCAGTAGCAGCAGCAGCCAACATCCCACGCTTGTTGTGACATCCACCCCAGCACCCACTGGTCAGCAGCCCTCTCAGGATGACAGCGTTCTGTCCCTCAGTCCGGCATCTGGGAACCTGCTGATGCAAGAAGCACAGGACTTACTGGGGACTGATGTGGCAGAGATTGAGATCGGGCCACAATCACAAGCGTTGTTGAGTTCTGGTGATGAAGAAGAGGGGTCTGTGTCTGGGGATGTAGGGACAGAAGAGGAGGCGGGGGAGTCAGAGGAAGAGCTGGATTATGATGATGCTGCTGATGATGACGTTGTGGACCCTAACTATGTGCAGCCTGCTGAGTCCGTGGAAGAATGGTCAGAGCAGGATGACGAGTCACCTCGGCCTAGGCAAGGATATCGCCATATGTCAGGCAGGGGCAGGGGCATCGGCAGCAGTGGGCGTGGAGGAAGTAGACAGGACACTGCTTCAGCCGGCACCACCACCATGCAACCCCCGGCAACTACTACCACACATTGCTCCGCTGCACCCTCTGCTAGTGGGGGCCGCAGTAAATTAAAGTCACCAGTGTGGGATTGCTTTGAGGAATGTACTGATGACAAAAGGTATGCGGTGTGCAGGTTATGCAGCAAAAGATTGAGCCGTGGGAAAAGTCTGAGCAAGATGGGTATCTCATCCCTCCAGGGCCACCTGAGAAGCCGCCACTGCCGCAAGTATGCGGACTTTAAGAGGAAGCAGGCACTGCTGGCAGGGGTTCCTGAGAGCAGAAGGCCCACCAGCGCAGCAGCATCCTCCCTCCCTCAGGGTCGTGAATCCCCCACAGCAGCAGCAGCAGTAGTAGCACGCAAGCGCTCTTCCACCTCGGCTGCTCAGGACACAGACATTGAGGCTGGCAGCCAGTGTTCGTCTCTTTCCTCTGTCTCCCCTGCATCCCAGCGTCGTCAGACCCTGCTGAGCGACACCTTTCAGGGTCTGACCAAGCCTCTGCCTCCAAGCCACAGGCGGATCCGCAAACTAAATGGCTTGCTGGCCCGGGCCATGGCATCACAGCTGCTTCCCTACTCCCTGGTGCAGGAGGGGAGCGCCATGCGGACGCTGCTCCAATTTGGCATCCCCGAGTGGCAAGTCCCCAGTCGCCACTATTTCAGCAGGAGCGCGATCCCAGCACTCCACAAGTTTGCGGTGGAAAACGTGGCCCGTTCCCTGGACTACTCTGTGGGCAAGCGGGTCCACGTGACCATGGACTCGTGGAGTAGCAGATTTGGGACAGGTCGCTACCTGTCCTTTACGGCCCACTGGGTGACACTGATGGAAGGGAGGGAGGACAAGAGCGCATCAGCCCAGCTAGTGGTGCCACCACGCGGGATCAGGGGGGATGCAGAAGGGTCCTGTCACGACACTCCCTCAGCACCCGGAAAGCAAGCCCGCCTCGGCAGCAGCAGCGCCAAGCCTCGGCACTGCCAAGCCCTTTTAAAATTGGTGACCCTGGGGAAGGAGAGGCTTACGGCCACCAACGTCCTGGCCGCCCTCAGGAAGCAGGAGCGGAGGTGGCTGACCCCCAGAGGCCTGGAAGTGGGGTATGTGGCAGCCGATAACGGGGCCAACCTGGTGGCAGCAGTGCAGCAGGGAAACCTCCAGCACATCCCCTGCTTGGCCCACGTGCTCAATCTTGTGGTGCAGCGCTTCTTGCGCACCTACCAGGGGATGAGCGAGCTGCTGCAGGATGCCCGGGCGGTGGTACGCTTTTTCCGCCTGTCAGCCACTGCCTCTGCACTCTTGTCCACCTTACAGCAGCAGTATGGAAGGCCACAACACCGGATGATCATCGACATGCCAGTTCGCTGGAATTCGACTCTGGCCATGTTGGAGCGGCTGTGTCAGCACAGGCTGGCTCTTAGGGCCTACATGCTAGACCCAAGTGTCCCCAGCAACCAGCAAGTCCCCATGATTACTGCCACTCAGTGGACACTGATGCAGCAAGTATGCCTGGTGCTGAGTCCCTTCCTGGAGGCAACCAAGATGGTCAGTGAGGAGCGGGCCTCTGTGTGCCAGTGGGTGCCCTTGGTTTGTCTACTGGAGCAGGCAATGGACAATTTAATTGAGCGTGGGGATGAAGCCCTGAGGTAGTTGGAAGAACAGGAGCAGATGGCAGCACAGTCCAGCTCAGAGGAGGGCTCACAGCAGGTAGTGGAAGAGTTGGAGGTCCCTAACCTGAATGAGGAGGAGGAGGAGGAGCAGAGTGCAGCAGGCGTTGTACATGGATGGCGGTTTGAGGAGGACAACGACATGGCACAGGAAGAGGACAGGCATGCGTTATGGGACAATGGCGAGGACGAGGGAGATCTTGCTGGCAGGGCCCACTTGTTTCCCATGGCTGTGCACATGTTGCGCTGCCTTCGCAGGGACCCCCGGGTGATCCAGATGCGTTCAAGGGAGGACATCTGGATTACCTTGATGCTTGATCCCCGTCTGAAGGGGAAGCTGGGAGACTTAATGACGCCATCCACCACCGAGCAACGCACAAGGGAGTTGAAGGAGGCCCTTGTGCGCAGACTACTGGAAGCATTCCCCCAGCCTTCCACCCCCACTGTAACTGCTCTGCCAAGCCAGCAAGAGGTGCCTGCCATTGCCACTAGCAGCACAACAACAACCACCAGCAGCAGCAGCAGCAACTGGCGCCCTGGAGACCTGAAGAGCCTAAGCAAGAGCCTGTATGCAGTGCAGCAGCCCAGAACAGAGGTGCCCGCCACAGCATCCACCACCAACCAGCACAAGCAACGACTGACCACCATGGTGTCTGACTATATGGGGTCATCCAGCGGGCTCAATGACACCGACAGCCCCGTGGACCCCTTGGAGTACTGGGTCAAGAGACTGGACATCTGGAGCGAGCTTTCCCAGTACGCCCTGGAACTCCTATCCTGCCCTCCTTCCAGTGTCCTCTCAGAGAGATGCTTTAGTGCGGCCGGTGGCGTGGTCACAGAGAAGCGCTCTCGGCTCTCCCACGCCTCTGTGGACAAACTCACCTTCCTGAAAATCAACCAGGCTTGGGTGGAAGGTGAGTATCTGGCCCCTATTGTCGGACACAGGGGGACATGAAGTGGCTGCTGCATGTGCTGTTGTTAACTATGCCTGCCTTTATAAAGACATTTACTACCTGCCTAGTGCCTACCTTGGTTAATTTTTTGGTGTTATGGTACTACTACCAGTAACAACAAAAAACGAGTGACCGCCACTCAATGAATTATAAAAGTACAAAACTTTATTGGTCAATAGCTCTTCCAAACCCCAGCTATTCCCCACAATCCAAACCTCCCCCCCATAAAAAACTGCATAGGTTATTCTTCTAGGAGCGCTCCCAACCTCACATCCATCACCAGTTACACCACACACACACAATCCAGATCGGCCGATCTTAAGACTGACATTCTGTGGAAACTGAGATTTTGCAAAGGGTTGCCCACTTCCATTGGACTGGAACCATCAACTCATCTGGTACCTGGATCTTCAACAATTCACCAAAACCCCCAGGTAAACTTTCGTAAGCATAACAAAGTCCTTCTCCTTACGCCGCCTTCATGGCCGGATTCCGCCTTACTGACAGCCTGCGGCTGTAAGATCAAATAACAGCCAAGCCCAGTCAGCCTGTGACAGTAACAGTCATTCAAAGCAGGGGATCCTCTTCACCACGGCCACCAAACGTCTAACAAAAGCTTTTACCTTGTTGCTTCAAAGTGAGGGAGTATTCATGGATGTGTTGCGGCGTCCCGCAGCACCAGGTACCTGGTTTGTGCAGCCCGGTGGACGGACATTAACCCTGCGGCATCCATGAGGTAAAGGAGCGTCCCATCAACCTCTTGCAGTTAGCCACGCCCACATACGCGTTACGCCCACATCACGTGGGCTTCTTCAGTGTGATGCTGCTGTGGATGAAAGGCAGTGGGCGTGCTCTCTCTTTTGAGCAGTAACTTTAAACCAAGCCTCATTCTGACAAGCGGGACCGATCCTCCTTTTCACATTACTAGAGCTCACTCTGTTGCAACCATGCCTCGTTTTCATCATAGCAGGGAAGTACATACCCAATATACCGATATATTCATCTGCTGTAGCTCATCAGATTATTACTTGCACTCTTTCAAATTTCATATACATCTTGACGGGCTCTTTAATCATAGGACCCCATAGTCCCATAATGTCGTTTTGCATAATAATTTCCACAAATTCTTACATGCAACCGACATACATTCTGAACGACTTTTAATGCTGCCTTAAAGGGGAATATTCCACTCCAGATCTCACAGCAATCCACATACAGTTTCTCACCTACAACTCATTTATTTCTTATATGCAGGTAGAAAATGGACTAGATTTAAATCTGAATTCAATCCATTTGGAATTAATGTTCCTAAATTGTAAATCCACCTGTTCTCGATCTGGTATAGTAATTTTTCGTGATCACCCCCTCGTTTATTCCTTTTAGGTTTTAAAATACCCTTAAACCGCAAACAATCCGGATTTCTGTCATGAAACAAAGCAAAATGTGCACCCAAAGGACTTTTTTCATCTGCTTCTTTGATGTTGGTAACATGCTCCCCTATGCGTTCTTTTAGTTTTCTCTTGGTTTTTCCTATGTATTTAAGCCCACATGGGCACATAATCATGTAAATTACTCCTTCTGATTTACAATTGATAAAACTTCGTATCTCATATTCTTTAGTCTCTTTGGCATTCTTAAAGGTTTTTGTTCTCTCAACCAGCTTACAGTGTATACACGAGCCACAGGGAAACATTCCATTTGGTATTGGACCTAAAAAGCCTCGTCCATCATTTTTCTTAGTGCTTTTAGAGTACACTTCGGCCCTAACCAATGTATCCTTTAAATTTGGTGCCCTTCGAGGAGTCAGAAGTGGGTATGGACCCACCGCCCTGAGTATGTCAGGATCCAAGCTCAGGACATGCCAGTGCTTCTGTAATACTTTTCTTAATTGGGGCCAGTGTGAACCATAAGTGGTGACGAGCCTAACCTTGTCATCACCACTTTTCCTGGTCCTCTTTTTAAGACATTCCTCCCTATCAAGGGATGAGGCTTTTTCAAGAGCCTCTTCAAGAACATATTCAGGATACTCTCTTTTTCTGAACCGGTCACACATTTTAAGCGCTTCCTCTTGGAATTCCTCATCTTTAGAGCAATTCCGTCGGACCCGTACAAGCTGGCCATAGGGTATCCCCCACTT
Source organism: Hyperolius riggenbachi (assembly GCF_040937935.1). NCBI lineage: Eukaryota > Metazoa > Chordata > Amphibia > Anura > Hyperoliidae > Hyperolius > Hyperolius riggenbachi. The sequence goes on from NC_090649.1 coordinate 29,660,897, forward strand.
CTGACTCTCAGGGTGAAAACTTGTTCCATGTAAATAAGTATTACCTGCTGTTCTCTTTCTGTATAGAACTGTCTCTAGTCTATTATTTCCCTTTCTTATTTCCAAGTCCAAAAAGGAAATTTTCTCCATGCTTATAGTGAAAGTCACTCTTAAATTCCTAGAATTTACATTTAGTCCCCCTAAGAACTCCATCAGAGCATCATAGGGACCTCTCCAGACGAGGAGGGCGTCGTCAATGTAACGAAGCCAGAGGGCCGCGTGCGCACCAAAAGCCGGTCGGCGATAGACATCCTGCCTCTCCCACGCCCCGAGATGCAAACATGCATAGGCCGGTGCGCACGCGGCCCCCATCGACGTCCCCCTCGTCTGTCGGTACAACACCCCATCTGCCAGGAAACAATTATTTGTCAACACCAACTGTAAAAGATCAATGACCACCCGGTTTCTCTCGCCCATCCAGCCCCTGTATGAGTCAAGAAAATAACTCACCGCCTCCACACCCACCCTGTGGGGTATGGAGGTATACAGGGACTCGATGTCGATCCCCACCAGATAGTCAGTGTCCTCCACTTCAAAGTCCTTAATCAAATTTAACAGTTCTCTGGTATCTCTAACAAAGGAGGGCAGTTCCTCCACCAATCCCTTCAGATTCTCATCAATAAATATCCCGATTTTTTCCAGCGGGCCATCAATTGCCGCCACAATGGGGCGGCCTGGAGGGCATTCCATATTTTTGTGTACTTTTGGAATTAGGTACAGAACTGGTATTTTGTAATGATCCAATTTCATAAACTGGTACTCACTAGCAGAAATTGCTCCTTGTGACAGGGCTATATTCAGAATTTTATCTCTCTTTTTAATGATATCTGGAAAAGGATTCTCCCTTAGTCTGGCGTAAGTCTCACTACACCCCAACTGTCTATTCATCTCTTTAAAGTAAGCTTCCTTACTCCATAAGACAATATTGCCCCTCTTGTCACTCCCCCTGATGATGATGTCCTCAGCCTCCTTGAGTTCAAGCAATGCCTGTCTCTCCTGTGGGGAGAGATTGTCAAAACGACTCCCCCAATAGAGTTTTCCAAGATCTCTACTGACCAAGTCAGAAAAGATCTGTACACTCTTATTCATGGAGAGAGAAGGCATATACCTGGACATCTTTTTCAGGTTAGTATAGGCAACACCACCAGGGGGAGCTGTCACACAATCACCTCCTTCATCAAGAAGGGTTCTCTCTTAAAGAGATTCTGTCATCCAACGATCTAGTATTGGGACCTGCCTCAGCTGGTTCTTCAGGCGAAGGAAACTTTTCATTTTTTCCAGCAAACATTTTTTTGAACAAAACCCGCCGTAAAAAGAATTGAATGTCTTTAAATGTGTCAAAGGGATCACCTCCACACACTGGGGAAAAAGATAGTCCTTTATTAAGGACTGAGACATGATGTTCTGACAGCAGAAAATTACTCAAATTCAAAATATTATTATTATCCTCTTCACCTTCATAACCAGCCACGGTCTGTTCCTCTACTCTCTGTTTCTCTTCCCCTTTCTGTACGGTTGAACTCTCTTTTTCAAGATTGGTTGGGGGTCCCTACATTAAAATTTAAAAACAATAATGGTGCACAAGCCAGCCTGGGGCCCCAGGAACTCTCACTGCCCGGGGCCCCAGAACCAGCATGCAACACCATATGTGAGCGCAGCCAAGCCCTGGATCTGCCACACCCAGGAGCTTGTCCCCAACTGCTCTGAAACTTACCAAACACACAGGAGAAACTCACTTCCCAAACAGTTCTCTGCTGCTTATATAGAGCCTGCAGGCTGCTTGTAAGCCAATCAAGAAGTGCACATACACATGACACCTAGTCTGCAGTGATTGATTCAAACAGAAGCTGAGCTACTCAGCTAGTCATAGGAGAGGGTTTCAGTTGCATATAGACAATGGCTATATGGCCAGCAGGGGGCACCAGCGTGCAGGATATACCCTCTCATCTGCCCCCCTCCTAACTAAACTGCATGGGAATCTACATTAAAATTTAAAAACAATAATGGTGCACAAGCCAGCCTGGGGCCCCAGGAACTCTCACTGCCCGGGGCCCCAGAACCAGCATGCAACACCATATGTGAGCGCAGCCAAGCCCTGGATCTGCCACACCCAGGAGCTTGTCCCCAACTGCTCTGAAACTTACCAAACACACAGGAGAAACTCACTTCCCAAACAGTTCTCTGCTGCTTATATAGAGCCTGCAGGCTGCTTGTAAGCCAATCAAGAAGTGCACATACACATGACACCTAGTCTGCAGTGATTGATTCAAACAGAAGCTGAGCTACTCAGCTAGTCATAGGAGAGGGTTTCAGTTGCATATAGACAATGGCTATATGGCCAGCAGGGGGCACCAGCGTGCAGGATATACCCTCTCATCTGCCCCCCTCCTAACTAAACTGCATGGGAATCTACATTAAAATTTAAAAACAATAATGGTGCACAAGCCAGCCTGGGGCCCCAGGAACTCTCACTGCCCGGGGCCCCAGAACCAGCATGCAACACCATATGTGAGCGCAGCCAAGCCCTGGATCTGCCACACCCAGGAGCTTGTCCCCAACTGCTCTGAAACTTACCAAACACACAGGAGAAACTCACTTCCCAAACAGTTCTCTGCTGCTTATATAGAGCCTGCAGGCTGCTTGTAAGCCAATCAAGAAGTGCACATACACATGACACCTAGTCTGCAGTGATTGATTCAAACAGAAGCTGAGCTACTCAGCTAGTCATAGGAGAGGGTTTCAGTTGCATATAGACAATGGCTATATGGCCAGCAGGGGGCACCAGCGTGCAGGATATACCCTCTCATCTGCCCCCCTCCTAACTAAACTGCATGGGAATCTACATTAAAATTTAAAAACAATAATGGTGCACAAGCCAGCCTGGGGCCCCAGGAACTCTCACTGCCCGGGGCCCCAGAACCAGCATGCAACACCATATGTGAGCGCAGCCAAGCCCTGGATCTGCCACACCCAGGAGCTTGTCCCCAACTGCTCTGAAACTTACCAAACACACAGGAGAAACTCACTTCCCAAACAGTTCTCTGCTGCTTATATAGAGCCTGCAGGCTGCTTGTAAGCCAATCAAGAAGTGCACATACACATGACACCTAGTCTGCAGTGATTGATTCAAACAGAAGCTGAGCTACTCAGCTAGTCATAGGAGAGGGTTTCAGTTGCATATAGACAATGGCTATATGGCCAGCAGGGGGCACCAGCGTGCAGGATATACCCTCTCATCTGCCCCCCTCCTAACTAAACTGCATGGGAATCTACATTAAAATTTAATTTGTTTGGGAAGTGAGTTTCTCCTGTGTGTTTGGTAAGTTTCAGAGCAGTTGGGGACAAGCTCCTGGGTGTGGCAGATCCAGGGCTTGGCTGCGCTCACATATGGTGTTGCATGCTGGTTCTGGGGCCCCGGGCAGTGAGAGTTCCTGGGGCCCCAGGCTGGCTTGTGCACCATTATTGTTTTTAAATTTTAATGTAGATTCCCATGCAGTTTAGTTAGGAGGGGGGCAGATGAGAGGGTATATCCTGCACGCTGGTGCCCCCTGCTGGCCATATAGCCATTGTCTATATGCAACTGAAACCTTCTCCTATGACTAGCTGAGTAGCTCAGCTTCTGTTTGAATCAATCACTGCAGACTAGGTGTCATGTGTATGTGCACTTCTTGATTGGCTTACAAGCAGCCTGCAGGCTCTATATAAGCAGCAGAGAACTGTTTGGGAAGTGAGTTTCTCCTGTGTGTTTGGTAAGTTTCAGAGCAGTTGGGGACAAGCTCCTGGGTGTGGCAGATCCAGGGCTTGGCTGCGCTCACATATGGTGTTGCATGCTGGTTCTGGGGCCCCGGGCAGTGAGAGTTCCTGGGGCCCCAGGCTGGCTTGTGCACCATTATTGTTTTTAAATTTTAATGTAGATTCCCATGCAGTTTAGTTAGGAGGGGGGCAGATGAGAGGGTATATCCTGCACGCTGGTGCCCCCTGCTGGCCATATAGCCATTGTCTATATGCAACTGAAACCCTCTCCTATGACTAGCTGAGTAGCTCAGCTTCTGTTTGAATCAATCACTGCAGACTAGGTGTCATGTGTATGTGCACTTCTTGATTGGCTTACAAGCAGCCTGCAGGCTCTATATAAGCAGCAGAGAACTGTTTGGGAAGTGAGTTTCTCCTGTGTGTTTGGTAAGTTTCAGAGCAGTTGGGGACAAGCTCCTGGGTGTGGCAGATCCAGGGCTTGGCTGCGCTCACATATGGTGTTGCATGCTGGTTCTGGGGCCCCGGGCAGTGAGAGTTCCTGGGGCCCCAGGCTGGCTTGTGCACCATTATTGTTTTTAAATTTTAATGTAGATTCCCATGCAGTTTAGTTAGGAGGGGGGCAGATGAGAGGGTATATCCTGCACGCTGGTGCCCCCTGCTGGCCATATAGCCATTGTCTATATGCAACTGAAACCCTCTCCTATGACTAGCTGAGTAGCTCAGCTTCTGTTTGAATCAATCACTGCAGACTAGGTGTCATGTGTATGTGCACTTCTTGATTGGCTTACAAGCAGCCTGCAGGCTCTATATAAGCAGCAGAGAACTGTTTGGGAAGTGAGTTTCTCCTGTGTGTTTGGTAAGTTTCAGAGCAGTTGGGGACAAGCTCCTGGGTGTGGCAGATCCAGGGCTTGGCTGCGCTCACATATGGTGTTGCATGCTGGTTCTGGGGCCCCGGGCAGTGAGAGTTCCTGGGGCCCCAGGCTGGCTTGTGCACCATTATTGTTTTTAAATTTTAATGTAGATTCCCATGCAGTTTAGTTAGGAGGGGGGCAGATGAGAGGGTATATCCTGCACGCTGGTGCCCCCTGCTGGCCATATAGCCATTGTCTATATGCAACTGAAACCCTCTCCTATGACTAGCTGAGTAGCTCAGCTTCTGTTTGAATCAATCACTGCAGACTAGGTGTCATGTGTATGTGCACTTCTTGATTGGCTTACAAGCAGCCTGCAGGCTCTATATAAGCAGCAGAGAACTGTTTGGGAAGTGAGTTTCTCCTGTGTGTTTGGTAAGTTTCAGAGCAGTTGGGGACAAGCTCCTGGGTGTGGCAGATCCAGGGCTTGGCTGCGCTCACATATGGTGTTGCATGCTGGTTCTGGGGCCCCGGGCAGTGAGAGTTCCTGGGGCCCCAGGCTGGCTTGTGCACCATTATTGTTTTTAAATTTTAATGTAGATTCCCATGCAGTTTAGTTAGGAGGGGGGCAGATGAGAGGGTATATCCTGCACGCTGGTGCCCCCTGCTGGCCATATAGCCATTGTCTATATGCAACTGAAACCCTCTCCTATGACTAGCTGAGTAGCTCAGCTTCTGTTTGAATCAATCACTGCAGACTAGGTGTCATGTGTATGTGCACTTCTTGATTGGCTTACAAGCAGCCTGCAGGCTCTATATAAGCAGCAGAGAACTGTTTGGGAAGTGAGTTTCTCCTGTGTGTTTGGTTGGGGGTCCCTGTCCAGCCTCTGCTGGGGGTTTTTGCGGGTATTCCCTCTTTGATCTATATTCTTTTTCTTTTTGACTATTTTTTTGTTTGCTTTTTGGGCCTCTTCTTCGTCTTCTTCTTCCTCTTCTGTTCCCTCCTCGTCCTCTAAAAAAAGGACAGATTTACCAGAAGAGGAAGGAGACCCACCCATGCTATCTTCATCTTCTGTATCTTTTCTGCTTCTACCCCTAGATCTAGATCTTGCCCGACCTGGCTTACAATTGTAAAATTCTCCTTCCTTCCATTCCTTGATATCAATCTGAAATTTAGCTTGTTTTACCGATTTTATCCGTTTTTGAGTTAATTCAACTTCTCGTTTAACCAGTTCATTCAAACGTTCAAAATCACTATGTGACCGATAACATTCTAACCTCGCCACACTTTCTTTTATTTCTGATTGTAAACTCTCCAATTGTATTGTTTCTTCCTCAATCATGATTTTCATCACATTGAGATCAGAGGCAATTGCCATAGCCTTCCATTTGGTCATAAATCGTGGATTTTGGAGATGACCAGCTGGAACAAATCTGTTTCTCATACCCCATGGCACCACCCCCTTATCGACATACGATTGTGTGGTGCTTATACTCCACTTCCGCCTTAAATGTCTTAGAGTGAGTTTCTTGTGTATTCTGAAAAATCTTTTCAATTCCTGTAATTCATCATGATCATTCTCAGATGTCTCTTTAAATGCTGAGGAGATATCAGAGTCAATCTCGGTCCCCAATCTGTATGCCATTGTGAAGCCCAGAGAGAGAGCACTCAACACTAACAATTAAAAACTTGGTGTGAACCCCTTACAAGGTTTGCAGTGGGAGGCTAGAGATGGAATTGCAATCAATTGACCTAAAAAGACCGTTCAACACAGAAATTGTGGATTCTACAAAAATTGGATGATAATCTGGTGCACAGGTCCTTAAATAATTAATTCACCCAATTAAGGGGAAGGCAGGTCACTAAACTTAATTAGCAACAACAAAAAACGAGTGACCGCCACTCAATGAATTATAAAAGTACAAAACTTTATTGGTCAATAGCTCTTCCAAACCCCAGCTATTCCCCACAATCCAAACCTCCCCCCCATAAAAAACTGCATAGGTTATTCTTCTAGGAGCGCTCCCAACCTCACATCCATCACCAGTTACACCACACACACACAATCCAGATCGGCCGATCTTAAGACTGACATTCTGTGGAAACTGAGATTTTGCAAAGGGTTGCCCACTTCCATTGGACTGGAACCATCAACTCATCTGGTACCTGGATCTTCAACAATTCACCAAAACCCCCAGGTAAACTTTCGTAAGCATAACAAAGTCCTTCTCCTTACGCCGCCTTCATGGCCGGATTCCGCCTTACTGACAGCCTGCGGCTGTAAGATCAAATAACAGCCAAGCCCAGTCAGCCTGTGACAGTAACAGTCATTCAAAGCAGGGGATCCTCTTCACCACGGCCACCAAACGTCTAACAAAAGCTTTTACCTTGTTGCTTCAAAGTGAGGGAGTATTCATGGATGTGTTGCGGCGTCCCGCAGCACCAGGTACCTGGTTTGTGCAGCCCGGTGGACGGACATTAACCCTGCGGCATCCATGAGGTAAAGGAGCGTCCCATCAACCTCTTGCAGTTAGCCACGCCCACATACGCGTTACGCCCACATCACGTGGGCTTCTTCAGTGTGATGCTGCTGTGGATGAAAGGCAGTGGGCGTGCTCTCTCTTTTGAGCAGTAACTTTAAACCAAGCCTCATTCTGACAAGCGGGACCGATCCTCCTTTTCACATTACTAGAGCTCACTCTGTTGCAACCATGCCTCGTTTTCATCATAGCAGGGAAGTACATACCCAATATACCGATATATTCATCTGCTGTAGCTCATCAGATTATTACTTGCACTCTTTCAAATTTCATATACATCTTGACGGGCTCTTTAATCATAGGACCCCATAGTCCCATAATGTCGTTTTGCATAATAATTTCCACAAATTCTTACATGCAACCGACATACATTCTGAACGACTTTTAATGCTGCCTTAAAGGGGAATATTCCACTCCAGATCTCACAGCAATCCACATACAGTTTCTCACCTACAACTCATTTATTTCTTATATGCAGGTAGAAAATGGACTAGATTTAAATCTGAATTCAATCCATTTGGAATTAATGTTCCTAAATTGTAAATCCACCTGTTCTCGATCTGGTATAGTAATTTTTCGTGATCACCCCCTCGTTTATTCCTTTTAGGTTTTAAAATACCCTTAAACCGCAAACAATCTGGATTTCTGTCATGAAACAAAGCAAAATGTGCACCCAAAGGACTTTTTTCATCTGCTTCTTTGATGTTTGTAACATGCTACCCTATGCGTTCTTTTAGTTTTCTCTTGGTTTTTCCTATGTATTTAAGCCCACATGGGCACATAATCATGTAAATTACTCCTTCTGATTTACAATTGATAAAACTTCGTATCTCATATTCTTTAGTCTCTTTGGCATTCTTAAAGGTTTTTGTTCTCTCAACCAGCTTACAGTGTATACACGAGCCACAGGGAAACATTCCATTTGGTATTGGACCTAAAAAGCCTCGTCCATCATTTTTCTTAGTGCTTTTAGAGTACACTTCGGCCCTAACCAATGTATCCTTTAAATTTGGTGCCCTTCGAGGAGTCAGAAGTGGGTATGGACCCACCGCCCTGAGTATGTCAGGATCCAAGCTCAGGACATGCCAGTGCTTCTGTAATACTTTTCTTAATTGGGGCCAGTGTGAACCATAAGTGGTGACGAGCCTAACCTTGTCATCACCACTTTTCCTGGTCCTCTTTTTAAGACATTCCTCCCTATCAAGGGATGAGGCTTTTTCAAGAGCCTCTTCAAGAACTACTACCAGTAAGTTGCCATGGTCCTCCTTCTGAGCTGCTGAAATGACCGCCCGCTTTGTCCTCCTGACTCAGTCGCTACTACACTCTGCGTTCACACTGCCCGGGTCACCGGGTGCATTTAATTTTTTGGCCAGCACTATGACGCTGTGCTACTACTACTGTGCTGCTGCTGCTGAACTGACCGCCCGCTTTGTCCTCCTGACTCAGTCGCTACTACACTCTGCGTTCACACTGCCCGGGTCGCCGGGTGCATTTAATTTTTTGGCCAGCACTATGACGCTGTGCTACTACTACTGTGCTGCTGCTGCTGAACTGACCGCCCGCTTTGTCCTCCTGACTCAGTCGCTACTACACTCTGCGTTCACACTGCCCGGGTCGCCGGGTGCATTTAATTTTTTGGCCAGCACTATGACGCTGTGCTACTACTACTGTGCTGCTGCTGCTGAACTGACCGCCCGCTTTGTCCTCCTGACTCAGTCGCTACTACACTCTGCGTTCACACTGCCCGGGTCACCGGGTGCATTTAATTTTTTGGCCAGCACTATGACGCTGTGCTACTACTACTGTGCTGCTGCTGCTGAACTGACCGCCCGCTTTGTCCTCCTGACTCAGTCGCTACTACACTCTGCGTTCACACTGCCCGGGTCACCGGGTGCATTTAATTTTTTGGCCAGCACTATGACGCTGTGCTACTACTACTGTGCTGCTGCTGCTGAACTGACCGCCCGCTTTGTCCTCCTGACTCAGTCGCTACTACACTCTGCGTTCACACTGCCCGGGTCGCCGGGTGCATTTAATTTTTTGGCCAGCACTATGACGCTGTGCTACTACTACTGTGCTGCTGCTGCTGAACTGACCGCCCGCTTTGTCCTCCTGACTCAGTCGCTACTACACTCTGCATTCACACTGCCCGGGTCGCCGGGTGCATTTAATTTTTTGGCCAGCACTATGACGCTGTGCCACTACTACTGTGCTGCTGCTGCTGAACTGACCGCCCGCTTTGTCCTCCTGACTCAGTCGCTACTACACTCTGCGTTCACACTGCCCGGGTCGCCGGGTGCATTTAATTTTTTGGCCAGCACTATGACGCTGTGCTACTACTACTGTGCTGCTGCTGCTGAACTGACCGCCCGCTTTGTCCTCCTGACTCAGTCGCTACTACACTCTGCGTGCACACTGCCCGGGTCGCCGGGTGCATTTAATTTTTTGGCCAGCACTATGACGCTGTGCTACTACTGCTGTGCTGCTGCTGCTGAAATGACCGCCCGCTTTGTCCTCCTGACTCAGTCGCTACTACACTCTGCGTTCACACTGCCCGGGTCGCCTGGTGCATTTAATTTTTTGGCCAGCACTATGACGCTGTGCTACTACTACTGTGCTGCTGCTGCTGAACTGACCGCCCGCTTTGTCCTCCTGACTCAGTCGCTACTACACTCTGCGTTCACACTGCCCGGGTCGCCGGGTGCATTTAATTTTTTGGCCAGCACTATGACGCTGTGCTACTACTACTGTGCTGCTGCTGCTGAACTGACCGCCCGCTTTGTCCTCCTGACTCAGTCGCTACTACACTCTGCGTTCACACTGCCCGGGTCGCCGGGTGCATTTAATTTTTTGGCCAGCACTATGACGCTGTGCTGCTACTACTACCACCAGTATGTTGCCGTGGTCCTTCTGTGCTGCTGAACTGACCGCCTGCATAGTCCTTCTCCTGACTCAGTCGCTACCACCACTGCACTCTGCGTTCACACTGCCCGTGTCCACTGACAACTCTGCTGCGATGTCATTGCTAATTGCTGCAAAAAAAACAAAAAAAAAAATTACAAAAACCTCTCTGGAGCCTTTTTGCCGTCAGCCACTCATCCTCCTCCAGCGGTACCTTCGCCACCAAGTGCCATTGGAACTCGCCTTCACCTCTTTGACTGCTTAACGCGTATATCCCTTTTTAAAACCACTTATTACCAATTAATAGCCCCATTTAAAGTGTTGATTTCACTTTAAAATCCATTTTCTCTAGAAAAAAATTTTTGGGGGGAATTTTTTATGTTGAAGTTATGTTGCCCCTTATCACCTCGATAATCCATGCAATTTGGGGGACTGTAGCATGTATGGGGGCTTTGTTATTAACGTTAAAAGAAAATCCGCCTCCGGGCGTGAATCCGCGCGTGATTACGCCATTCACGGGAAAAAATCCGCGTGGTTGCGTGGACACGGACGAAAATCCGCATGCGGCGGGGCCGAATGCGGATTTTTTTTTGCAACCACGCGGATTTCCGAATTCGTGGATGAGGCACATCCGAGCATCCCTGGTCTGCACAGCATGCTGCACATTCAAATAACATGCAGCATTACAATGTAACGCAACGTGGGCACTGTGAACAGCCCATTGATTTTTCATTACTGTGCAGAGCCGGATTAAGGCCAAATGGGGCCCTAAGCAAAGTAGCAGATTTGGGCCCCCTCCCTCAATCCCCCTCCCTCCCCCCCCTTCCCATGGTCACAGCTGTCTAATTTAAAACTCCTCTGAGGACAGTCAGTGACATGACTATGTACTCAGTAACGTGCAGCAGAAAATGTCAGTGCTATATAAATACATAATAATAATATGGTAGGACATTAGACTATGACTATGGTAGGATTAGAGTGTGAGCTCCTCTGAGGACAGTCAGTGACATGACTATGTACTCTGTACAGTGCTGCAGAAGATGTCAGTGCAATATAAATACATAATAATAATATGGTAGGACATTAGGCTATGATTATAGTAGGATTAGAGTGTGAGCTCCTCTGAGGACAGTCAGTGACATGACTATGTACTCTGTAAAGTGCTGCAGAAGGTGTCAGTGCTATATAAATACATAATAATAATAATATAGTAGGACATAAGACTATGACTATGGTAAGATTAAACTGTGAGCTCCTCTGAGGACAGTCAGTGAAAGACTATGTACTCAGTAACGTGCAGCAGAAGATGTCAGTGCTATATAAATACATAATAATAATATGGTAGGACATTAGGCTATGACTATGGTAGGATTAGAGTGTGAGCTCCTCTGAGGACAGTCAGTGACATGACTATGTACTCTGTAAAGTGCTGCAGAAGATGTCAGTGCTGCATAAATAAATAATAAATGGTAGCACATTGGGCTATGACTATGGTAGAGCAGCATGGTGGCCTAGTGGTTAGCACTCTCACCTTGCAGCGCTGGGTCCCTGATTTGAATCCCAGCCAGGTCGACCTTTGCATGGAGTTTGTATGCCCCCCGGTGTATGCGTGGGTTTCCTCTGGGCACTTGGGTTTCCTCCCACACCCCAAAAACATACAGATAAGTTCATTAACTTCCCCCTAAATTGGCCCTGGCCAGCAATTCTGTTACATACATAGTAGGACTATGGTAGGGTTTAGAGTGTGAGCTCCTCTGAGGACAGTCAGTGACACGACTATGTACTCTATACAGCGCTGCAGAAGATGTCAGTGCTAAATAAAAATTAATAATAAAAAATGGTAGGATTAGCTTGTGAACTCCTCTGAGGACAGTCAGTGGCATGACTATGTACTCTGTAAAGTGCTGCAGAAGATCATGTCAGTGTTATATAAATGCATAATAATAATAATAATAATATGGTAGGACATTAGAGGGATGCACAGAGGGGATGCGGGTAGGGTGAGGCAAAGAAGGTGGGCACAGGGGGGGGGGCGCATGGAAGGTGGGCACAGGGGGAACGCATGGAAGGTGGGCACAGGGGGGACGCATTGAAAGTGGGCATGGGGGGGAAGCATGGAAGGTGGGAACAGGGGGACGCAAGGAAGGTAGGTACAGGGGCACGCAAGGAAAGTGGGCACAGGGGCACGCAAGGAAGGTGGGCACAGGGGGAACGCAAGGAAGGTGGGCACAGGGGGAACACAAGGAAGGTGGGCACAGGGGCACGCAAGGAAGGTGGGCATAGGGGGAACGCAAGGAAGGTGGGCACAGGGGGAACGCAAGGTAGGTGGGCACAGGGGGAACGCAAGAAAGGTGGGCACAGGGGGAACGCAAGGAAGGTGGGCACAGGGGCACGCAAGGAAGGTGGGCACGGGGGTTCGCATGGAAGGTGGGCACAGGGGCACGCAAGGAAGGTGGGCACAGGGGGGGGGGCGCATGGAAGGTGGGCACAGGGGGAACGCAAGGAAGGTGGGCACAGGGGCATGCAAGGAAGGTGGGGGCACGGGGGGGGCGCATGGAAGGTGGGCACAGGGGCACGCAAGGAAGGTGGGCACAGGGGGGGGGGGCACATGGAAGGTGGGCACAGCGCAGGATGCAAGGAAGGTGAGCACAGAGCAGGATGAAAGGAGAGAAATCACAGAGAGATGCACAGGGATAGAGGGTGGGCACAGAGATGGAGACAGAATAGTAAAGAATATAGATCAAAGGGCAAAGATAAGAAGCCAGAGTATGTCACCCCTTCCCTCTCTGGCTGAGTGTCCTCAGTCTGGCTGCGTCTCCACTCCCATCTCCATGTACGGCTTGCAGGCTATGTAGCTGTTATCTCTGTCTCCTTCCATGTACAGCTGCGGGCTGTGTCTCTGATCTTCCTCTCCTCCATGTGCAGCTCCCAGTGCTCGGCTCGTTCCACTGCTCCTCACTCCTCTAGTACAAATTTCGCGCCACAGACAGTAGCTGCTGAATGCTGACACGCAGCTGATCAATAAACATCAAGGGGGGAGGAAGCAAGAGGAGGAGGGGTAGGTGGAACCAGGCTCTTCTACTGCTGATCAGCAGCAGCTCAGCACTGACAAACATTTGTGAGGGCACGTCGGGCAGCACTGTGCGGGGCCCACCAGAGATGTGGAGGCGGGGCCCCCTGGGAAAATTACCGGTACCCCGGCGGGTCAGTATGATGAGCCTGCTCACATTAGTGTGCACGCTGATATGAGGAGGTGCAGGGCACACACTGATTCTCTGCGGGCTGGAGAGAGTCTGTTTCCATAGAAACCAGGACGCTCAGCCAGCGTGTTTTCGGAAACCACAGCAGAGCGGGCAGGCAGGCAGGTTGAAAAGCTGAATCAGATGATTATTACATGCTGATGGAGCCATTTAACCGCAGCAGCAGCTACAGGCATGTAAAAGATAATGTATTACATGCTGAGGGGCTCAGAGGGGGGCCCTTAGACCCCGAACCGGGCCCCAATCAGGTGCTTGAGGTGCCTGGTTGATGATCCGGCACTGTTACTGTGAGTTGGGCTGCGTTACAGGCTGCTCTAACATGCACCTGTAACGTCCCACTGTGAAAGCAGCCTTAAAGGACAACTATCCAAGAAACATAGAATTCTGCAAACAACATACACTTCTAGAACTGTCCAGAAGTGACCAGACCAGGCTTTGTTTAGACTCTAATCACAACCTGTGTGAATGAAATGACTCATATGTTCTGATCACAACCTGTGGGAAGGAAATTACTATTGTGAAAGAGCACTGCTTTGGCAGTCAGTGTCAAATTGCAAGATTGTACCATGTAGCTTTCCTTATACTACTGAACCAGAAATAGCAGTAGAAACTGCACTTATCACTTTTTGCACAGCAAAGAGATTATGCAATGTAAGTTAATAAAGGAAAGACAACATATTTTATTCTGTAACAGCCCTTGGCTTCCGTAATTATGCAGAGAGTCTCTAGACTGGTGCTTTAAGTTTATTTTTTAATTCTTTCCATACAGTAGTTGAGCACCGTGAAAACTGCAAACAAAACATACATGGAACAGTTATCAATACAGAGATAACAATCAAACAAGATGCAATAAGCATGTGAACATGTATTAACTGCAATGTACCTTGCACCGCTTAACCAAGGGATGTCAAACTTTAAGGTGTATTATGTCTGTTTTTTCATGAAGGCTCTGCTGCTTGGTCAGAATGTCCTGAAACACATACACACACTGAGCTGGGAGGAACTTCCTGTGTCCCAGATTGCAGTTCTCTGAAAAGCGGTTGGGCTACACACACCCACACTCAGTGGCGTAGCTAAAGAGGTGTGGGCCCCGATGCAAGTTTTACAATGGGGCCCCCCAAGCAGTCTATACATAACAATTGATACGGCGCACCAAAACCTGCCAATGGCAACTACAGTGTCAGAGGTGCAAGAAGGGGATGGGGAGCAGTTTGTAAGTGACTACTACTATTCAAAGTATCTATAGAAGTGATTATTATGAGCACATTGACCAATAGAGAGCTAATACTGTAGTTGAGGGAGAGCCCTTCGGGGCCCCTCTGGCCCAAGGGCCCCGATGCGGTCGCTACCTCTGCACCCCCTATTGCTACGCCCCTGCCCACACTGTTACAGAACTAAACTCAGTGTGCGGAGCAAAGCTGTGGCCATTTACACTCCCACCAATCATGCTATTGTGGGTTATAACCTTAAACAAAACATGATTTTAATACATTGCTGTAACGATCGGTGAAGCACAGAGAGAATCTGATTACCGGTGATCTGCAGTATCACTGGGAATACAGATATATATCAGATTATATGTGATCTGCAGTATCACCGATAATCCGATATACCAGCTAACCTCTGTTCACCTGAGTAGAGTGTAGTGTTTGGTGTAACAGTAACACTTAGAGGACAAGGCCTCAATGCAGCAAGGAGTACTGCACAGATTCCTTCCGCAGACCTGAGCTCTCCAAGACGGGAGGAGTCAGACTGACAGTAGAAAGGTTTATCTGAAAGTGACCCTCAGGAGGAAGGGTCGCGAACAGAGCGAGGAACCGCCTCTAACGGTAAGGTCGGTTCTCGAGGTCGGACAAGCCAGGTCGTATACACACAGACAGATAAAGTACAAGATCAGAGGACTAAGGCAGAGTCAAAGTACAGGCAGGGTTCGGCAACGGGGTATCAGATATATCGAGGTACAGAATCAGGAGGCAGAAGCGGAGTCTAGGAACGAGCCGGGGTTCGGCAACAAAGTATCAGAAGTATCGAGGTACAAGATCAGAGTTCAGAGGGATAGTCAAGGCAGGCAAAGGTCATAACAGATAATCACAATCAAACTAGTACTTTAGCTATCAACAGAATCTAGCTAAGTGTAGGATTACAGCTCCAGCTGGTCCCGGCACACTTGCGGATCTGACTACGGATCTGGGTGCTCCCACGTATGTGATCGCAACGCCAGACAAAGAGCAAGTGAACAGCTAGTAGTATATATACACAAGGACCTTTCCAGGACCTCCCTAATTGCTGGACCAATGAGAGTTGTGGAAAATGTCAGCTGACCCGCCTGGTCAGCTGACTCACTTCTGGCTGTTATTTAAACTCAGCCTCTGTGCGCGCGCGCGTGTCACTCTGAACCTTGGTGGACTATCAGTCCCAGCCACACCAATAGTGTCCTGCAATGTATTTTGTGAAGCACTTGCGGAAGCCGCCTCCAATGCGGATTCCGCCGTACTCAATGCGGATTCCGCCGTTCCCAATGCGGATTCTGCCGCTCTGCCTACGCGGCATGCGGCGGTTTTTCCGCGTTGTGACACCCTGCTGGATGCGGAAACAGCCGCCTCACTATGAGAGACGGCGGCTCTTCCGCGTTTCCTCACAATTGCATTAAATGACCACACAAAGTCTTGTACATACGTGCCTTTTCATGTCAGCCATGTTTTCCGTTCTGTTGGTCGTCTGAGTTTTCTACAGAACACACAATTATATCAACTTGGCAATATACTTGCTCCCACAAATAACCCAAAATCCATTTGCTCCGAGTTCTAGGGTTTGGTTTTGGTCTTTGTCGCAGAATTTATTGTGGTAATGGGACGAAATCAACTTTGTGATATAATGATCCTTCAGGAGGATGATTGGGTGTTTAACTTCTTGGTTGAGTGATGAGTTCTTTAGTCTTCCACCAACTCAAATAAGTCCTCTGGTAATAACTGAGTCAAGAAAATAGAGAAGACTTGAGCTTGAAAGAACATTCCTTGTTTCAAGGCTTGGTGTTGGATGAACTTAATTACAACTTCTGTGTCTCTTTCACGTTCTACAAAAGTCACAAGGCCTGAGTAATTTCTTTGTTTGTCTCAGGATTCTTGCAATGAGCTCAAGGAGTGTTGTCCAATATGAGAATATACTCAATTGAGTGAGAAGGTCCACATGACTAGTGGTTCTTGTTGTAAATACATGAACTGGTCTAACTTCAGGATCACCGACAGGCAGGTCAGCACAGGGGTAAGGTGTAGGATGTAGTTCTTATTCCCATAGAAATGTGGGTTCTGATAACCAGGTTGAAGTGACCTGAAGACCTCTAGAGGCACGATCATCAGGGTTTTCTCTTGTGTCGATGAAACGCCATTGACTGAGGTCTGTGGTTTCTCTTGTAAACTGGACACAATTTGTGATAAGTATGTGGAACCTTTGGACTTCATTTTTCAGGTATGCTACCACAACTTGTGAGTCTGTCCAGAAACGTTTTTTATCTATCCCCATTTCCAGGTCGGCCTTTAGAATAACACTAATCCTGGTGGCAACCATAGCAGCTGAACGTTCTAGTCTTGGAATGCTTGTAACCATTGTAGGAGCAGCTGTTGTTCTAGCCATCACTAAGCTGCAGTGAACTTCATTACAGCAGCCCTCTTTGCTGGTATCTGAGAAATTATGTAGTTCTGTTCTGACAATGTTTTTGAAGTCGTGAGGATGATAGCTTCTGACGATTTTCTTGAGGTATCTGAGGTTTTTCTTCCACTTCTCCCACAGTGAGTGCAAGCTATCTGGGAGCAAATCATCCCTTCCAATGCTTCTTCTACACATCTCTTGCAGGATGCATTTTCTACTTAAAGTGAATGGAGCAATAAACCCAAGAGGATCATACACAGAAGCAAGTACAGATGGGATACCACAACATGTTGAAGGTTTGCCTTGCAGTTCAATCTTAAAGGTGAAGGTGTCATTGTCTACTAACCACGGAATTCCACGGACACGGTCTGCTGACGCATCTAAGTTTAGGTTGTGAATTTTAGCAATAGTTGCTCTTCCTGAAGGATTCACATAGTCATGGACTTCCTTTGCATCGGAGTTGAATTTGTGAAGATGGATGTCTCCCCTTTGCACAGTTCTTGACTTTCTACAATCAGTTTCTTGTTGTTAGGCATTACTAGCAAACTGTTGCCCTTGAAAGGAAGGGGCATTTCATAGTGTCCGTTTTCATTCTGTTTTATGTCTCCACGAAGTGGACGTAGGAAGAGGATATCTTCTTGGGATACATATTTTGTTTCAGTATTTATTTTATTGAAGTCTGCTTCAAGGGTTTTTAGGATGTCAGAGGTAGACGGTACAGGTAATTCCTTTGCCACCACTCGATGTACAAAGCTTTGGCCTTCCTGATGATGCAAATGAGGGTTAGATGACCCTATTATACTCCAGCCAAGCTCAGTTCTTTGTGCAAAAGGTTCATTTTCACGGCCTGTAATGACTTCTAATGGGGCTAGAGCTGATGTGCAGTTGTATCCGATCAACATTCCAACTTCACAGCTTTGGAGTGGTGGTAACTTATCTGCTAAGTGTCTAAGGTGAGGCCACTGCAGCGCTGTCTTGTCAGTTGGAATGTAGGACTTGTCGACAGGAATGAAGTCGCGAGTGTAAGCTTGCTGCAACCTGATGCGGTTTCCAGAGTAGAGCCCTCAAATTTGTAAGTTCTGAACTTTTTTACTGGTTACAATTGTGTCAACAGCGGTCATTGTACTTAGCTTTAGTTGAACGGGTTGAGCATTTGCATTTAACTCTGTAGCAAGATCTTGTAAAATAAATGAGGAGTCGCTTTGTGTATCCAGCAATGCATATGTCAGAATCTCTCTATGGGGCTTTTCTACTGATGATACAAAAACAGGAACAATACTAGATGTGGCGGTGACGCACTGCATCAGTACGTGGGATGTTACCTTGTGGAATATATGGCTTGCAGGATCTTCTATAGGGGCGGAATCTTCTTTAGCTACTTCTATAGATGTTTCAGGTTTTTCTTCATGCAGGCAGGTTGGGTGGCGACGACCACATGTATCGCAAGTGTGTTGCCTTCTGCAGTTTTTGCTAATATGTCCCTTTCTTAGACACCCAAAACATATATAATTTTCAAAAATGAAAGTTTTCTTGTCTTCAGGGCTTTTTGCTGCAAAGATTGGGCATACAGCAAGACTGTGTTCCTCATTTATACAAATAGAACAAGGTGGATTCAAATCTGAGTCAAGCGCATCTTGACTTTTGAGGATGTCCTTCCTAATTTCAACACTTGTGTTAAAGACACTGGCTTTCTTAGATGATCTTTCCTCTGTAGTCCTGAGGTTCATCATAAGAGGGGAGGCTATAGGATTGCAGGCTACCCGTGCTTCCCTTTGCATGAACTCTGTGAAGCATGCAAAGCTAGGATAATCTCCTGATGCATCCATTTTCTTTGTGACAATTCTGCTCCACCTATGTGCAATCCACTCGGGTAATTTCTTAAGCAGTTTGTGGTTTTCCTCGCAATCATTTAGAATGGCCAGACCTTTAACATGGGGAATAGCCTCAAGACAGCTATGCAGGAAGTCTGCAAACTCTCTGATTGCCAGGGGGTCATGCGCACTAAGCTTGGGCCATTTCATTAACTTGTCTCGAAATGCCTTTTGTACAATAAATGGATTTCCATACCTTTCTTGCAAAACTTTCAGTGCGCTCTGGTATGCTTCCTCTGAGTTCCTATAGAAATGCCCTTCCACAGCTTTACGTGCTTCTCCAGCAAGGTACAGTTTTAGATAAAGCATCTTTTCACAAGCAGGGATGGGTCTTTGATCAATGAGAGCCATGAACGATATCTTCCAATCTATGAACTTTAAAGGATCACCTGTAAATGTAGTTAATTCAGGAGGAGATAACCGATTTATTGTCAATGCACTTGCAAGTGCCTGGGCAAGGCTGGATGATTCTACAGATGATGGAAGGCTGGGAGGGATTTGCTGAGGTTGACAAGAAACAGTTTCTGACTTCTGGAGAGGTCTGAATTCAGTACTCTGGCAGGAAAAGTCATCCTCTTCCTTATAACAGTCAGGGTCGACTTGAAAACTGCTGTAGACTTTAACTCTGGCTGCTGCTATTCTGACTTCTTTATCTGTATGTAGCTGTTAAAGCTTTGTTTTCTCTTCCTGCAGCTTTAACTGAAACTCTGCAAACAATTTTGACTCCTTTAGTTTAACAATTTTGCCTCCTTTAGTTTCCATTCGCTCTCCAGTTTGTGAAGTATTGCTTCCTGAGTCTGAATTTCCTCCATAGCCTTGGCTTGTTCTACTTTAGCTGCAAGCTCTGCTTCTGCAGCTACTTGTTTGCTTGAGACCTTGGAGCTGGCATTAGAGTGGACATCTGATGCTTGTGATGGTTCTGAGTATACTGTTTCTGTGTTTGTGTGTCCAAAAACAGATCCATATTCATCTTTGTTTAATATCATCCTTACTCTGTCTTTCTCTAGTCGATCATTATAAGTTGCATTATTAGTCTCTAGTCGCTTACCTACAAGCTCACACATTTCTGCAGTCAGAATCACACAGGTGTCCATTTTCTTTACAATATCAGGGGTAGTAGAGTGGCTGCGTGTAAGGGATTCATAATGCTGGCAGACCTTGCAATGTCTGCTCTGAATTTCATGCTGTATTGTGTGGAGATCCTCTGGTAAACAGAATGATTTTAGTCTAGTCCTTGTCTCTTTTGCTATCTGCATCCAGGAGTCATATGCTTTGTTAAATGCACTCATGTTTCATAACTTCCTGGTCATGTAATTCCTGTCCCTTCTCTGTGAGAATTCTCTCCCTGGAGCTGCATCTGACCTGTGCAGTCTTCTCTGATTCCTCTGCAGCAGACAACATTCTTAATATCTCATGCAGCTAAATGCAAATCAGTGACTTATCTTCAGGTGCTCTTTATATGCAGACTTAGATGTAGCGACAAGTTTTCACTGTAACAGCCCTTGGCTTCAGTAATTATGCAGAGAGTCTCTAGACTGGTGCTTTAAGTTTATTTTTTAATTCTTTCCATACAGTAGTTGAGCACCGTGAAAACTGCAAACAAAACATACATGGAACAGTTATCAATACAGAGCTAACAATCAAACAAGATGCAATAAGCATGTGAACAGGTATTAACTGCAATGTACCTTGCTCCGCTTAACCAAGGGATGTCAAACTTTAAGGGGTATTATGTCTGTTTCTTCATGAAGGCTCTGCTGCTTGGTCAGAATGTCCTGGAACACATACACACACTGAGCTGGGAGGAACTTCCTGTGTCCCAGATTGCAGTTCTCTGAAAGGGGGTTGGGCTGCACACACCCACACTGTTATAGAACTAAACTCAGTGTGCAGAGCAAAGCTGTGGCCATTTACACATAGGACAACTATTAGTCATGCACTGTACAAAGTTGGCCTTTATGGAAGAGTGGCAAGAAGAAAGGCATTGTTAACAGAAAGCATAAGAAGTCCCGTTTGCAGTTTGCCACAAGCCATGTGGGGGACACAGCAACCATGTGGTAGAAGGTGCTCTGGTCAGATGAGACCAAAATGGAACTTTTTGGCCAAAATGCAAAACGCTATGTGTGGCGGAAAACTAACCCTGCACATCACTCTGAACACACCATCCCCACTGTCAAATATGGTGGTGGCAGCATCATGCTCGGGGGGTGCATCTCTTCAGCAGGGACAGGGAAGCTGGTCAGAGTTGATGGGAAGATGGATGGAGCCAAATACAGGGCAATCTTGGAAGAAAACCCCTTGGAGTCTGCAAAAGACTTGAGACTGGGGCAGAGGTTCACCTTCCAGCAGGACAATGACCCTAAACATAAAGCCAGGGCAACAATGGAATGGTTTAAAACAAAACATATCCATGTGTTAGAATGGCCCAGTCAAAGTCCAGATCTAAATCCAATCGAGAATCTGTGGCAAGATCTGAAAACTGCTGTTCCCAAACGCTGTCCATCTAATCTGACTGAGCTGGAGCTGTTTTGCAAAGAAGAATGGGCAAGGATTTCAGTCTCTAGATGTGCAAAGCTGGTAGAGACATACCCTAAAAGACTGGCAGCTGTAATTGCAGCAAAAGGTGGTTCTACAAAGTGTTGACTCAGGGGGCCGAATAATTATGCACACCCACTTTGCAGTTATTGATTAGTAAAAAATGTTTGGAATCATGTATGAGTTTCGTTCCACTTCTCACGTGTACACCACTTTGTATTGGTCTTTCACGTGGAATTCCAATAAAATTGATTCATGTTTGTGGCAGTAATATGACAAAATGTGGAAAACTTCAAGGGGCCCGAATACTTTTGCAACCCACTGTGTATGTGTGTATATATATATATATATATATATATATATATATATATATATATATATATATATATATATTCCCTATGACTGCAGGTACACTTTTACAGATACTCATCCTAGTAGTGGGAAGCCTCTGGCTGGTCACTGCATGAGCACTGCTGTACCGCACATGCGCGAGTATGGCCCACGCCTGCGCAGTAGCACTGGAGTCACTCATGCATGGCTTTTTCCTAGTGCTACAGGTGCAGACCATACTCATGTTTAAAGTGATGAAGCATTGGAAGAGAGGGGTGTCAGAAGATTGGGGAGGCCTCAAACTATCCAGAGGCTGCTCACTACTGACATAGCTCCCAAATGTCCCTCTTTTGGAGAGACAGTCCCTCTTTGGACATCCAAACCCTCTGTCCTTTTTTCTCCCTCATTTGTCCCTCTTATATGTCCCTCCTATATATATATATATATATATATATATATATATAGAGAGAGAGAGAGAGAGAGAGAGAGAGAGAGAGAGAGAGAGAGAGAGAGAGAGAGAGAGAGAGAGAAATGTTTACTTGACTCTAAACTTTATTCCCATCCTTTAACCACTTTACCCCCGCTGTACGGATTTCTCCGTCCCTTTTTCCATCCTTTAACCTCCAGGGACGGAGAAATCCGTACTTTCTGCGCTCCCGCCGCTGTCCGCGCTCCCGCTCGTAAACACGCCGCCGCCCGCTCGCCCGGAGATCAATGAACGGGAAAATCCATTCCCGTTCGTTGATCTAAGCCCCACAATGATCCGCTGCTCTCCGATGGGCAGGTTGCAATAAACAAAAAGTTACTGTTGCCATCTTGTGGCCAAACAGTAAAACTACACCCTAAGCATTTTTTACATAGAAATAAATTAGTTTTACACTAAAAATTAACTCATTACCTCCCACACTCCCCATTTTTTTTTTTTTTTTTGTAATTAAAAAAAAATTAAAAAATTTACAATAAAAAAAATACATAAATAGTTACCTTAGGGACTGAACTTTTTAAATATTTACGTCAAGAGGGTATAACACTGTTACTTTATAAACTATGGGCTTGTAATTAGGGATGGACGCAAAACTGAAAAAAATGCACCTTTATTTCCAAATAAAATATTGGCGCCAAACATAGTGATAGGGACATAATTTAAACGGTTTTATAACCGGGACAAAAGGGCACATAAATTTCATGGGTTTTAATTACAGTAGCATGCATTATTTAAAAACTATAATGGCCGGAAACTGAAAAATAATTAATTTTTTTCCCACATTTTTCCTATTTTCCCATTAAAACACATTTAGAATAAAATAATTCTTGGCATAATGTCCCACCTAAAGAAAGCCTAATTGGTGGCGGAAAAAACAAGATATAGTTCATTTCATTGTGATAAGTTATGATAAAGTTATAGACGAATGAATGGATGGAGCGCTGAAAGGTGAAAATTGCTCTGGTGGTCAGGGGGTAAAACCCCTCAGTGGTGAAGTGGTTAAATTGATATATTTCTTATTTTTAAATATTAAAATGAAGCCAAATGAACCAGGATAGAAAGGACCAGTGTAGTTTGACTTATAAAACAACATTTTTCTAATTAAATCTTTATAGTATGCGGGGCTAGGGGTGTGTCAGGGGAGTGGTTAGAGGTGTGGCTTAAGTGTCCCTCTTTCTGATGTCAAAAAGTTGGGAGGTGTGCCACTGAGGTAAGTATGTGTTTTTCCCCTGTTACTTCAGGTAGTCTTCAAGTCTTTATTCACCACAGCTGTCCTGTAGGTTAATGTTTCTAGAGACTGGAGACCTAATATTACATTTAACATCTGATATATTTAGTTCTCCTGCATTGGAGTTCATAATCTTGCCCAGGAAGAAGTATCCCCTTGGGCAAACTAAATGATAAACTGCTAATTCTGTAATACCCTCAGCAGAAGGCAGCAGTGTAGCCCACATGCCATCAGGCTGCCTCACCTCTGTGCCTGGCAACACTGCTGGAAATAACCTGCACCACCAATGTAAATCAGAGGAACCAGCAAAGCCAGTCGCTGTCAGTACACAGGCCGTGTAGGGCCTGTGTACTCTTTAAAAAAAAAGTTTTGGTGATGTGGAATAATGGATGCCAATACGGTGTCCTTCCTTTACCCCTGTCAACACCACCCCAGACACTAGTCTCCTGAGCATGCCAAGTCACAAGGTATAGGGTGTGGCCAGATGGCTTCCCATACATCAGAGTGTAACATAACTCTTTTGGGGTACCTACAGCCTTCTCAGGGAGGGAACACACTAGATGCATTTGTGCACGCGGACGGCAAAACCCGCACGATTCTACGTGGCTTTAAAGTCAATAGCCCCGTGCGGGAAACCAGGGCCAGTTCTCTCATGAAGCAAGGTGAAACATTTGCATCAGGCGCAGAGATTACAGGGGAAGCATTTTTGCACTGTGTTTACAATAACAGCATGCTGTCAGAGTAGGAGGAGAAGTGAGACTCACAGCAAGCCAGTAGGCTATTGTGTTGAGCTGCAGCATGTCATGTGAGAACATTAAATGAAGCAGAGTAAATTGTCGGGTGCTATGCGATCATTCCAAATTGGGGGGGGGGCACATCCTCACAAGTTTGCCTCAGGCAGCAAAATCACGTACGCGTTCACATACAGTACATGACGCTGCAAATGCAGAAATGATCGCAGGAAAAATGTGTGCAAAAGCCAACAGAGACCTACCTGGGAATCGTAGGGTAAAACAGCTGTGCAAGTGTGTTCCCTGCCTTACTGTAACTGCCCACCAACCTAACTTATCTCTGTATCCCCTTACAGATAAATAAAGTTTCTATTTTACCCAATTCCGCTCAGAGTCGCCCAATCTCTGTACTATGCGACCACACCTGGAGGTATTATCCCATAGGCATCCCTCATCATCCTGTGTGCAGGGAGAAGCTGTGAGTCCTGAGGGGGCATTTTAGGGGCTGTTTCTTTCCCGTAGAGGACTGCTTGACTTACACTTCCGATGTTTGTATGAAAGGTGATTAACCGACTGTTTTCTTTGCAGGTGAAACTCCGCCTACAAGCATTGTATGAGGCACAGATCCCGGGAAACGGACCAGAGAATTCTTACTTCATCCTGAGGACTGTGGTGAACGCAGGACACATATTCCGACTTCCGATCCTGCTACGTTGGTTTCCATTGGCTTTGTCAGTCTAGCCAGTGACACGGGGTGCGATTGACTTGGATCTGTACATATTCCTGTTTCCAGCGTGTGACATTGAGGCTTCCTTCCTGCAGTCACATTCAGTTTCAAAGTAAATCTGAGATGAATTAATACAAAAGTTTTATACATACCTGGGGCTTCCTCCAGTCCCCTTTGGCCTGATCGCTCTCATGCCGGCATCTAAATCCTCCTCATCTCAGTACACTTTAATGTCATTTGACTGGATTGTTGTCTTGTATGCTGATACAGGCTCTTCAATAAGAAACAGAAAAAGTGATATGGTGTGAAATAAACTGCAGGCTTTTTGGTGACAGTTTAAATAAAATGGAAAAAAAATGTTGTCTCTTTTCTATTTCTGTATCAATATGTGGGAGAGTTTTCAAAAATTACTGATGTGATGATCAGCATATATGAACCAAGGCACTAAGCATTGTGCGATTTTTACATTCTGTTGGTTTTAATGACTGCAACTAGGCAGCCACTCCTGAGAGCTTCAGCTGTTGTTCTCAGGCTAGTTGAATTAACCAAGGCTGATGTTGCCCGCGAATCAATCGGCGTGTGCTATAGCCGGTGCGAGTCCCCAGGTCCGTGCTGTCCCTTTCTCCGGCTGGCCTTCTTCTCGGTCTCCTCTTCACTTCCTGTCCCGTCCTGTGACAAGCGGAAGTTCAAACAGTAGAGCGTGCTCTACAGGATGGAATTGGCTTGTCACTGGACAGGACAAGAAGTGAAGAGAAGACGGAGAAGAAGGCCAGCTAGAGAAAGGGACAGCACGGACCTGGGGACTCGCACCGGCGGACAGTTGATAGTATTGCTGCGTCGGTCGTCCCTGAATCAAACGCGACTACCCACGCACTCCCTAGGCGCCAGGCGGATCGCTCAAGACCAGTCTTATCACCCGAACGACGGACTGTACACACGCCCGATTTGGCGTGCGGACGGCTAAACGATAGGACGTTCAAACGACCCGTCGTTCGGAAAAATCCGACATGTGTATGGGCCTTAAGCATAGGAGAATAGATACAACTGTTTATCTCATCAAGTCATTTTCACCTACAAGCACCTACAGACATGTTTTAATTCCCTCGTTAATGTTGTTTAATGAATTGTGGGGTTTGTGGATTATCCAGCCTCACAAGTGTGGCAGCTATCACTTCCACCAAGCGCTTGCCAAGACCTATCAGTGAGTTATTTATAAGTGATGACTCAATAAGAACAGGTATGCCAGGTAAGGTATATTGCCCCTGGCACAGCAATAAAAGCAAGCCGTCCCTGCTTCCGGCACATGGTTTCCCACAGATAACAGTGCCATAGCCTGTCCCAACATGCCCATCAAAAATTACTGAATAAAATTCTGCAAAAGCTCCAATTGATCTACATCCCTACATTACGGTATTAAAGTGTACCTGTAGTGAGGAAAAAATGCCTTTTTTTCAGCACCGGCTCCCCCGAAAAATCCCCTTGTTGGTGTTTGTCGGCGGTGCACGCATGCGCGCTAGCAGCTCTCAGCAGAAGATAGGGCCCGCTGTACCGCACAGGTGCGAGACATTGCGCTGTAGAGCGGACCTGATCGTGCTTGGCTGCTTCCGTTGGAGCCCGAGCAGAGAGCCACTAGTGTGCATGTGCAAGATGGACCCAACAATGTACTCTGCTTCATTTAATGTTCTCACATGACATGCTGCAGCTCCACACAATAACACACTGGCTGGCTGTGAGTCTGTGGCAAACAAACTGCTCGCCCTCAGCCAGTCGGCCGTCCTCCATTCCTCCTCAGTCAGGGCAGCAGTGCTACCTCCTCCCTGCTGCTGTGCAAGTCAAATGAAACACTGCTGCTCTCCTGCCTCCCCCCTCCTCACTCACTGGGCCCTATGCAATTACCAAACTCGCCAGCGCTAAGTTTACCAAACTCGCCAGCGCTAAGTGCTGGCGAGTTCTTAAATTAGGCGTCAGCAAGGTCGCCTAATGGAATTGCATTTAACACCCCCTAGGGTGGAAAAGAACTCGCTTGGGTGATATAATCGCCCAGCAAGTTCCTTTCCCCCTATGCAATTGCATTTTGCACCCCCCGGGAAGCGATGCTTCCCGCCAAACATAGGTGCTAACTTTTCACCTGCTCTGAGCAGGCGAAAAGACCTATCGCCGGTGTCTGCGGGCTGTTTTTGGCATCTGGGAGCCTCCTTTACTAAGGAGACCCCAGATGCCAGGGATTTAAGTAGGTAAAGGAGTCAGTTTTGACTCCTTACCTATTTAAAATGTAACAAAAAAACATACCTCCATCGTTCCGGCTCGCCGCATGTCCCACGCCGCTCCTCCGCTCATCTCTGTCTCTGTGAGTGTTCTTGGAGCCCGGCAAAGCATCTTTGAGTCTCCCGCCGGGGCTCCCCATTCCTCCACTAGGTGGCCCAATGAGAATCATCCTGATTCTAATTGGACCAATGAGAATCAGGATGATTCTCATTGGGCCACCTAGTGGAGGAATGGGGAGCCCCGGCGGGAGACTCAAAGATGCTTTGCCGGGCTCCAAGAACACTCACAGAGACAGAGATGAGCGGAGGAGCGGCGTGGGACATGCGGCGAGCCGGAACGATGGAGGTATGTTTTTTCAGAATTTCCCAGCAGCGACGAGCGGCAGGAGGCGACGGGCGGCGGGTAAGAGCCTTGCGACGATGCGCGCATCTTCCGGGGAGCGAGGCTGCAGTGGTGTGGTGCTGAAGGACAGCTCCCCAGCACTAATGCCTCGCTCCACATCGCTGGCCACACAGGAGCATCGCTCAGCAAGTTATGCTCCTTTACGCAAGGACATCGCTCAGGTGAAACTGGCAATTGAATTTGCCGGTAAATCCTGAGCGATGTGAGGAGATAAGACGCTCGCATGTTTTCAGCTTCTTATCTCCTCGAATTGCATATGGCCCACTGTCTCCTCACACAGTACAACAAGCTGCTTTTCCCCAATGATGACCTCTTCACCTCGCTCTCCTCCTACTCTGACAGCATGCTGTTAGTGTAAACACAGTACAAACATGCTGCCCCTGTAATCTTTGCCACCTGACGCAAAGGTTTCACCTTGCTTGATGAGAGAACCGGCCCTGTGTACTCAACAAGGACATGTGAGCCCCAGGCAGCGAACACTGACATACAAATTACACTCCACTCCAGCACACTAGGTTGTACACTTCTGTGCATATAATGAGATGTGTATGGATATGTAATAGAGGCGTATAGGGAAGTGACTGAAGATTGCCTGCAAAGTGACTACCGAGACCTGCATGGGATTAAAAGTACACAAAGAGGGCCTTGATCAAATGTATAACTTTATTAGTTCCAGTGATAGGAGTGCACTCCATACTACTATTCTCCAGGGGCAGGACCTATAAGGGCTACAGCTAACGTTATGGTTTTATTAGGAGGGGGGGTTTGTACTCTAATTGTCTCCATGTAATAAAATTTGCCTATGTTTATATAGAATAGGCTCCCTATTTTTGATGCTATTAGGTGAGACTATGTATTATAGGTAGATATCCCACATCTTTCCTATTTTTAAATATTATTGTGCTTGCTAAGTTGGGAGAGCCTCAGGGGCACTTTTTCCCTACAGGTTTACTTTAACACTAACTTCTGTTCCCATAAAGTGCCCAGTGGACAACGGAAGCGAGAGGGATATGGAGGCTGCCATATTTATTTTGTTTTAAGCAATGCACATTGCCTGGCTATCCTGCTGTTCCTCTGCCTCTAATACTTTTAGCCGCAGACCCTGAACAAGCATGCAGCAGATCAGGTGTTTCTCATATTATTGTCAGATCTGACAAGATTAGCTGCATGCTTGTTTTCACATACTACTGCAGCCAAATAGATCAGCAGGGCAGCCAGGCAACTGGTATTGTTTAACCACTTAACGACCGCCTAACGCTGATAGGCGGCGGCAGGTCGTAAGTGGAATTACATGGAAACTTTCCATGTCAGTTCACGGAGGGTGTCTCCGTGAACAGCCTTCGAGCCTCCGATCGTGGCTCGCAGGCTAATTGTAATCACGCGGAGAAGAAATCCCCACTGTTTACATCAATACAGCGCTGCTGCGCAGCAGCGCCGTAAAGGAGATCGGCGATCC
Organism: Hyperolius riggenbachi; assembly: GCF_040937935.1. Lineage (NCBI taxonomy): Eukaryota > Metazoa > Chordata > Amphibia > Anura > Hyperoliidae > Hyperolius > Hyperolius riggenbachi. Next base: position 29,689,916 of record NC_090649.1, read on the forward strand.
CCGGCCTCTGATTGGTCGGGGATCGCCGGCATCTGATAGGCTGATGCCTATCAGAGGACAGATCGCCCTCCTGCGCCGCCCAGGGGAAGGAGGGGAGGGAGGGAAAGGGAGCGAGGCCTGAAATCGCTGCGGAGGGGGGCTTTGAGGAGCCCCCCCGCAACACGCAGGTAGCCGGCGGCGATCAGACCCCCCCAGCAGGACATCCCCCTAGTGGGGAAAAAAGGGGGGGGGGGAGTCTGGTCGCCCTGCTGCAAATATGATCTGTGCTGTGGGCTGAATAGCCCACCCAGCACAGATCCTTCCAAAATAGCCCGGTCCATAAGTGGTTAAAGGGAAACTAAACTAAGAGGGATATGGATGTTTCCTTTTCAACAATACCAGTTGCCTGTCAGTCCTGCTGATCTCTTTGGCTGCAGTAGTAGCTGAATCACAGCCTTGAAACAAGCATGCAGCTAATCCAGTCTGACTTCAGTCAGAGCACCTGATCTGCATGCTTGTTCAGGGGCTGTAGGTAAAAGTATTAGAGACACAGGATCAGCAGGAGAGTCCGGCAACTAGTATTATTTTATAAGGAAAAATCCATATCCTCCTCAGTTTAGGTTCCCTTTAACAGGTAATAAATATGGCAGCCTCCATGTCTCTTTATTCTGGGGAAGGAGGACAGGGGATCTTCCAGAGGCCTCCTTCTACCGAGGTAAGTAACATTTTAGTTTTATATTCTCATGGGTTTACTTAGGCCTCGTTCATACTGTACACATTGCAGTCTGTATTTCTTGCAACGCGTGTAGGAGGCAGATACGCAGGAATATCAGAAGTGCATAGACTGCACAGTCTGTTCACACTGCATGCGTTCTGTACCAGTGTGGTGCACGAATGGATGCTGCACGCATTTTTTTCCAAAACACGCAGCTGACCCATTCACTAGAGTGAATAGGATCAGCCACACAACGCATGCAAACGCAGATGGACTATCACCGGCAGTAGTGCAGAGTATAGACGGATACTAAAGTGCCTGGGACCATAAAGAGGAGAGCCGGTGCGCACTGCCTTCATTCCTCCCCGCTGTGCTCAGTAACAGTGCGGGGAGGAGGGGAGATGTGAGGATGCCATAGGGAAGTAAAGGAGGAAATTACATCAGGATTGGCTTCATACTGTGGGAGCCAAGATGACCCAAGAGTCGGATTTTGACTATAAAGATTTCCCTGAAATCAAAACGTGGACAATGTACTTACATAGGTAGTTTTTTTTCCTGGCATAGTTTGGCTATCAGTGCCTCTTTAAATAGAGGATATTCCCAAATATTTAGCTTCATTATCCCCTTAATGCATCACTTCAGCTCAGTGATTGGTTATGCAAATCTGCAGCTTTAAATGTATTCCTGACTTCTCAGGGATGTCAGGTTTGATTCACACGGACAGTTCTGTGATTGTAAACAATGGCCTTGGCGCTTGTCGTTTAAATGCTGTCCGTTCAGATAAACAGAAAGCTGTGGGTTCAAACATTTACCCGCATTTACCATCTTTTGCACAAACTCCTCGTTTACCACCATGCTTTCAGGGATGACAGTTATTTCTCATGAGCGGTTAACAGAACACAATTGCTATAAGAGAGCAGACTGTTCCCAGGAGAAGCTTAGGGTAAGGTGAATTGCTCCAGCTTTGAAGTGCAGCACAGAAGAATTCCTGCAACTGTGTGTAGTAAAGCTGCGTACTCACTGCTCGACGGTGCTAGCGACATCGCCTTGACGATGCTCGCTAGCAACGCCTCTTCTTGTCGGTGGACTAAAGTGCGAGGTCACGCGACGTACACGACAGCGACAGCGAGACTAGTAATAAGTGTGACATCCCAATATTTCAGACAAGCAACTTTTATTCTTTCAAAATACATTCTTTATTGCAAATAGTAAGTTCCAGCAACAGTAAAGAAGAGACATTGAAGAGTAAAAGAGTCTTCCCTGAGTAGTATCTGCAGATAAGGCACAATAACATGGAAAGGCCAACACAACACACACACCATCCATCAATATATAAACAATGAAAGGAATGACAATGTACAGTCAGGACTTCCTTATGCTTTGGGCTAGTATAAATAGGCAGTCTGTTATCTGAGATCCGTTTCTAAAACGTAATAGAACTACAGAAGAAAATGTACAATCCTCACTTATAAATACTTTATGATAAAAGAATTTACACACCCCAGTTCACATGCCTTAGCACCATTTTAATGGAATGTTAATGGTTGTCGTACGATGATGAAAAATTTGCCTAAGCCAAAATGTTCCTGTTAACACTAAAGACCCATTAGTAGATATCTGTTTACAGTGTATGGCCAACTTTAACTACCTAAAGACCACCCCACACCAAAGGGCGTGGCCACAGAGGCAGCCCCAGGACTGCCTAAAGCCAATTGGCATCAAGCCCTGGGGCTGGCTACTGCAGATCATCGCGCTCCGCCACGTCTTCAGTCGGTCGCCGCTCAGGAGACTGTTAGACGGCGAGACTGCTGTCTTTTGACTAAGTACAGCGTTGCAATCTGCAGCAGCGCTGTACTGGGGACTGTCCCCCTGGGGATCAAGAGAGCGATTGGCTCTCATAGGCTGAAGCCTGATCGCCATGATTGGCCGGCTGGGGGGAGGGAGGAGAAATAAATAAATAAATAGCCAAATTTAATAAAAATAAAATAAGATAAATATTTGAAAAAAAAACAAACAAAAAAACACAGGGGAACCGATCAGACTCCACCAACAGAGAGCTCTGTTGGTGGGAAGAAAAGGGGGGGGGGGAGATCACTAGTGTGCTGTGCGGCCCTGCAGCTTGGCCTTAGAGCTGCAGTGGCCTATTTTGACAGAAATAGCCTGGTCTTTAGGGGGGTTTAGCACTGTGGTCCTGAAGTGGTTAAAACCTCAATCTCGTAAACTATAGTCCCCATGCTGTGCAATAAGTCCACTATGGATTTTGTCCATCAGTCCATCTTCACCTTTGGTGGAAACTGAGATATCGGCTATGTGAACAGGAACATGAACTAAATGATCAAGGTCAAAACCTTACTTCTGTGTCTACAGAAACACCAGGATCTTACACAGTTCTCCTCTAAAAATCTATGTCCACCTTCTATTCCTGAAATTTTAGCCATGCTTAACTTTAAAGGCCATTATAAAGGTGGCATTTCTGTTTGGTATGAAACAATTAGAACAGGCAAGACTTCACCATTACTACGATACTCCAGAATTTGGTCTACGGACCTTCATAGAGATATCTCGGTACCTCAACTAATAAAATCCAACATGATCTCTAGACTGTCCAAATGTAACTCCCACTGGGAAATGTCCCGTAAGATTCTCTATAGATGGTACATAACTCCGAGGAAGATTGCCTCATTTGCACCTAATGCCTCCCCGACTTGCTGGAAATGCAACTCTGATACCGGTACCTACCTGCATATGTTTTGGAGCTGTCCTAAAGTTTCACCACTTTGGACAGAAGTAGAATCTCATATTAGCAGAACATGCCTTCCTGGCTTCAAATTATGCCCTTCTTTAGCATTATTGATGGTTGACATAGATAAAATTCCCCCTAATCTACAACCCATTATTGCCCATCTCATCCTGAACACACTCTATACAATCTCTTCGAACTGGAAATCTCAGAAAAACTTGGTATTTCGACATGTACTATCCTCTACCTGTTCAAACATCCAACTAGGCCAAAAGATCAGAGCTAGATTAGGAGTTAAATCTGAACACTACATTATCCCTAAATCTTGGTTATAAACCCCTGGCTTAGGTTTATGTATATGCAATTTTGTTCTCTATATTCAATGATGACATCAAAGTCTGTCTTCAGCTAATAATGCTTAGACCTTGGTTTGTTATGTCTGTTGTTATGTCTGTTCCTTATGTTCTATATGTTAAGGTTGAAGGTTATTACTTATAGCCATTTCTCTTCTTGGAAACCAACTACAAGTCAAACCAGACGATATACCTACACTGGCGGGTGGCCTTATGGCCATCTGGTCCCGCCGGTTTTAGTAATTGGGCTCACCCCCCTTGATGACTACCCTAAGGGTTGTGTAAATGTCAGATAAGGGGCTCTCCTCCTGATTAATGACTTGTCCTATTAAGTATAATGATGTTATCTCTTTTTCATTGTTCCGCATTTGTACAATGAGCTGTGTATCCCAATAATTTGTAGTGAACTGCCTATCTTACCTGTTACAATTTACAATAAAAAACTTTGTATAACGAAAGGATCTTACACAGTGATGAGACGAAAAGTACATCCTCTTTCAGTTCTAAGGTTTCACACATCAGAACATTAAAAAACAAAATTCATCTGGTCCTTTGCGAGTTGTCAAATTAATGAAAGGGCCATCATCATAAAAAGAGAAAAAAAAACAACATTTAATTAAATACAGCGGTAAAATCTTTGTTTTAAATACATTTTAAAAACCTGTATAAAAGTGAATTTTGCTGCCTCTTACCCCAGAGCCATCTGTAGTTGACTAACTTGTTCCTCAGCTTTCTGATGGGCTTGTGGACTGTAAAGGTGGGTACACACGTCAGATACAAGTCTTTGGAAAATGAAAGATCACAGACCAATTTTACCCCCTTCCATGTAGTATGAGAGCCATACCTACAGTCTATTCTACGGAGCTGAACTCCCCATCAGATAGAAATCTTTGCAAGATGCTGCACACACAGATGCTGTACACATTCAACAGATCAGTATCTGCAAAAGATCCATTCCTGCAAAATGCATTCATAGTCTATGATATCTGCAAATCCCATGCACACCTTGTTTAATGGACATTCATCTGCAGATCAGACAATTATCTACCGATCTGAAGATTCAACCTGGTGGATCTGATCTACAGATAATTGTCCGTTAAACAAGGTGTGTATGAGATCCATTACAACTGGAGTTTCTTAATCTTCCTGTACTGGAAACAAATATTACCGTATTTTTCGGACTATAAGACGCTTCGGACTATAAGACGCACCTAGATTTAGAGGGCAAAAACGAGGGGAAAAAAAATACTAAACCTAGGTGCATCTATAGTGCAAGGGCATCTTGTGGAGCTTCAGGGCAATAAGGAGATGCACAGCACAGTTCCAAAAACCATGTTCAGCCACAGATGCACCTAGTAACATACACTACCAGCACAATTACACCTTTGAACCACCTGGTAGGGAAATTGGAAAGCCAGCACATGTAGTTCTTAAAGCACAATAAGCAGTTAGCAGCCACAGTAATCCAGCAGACAGTTTTATGTGAAGCATTCCTCAACAGCTGACTTTACCGACCACTCGGCAAAATCAGCATGCATAAAAGCTCTTTCCGCATGAAAAAATGACACTACCGAGCAGAGTGATAAATCACCGCCTTGTGCGGTGATTATCGGAACAAATGTAGCAAAATGTTCATTCATGAAGATCACCGCAAGCGGTGTGAGGTCGGGAAGTACCGCTCCCTCTGATGTGGCGATACCAATGCAAGTGAATGGAGACACACAGACCTCCCAGGCAGCTGCAGTAGAGCGGAACACGGAGAAATGTATCAACTCGGCAGCTTCCTGTGTCTCCGCCTGCCTACCGCCAGCCTAGTTCGGGAAATCTCCGCACTGCTACCGCACATGGATACTTTTTTATGAATGGCCACCCAGAAGTCTAAAATACCGGCAGCGGTGTTTTCCCACACTGATTCCCCTTACCGACAGCTCCTTTATGAATGATAGCCATTGTCAGCAAACCACCTCACATACACTACACTTCACCACACATACAGCTATCAAAGCAAGTTTGCTTGCTTGCATTATGATGCATTTTTGTAGTGATAAATGTAGCTCTGAACATCCAAGTTCCTAGTGAAATACTGATCCAGATCTTCACAGAAATATTAGTGATGCTGTTTGCCACAGTCATATGAATGATCTTAGCTAAAACCAGACTTGCTCAAGCGTATAGCCTTTTATCACCTCTAGTTATCTGATAGCCTTTTATGACCTCCGTGGATAGCAGGCGACACAGGCACTTCCAGTGTGTAAAACTACAAACAGCCTTCAGGAATTTCCAAACCAATTCCTTCAATTACCAGCCTGCAAAAAAAACGTGAGTCTGTAAACCACTTTAAGGGCCCGTTCAGACTGCAAAACGCGGACGGCCACGCATGCAGAACGCACGCCATCCACGTTCGTATGCGTTGCGTGGCTGATCCCATCACTGAAAAGTGAATGGGACAGCCGCGCGTTTTTGTAAAATCTGCGTGCAGCATGCGTTCCCGGACCGCACAGGAGAAAAAGTGCGTCTTATAGTCCGAAAAATACGGTACATAACAACAACTATACTTATAAATCATAGATTTGTCATATGAACTTAAAACTTTCATAATGAGTACATTAAAAGGTAGAAAAAATAGCAACAAGCAAAAAGCTTTAAGTATAATGTGTGTCATAGTTCGTAGAACACACTCAGTGGGGGGAGTACAGGGATTCTGTGGAGCCACAGAAAAAGGGCTAAGTGGAGCCTGAAGGAGAGCAAAAAAGATGCTTTTGTTTTAAGATTAGCTCTTTGGTGCCATTCCTGCTGTATTTTAGAAGAACCAGAGGAGGGGCCAGGGTGGTCATTTAGTTCAAGAATCTGAAGCTTATGCTGCGTACACACTTGCGATAACGATCGCTCGTAAATGCCAATTAACGATCGCTCGTAGTCGCTCGCTCGATCATTGCCTACAGTTCGTTCCGAAGCGATCGTTAAGCCAAGCGATGGAAGGGCAATGATTGCTTGAGAAAATTTTCCAAATAGTTGGATATAATCGAGCGATTGTCGCCGTTAAAATGAAGTGTGTATAGCGATCGTGCGAGAACGATCGCTATTATAAGAACAGCGCATGTGCCTTTCAACAGGGAACGTACGTATTTCCGGAAACGTTTGTTTCGTAGCGATCGTTCAGTGTGATATTTGAAATCATGTTAAAGAATTGTGCACTTAACCCAAATGTTTATTAAAACATTAGTTACTATTAAACAGCATACAATGCACTAACATAGGTATGTATGTATAATTTTTTTGTATTGTTTTGTTATTTTTCTAACATGTACACACTTTTCTGTTGATATGTTTCTTTACATATGCCTCTCTCTCTCTCTCTCTCTCTCTCTCTCTCTCTTTTTTTTAATAATGCTCATGAAACGTGTTGTAGGCTTGTGGGCCCAAAAATTGTTTTTTTTATTTATTTTTTGTTTGTAAAACTATTTTTCAAACACAGTTAGCAACAATAAAACAGGCCCAACATGGGCAACCATGTGTAATATGGCCAACATGGCCTACATCACGAACACATTACTATGCAGCAGGCTTTTTTGTGTGTCAAGTGTCACCCAGGGTAATGGTCTAAACATGCCCCCCCCCCCAACATGGAGGCCAGTTCTCGGTGTCCCCTGTATAGGTTAGCTAGGTAGGTCACTGTAGTGAAATTGAGACAGATAAGTGACTGCAGTATAAGTTAGATACAGGGCATTTTCTAGGCAAAATTGCACCCAGGGCGAGGGTGTTAAAATGCCCCCCCCCCTTCCCCACCATGGAGGCAGGTATAGGTGCCCACAGTTTAGGTTAGCTATGTAGGTGCCACCAGTATGAATTATATAGGTAGGTGACTGCAGTATCGGATAGATAGGTAGGTGACTGCAGTATAGGTTAGCTAGGTAAGTGCTTGCAGTATAGGTTAGGTAGGTACCTGTAGTATACCTTAGGTAGGTGCTGCACTATACATTAGGTAGGTAGGTAGGTAGGTAGGTGCTGCACTATACATTTGGTAGGTAGGTGCTGCAGTGGTGGTGGGAGCGGCCATAATAGTAATAACTCAGCTTTCTTCATCTTCAGCCGAATAGCCGATGTCACTCTGCTTCAATATACTTCCTGTCTCGGCATCTGTCTCAGTAATAGGGCCCCCCTGTGTTGACATGTGGGACATTATCACAGGGAGCACTGTTACTGAGACAGATGGCGAGAAAGGAAGTACATTGAAGGTACGTGTGATCTGCTATTTGGCTGAGCAAAGGTGAGTTATTAATATTATACTTGCTTCCACCAAACCCCTCTGTCCACCCAGAACAAGCACACCTGGCAATGGCACCTATCACACGCCCATAGAAAAAGTGGTGATGTCCACATGTCATCTCTGATGTGTGTGGTAACCAAAGTTCTCATTGTTTTTGGAACAGTCTTGCCACCTTGTCTCTCAGGGCTTGCACCTCCCTCTGGCTTCTGCTCATTGCCTCAAATGCGTTGGCCTTCACCACTTCCATGTTAAATAGAGCCGCATCCAGTTCATCAAGCAGTGCAGTAGCTTCTTCATCCTCTGTGTTATTTAAAGCAAAATAGATAAGTTAAAGTTATTTTTGCAATAATGATGTTGTGCGTGTGTTCTATTAAAAGCTATGGTATGTGTTGGTGTTATGTTGTCTTAATTGTAAACGGTAATATTCTTTTGCAGATGATTTTTGTATGAAACATCAGATTTGGTTACATACACGTCCAGTGGGTGTCGCTAGCACTCTGACAGGGGCTGAATACAATGTCATTGACTTTGTTGCTACACACTGCAATCGTGCCCAGCCATTGGTGGATCTGAACCTGTCATATCCCACCTGAGCTCTCCCGTCACTGATAAACACACATTGTGTTTTGCTCGTGATCAGCTCATCCCTGGGATGCCTTTATGTTTGCAATCATGCCTGTGTAGCTGCTGTGGGTACGGGTTAAAGGAGAGGAGAGACTCACTTTCCTGCTCTGTATGTTTCCATTGGCATCCCCTTTCACTCTGTCCAACAGCGTGGTGTCAACACACACAAATCATGGGGCTGTTAAGTGTATTGGATTGGGTTTATAAATGGAGCTGCGCTGGTAACATCTAAATTCGTGTAGGCATATACAGCTGTTCAATAATGTCCATGTACAGTTCTAACACTACCTGAAAGTGGTCAAACACCCACAGTAACACACAGTTCACTGTGGTGTTGGTTGTGCAGGGTTTCAACAAGCTAACTTATTACAAACCCAGATAGACCACCACCATCCCGTAAGCAGAGGCAAGATATGGTCCCTGTACTAGATGCCTCTTCATCGCCTAGGGGGGCATTTGGTCATCCACGCCACTGTATGGAACAAATAAACTCTTCTCGAAGCGTGGCCGTGGATGTCACCTTACACACCATACACACCAGAAGACATTCTTTCATCCATACAGTGGCAGGGGGCATCCAGATGTCCACATAGGCGCTGAATAGCCATCTAGCAGAGGGACAATTTGATGAGGTGAGTGCCCACTGCTTATGGGGTGTTTGTGGCGTATGTCGATTTTAAATAAGCTATGTTGTCCAATCCCTGTCCCAAATAAACCACACAGAACTGTGTGTTACTGTGGACCTTTGACCTCTTAGACGAACTGCACCATCTGTAAAGGGACATTATTGTGCAGCTGTATATGTGTGTTCCAAATTGCGGTTTGCTATGAGTCAAGTTTCATGTACCGCCTTCATGATGTCATCAATACAGAATCCACAACGTACACTCAGTCTGTGGTGTGATGGAGTCCTAACAGGAGGTGTTTTGTGCTTATCAATAATGGAGCCTGGCAGGTGAGTAGTGGCTGCTGGGTAAAGGGGGGGACATCTTGACCCATGTTTCGGAACAGTGGTAGTGCCACAGAGCAGTTCCTCTGGCTGCTTACAACATCACTAGTACTCCCCTGCTGCAGTTCAACTGGTTGGTTCCTGGGGGTGGAGTTTACACTAGCAGTAATCAATATTTCTTTTAAGGATTCAATAGTGCATAAGCACAACACCATATTTCTCCAGGTCTTTTTTGGGTTACATAAAGGTTACTTACGGATGGTGATGGCTCTTGAGGGTAACGCACCAGAGGAAGGTCCAGCCTCATTCGATGTCCCACCATTGTTTTCGTCTGTAGAAGAGTTTTGAAAACATAATTGGGATAGATATATGAATGTATGTAACACTGAAGCACTGTTGTCATATTATTAATCTATATTTCACAATCAGGTTAGTGTCTGAGTTTGTGTTCCAAACATGTCTACTCACACATGCAGCTAATAAAAGTGCCTTGTCCCAAACACCAAAGCCAGAAAGTGTTTTTTTTTTTTTTTTTTTTTTTTTCTTTTGTATAACCGGTGAGAATGTTTTGTGTTTTTTTTTCGTTGTAGTGATATTTCCATCCAACAGTACTCTTTTGAAAGGCCAAGTCATGCATGATACTTACCATTGTTGTGACAATGTCCATGTCATGGTTTCATACAAAGTGTTGTGTGGTATTCATAACAAAACATTAAATTGCCAATGATTAGAGCATATTCATATTGGTATCTGAGCATTCATCTATATTGTGTTTCATACATTGCATTTGTGTTTAACTTACCATCTATCTCTTCCACTTCTCCAGACCCAACTTCCACACACTCTTCCTCTGCCGTTTGACTGCCTTCAATGTCCTCTGTCATAAAAACATGGAAATGATGTTATACATACTGTCATAGTTCACTTTTTGTGTAAATACACAAACAATGCTGCATGGGCAACCAAGTGTTTTTGATGTACATTAGCAAGGTAGTGTATGAAGGTCTTTAGTCAGATCTCTACAGTGTATGTTATCTTGGCCAACCTATAAAAAGCAATTGCATATATAATATGTAATAAAGATACAGCATGGATGTATACACTATGTGAGATGATTGTTGTTCAGTAACCTTTTCGGGTCGGCACGTTACGTCTGGTATTATTTAGTTCACAAGTGTGTCTGACCATGATGGAGACACTGCACATAAGCGCAACACTCCAAGTGATTTTTGATCTTGCTCATTACATCATCACTGTGCTGTTGGCCTCTGTGTGGGTGAGCTCCCTGTTGGTACCCCAGTTGTGTGTGTCCATTGACAAATCATGAACATGCATGAGCTGTAGCTGTGTAGTCCCTGCTATGGTCAGCATCCCAGGGTGTATGGGATGTCAAAGTAGCTCCAAGGAAGATTTGATGTTGCTGCTGATGCTTATGTGAGTGAAAGGTCACAATCACCCTTGCAGTTCTGTTTACTTTGGACTGTTGTGAATTTCAAAGTCCTAGTTTACATCCCATTGTCGCCATAGTGTTTTCCTATCTCATGTACTCCAGCTTTTGTATTACACTATCTTCTGGGTGTCAACTGAATGGTCTTTCCCTGTCGATGGTGTGCCGATGTGGTGAATGAAGGAGACAGATGGTTTTCATGATTGTTGGATCAATGCAAGTGTGAAGAGCTCCCTTGTTGTCCATGGCCCATTGATGTTGTGTGTTATCCTATGTACACTTTTCTTATGTGTGAAACCTCAAGTGGTACGCCTTTTCACACATGCAACACATGAGCAAGGACAATGTGTCAACATGTAAAGCCTAACTTACCAACATGAACATCCAGGCCTTCCTCAGCATGCTCCGCATCCTCCTCAGTGTGTTCTTGTGTATCTGAATGGCATTAAATTTAACAAGCATGATTAGCGTGTAATCTTTTGGGTTTTGTTAATGTACAATCCTCGTGAATAAATGTCTAAGTACCGTCATCATGCTGTTGCTCAGCTTCTTCATTGTCAGCCTGTTGGTCGACATCTTCTTCTGGCTGGCCTTCCCCAGATGCTTCCTGCCTCTGTTGTCGGCGCAGCCTCCTTCTCTTTGCCTTTCGTTCTGTGGTTGTGAAAAATGGTTTGATTAAATTGGGTTTGCTTTTGTGTTATTAATGGCTTTTGTTAAGCATGTTGAATGTACAAAAAGAAATAACACACCAAAGTGTCTTAATTCTAGTCTGTCAACTATGTTTTGCTAATGTAATAGCACGTGTTAAGTCACGACACTTTCAGTGTATCCCCCTACAAAAATATGTGTCTGAACATGTGATCCCAACATATGTTTTCGGAGTTTGTGGACTGTGGCTTTAAAGAATGTGCAAGGGACATCATTCTGAAACAGTGGCATGTAAAGTTGAGGTTGCATATGGCTTGTTTGTGGGTCTGCAACAGGGGCACACAAGGTGTATTTTCTGTTGGACAAAATTTATATACAAAATACGTAATAAATATTAGTCTATTTATCTAACTGACCAATACTAAGAATGTGCGGAATCTAATACATTATTTATATGAACAATAGTGACCATCAAAGTGTACAAACAATATGTTGCATGCATAAACTGATGCTTAACCTCTTATCGAACGCTGTGCTAAACACCCCTAATGAGCTAAGCATTTGTAGGAATGTAGGCCACTGCAGCTTTAAGCCCAAGCTGCAGGGTTGCACAACACAGCACACAAGTGATTCCCACCCCCAACCTTTTTGTAACCACACACAGATCTCTCTGTTGTTGTGGTGTGATGGCTCACTCCATTTGTTTGGGGTCTTGAACTATATTGTATTTTGCCTTTCTGTTTGGTTTTGTGGTAAAATAGGTAGTAGTTTTAATTGTATCCCTCCCTCCTACTAGCTGCTCAATGGTGTTCGCCTGGCATAGTCTGCTGCCTATGAGAGCCAATTGAACTCTTGTCCCCCAGGGGGACAGGCATGTCACACGTTTGACCCCAGTACAGCGCTTCTGCAGATAGCTGTGCTGTGTAACGCTAATATCCGGCAATTACGCCATACAACATGACAGAGAGGGAAGGCGGGGCAGGCCCCAGCGGCACGCAGGCTGCGGCTAATCTCCTGCATACGGTGGACCCTGGACTGAAAGAGGATTGGCGTTTGGGCACGGCCATCGTTGTTACGCAATCAGCAGCTGGTTCAAAAAGATGTGGCAGATTACATCTTTGGAGAATGCCGTGCATATACATACCTCACAAGTTTTGAAGATCACAAAAAGGGACACTTAAGCCATGCCCCTACCACACCCCTGGCCACACCCTCACCACCTATCGAGTCACGCATACCCTAAAGAATTTTTCAGAAACATATGTGGTTTGCTACATCAAACCACACTGATCCTTTGGATCCTAATTCATTGTCCTTGAGATTAAATGTTCAAAAATATTAATAGCTCTATTTAAAATGTTGAAATGAAATTCAACAGTCAATGAAGGACATTTTTAGTTTAAAAATGTATTACTTTACATAGAAAGAGGGACAAAGTCCTGAAAGAGGGAAAAATGAGGGTGAAAGAGGGACAGAGGGACAGGGCTCATAAAAAGGGAGTGTCCCTCTGAAAAAGTGACACTTGGGAGCTATGCATATATGTGAAGAACTTACACGTTTTCAGACAGGGAATCTATTGTGAACAAGCTCGCATGTGTTGTAAAGATTTTGATTGCATAACAAAATTGTATATAACATCATAACTCATGTACTTACTGTTTTTAATGATTTTGGCATGAATGTAGTCCAGGGTATCACGCTCTCGCAGCTTCAGGTCGGACCACCTTCTCTGCAGCTGGCTTTTCTCCCTGGTGGTGCCATATTTATCAGCCAAGGCAGAGATAACATGGTCCAGGATCCTGTTTTTCCTGGAGACCGGCTCGCTATAAATCTCCTTCCTGCCATCATAGTCATATTTCTCCAGGATCCGGACCATTTCGGTCATCTCTGGCCTTGACATGGGTGTGGCTCGCATGGTGGTTGCTCTTCTTCTACCAGCCATTTCTTCAACTGGGCAGCCTGTAGTAGTGTAAAGTTCCTCATGGAAGTGACAACACAGGAAGTTCCCGACGCGGCCCGCCCACCCATAACGAACGTTATAAAACGTACGCTATATAACGATATAGATATAGCTACCGGCATGCAGAGCAGTCAGACTGAGAGCTCAGAAAGGTATGTGCGTTTGGGAACGAACTTTCGTACGAAAGTGTACGTTCATTTCATTCCAGCAACACAACACCACAGCCACACAGACACAAACAGGCACACACCTCATGATTGTAGCTTTATTAGGAGAGATGAAGGTGTATATGTATATATGTGATTTTTTGACACTTTCTCATTTCAGTACATCAAAAGATGCAGATGGTGTTGCGGTTGATATCTTCACCAATCCTCAAATACTGCAAGAGTTCCTTGAGCTGTACCGTAAAAATACATGCCTATGGAAAGTAACTTCCAAAGATTACTCAAATCGAGTTAAAAAAGCAAAAGCACACAATGAGTTGAAAACATTTTGCCAACAATTTTATCCTCAGGCAACGGTAGCGTATGTACTTAAAAAAATTAAAAATCTACGGACTGTATTCAAAAAGGAACTTAACAAAGTGCGTGAATCAGAGAAATCAGGAGCAGCAGCTGAGGATATCTATGTACCACGATTATGGTACTATAAACTCCTCACATTCACAACAGATCAGGAAGAAGGGAGAGATTCCATCAACAGTTTAACCAATGCACAGTCAAATTGTGAAGATCACTGTTTGGAGAGTTTGAGTGAAACTGGTACTGAAGATTCCCAGAGTACAGAACCAAATGTCGATTATGACGAGGTATGAGTAATGACAGAAATGGATTAACTAATATTAACAAAAGGTGGAACATCCTGCATATGCTAGCATACATGCAGTGTTATCCCATTACATAGTAAGTGCTGGAGTTTCGACCAAATTATATAGTCTTGATATGATGTGCAGGGCTGATATGATGAATACTATCCTGTTCCTTCTGGATTTGGATGCAAAATGTAATGCTGCCCATTACGATCAATGCAACATTCAGAAGGACACATGTCTCCTTGTAACATAATATTTCCTTATACACACAGATGTCCGAAACACAAGTAACCGGAGATTGTGAAAAAACTCACAGACATCCTCTGAAGAAGACAAGAAAAAGTAAACATAGTCTGTTGACTCAGGAGTGTCAAGAGGCTATGCAAAAAGCTGCTTCTCTGCTTAATACCAAAGATGATGAGTGTGATGCATTTGGCAACATTGTTGCTACCAAATTGCGCCTCCTAACACCAGAATTGCGCTGTCAAGCTGAGCTAGACATATTATCTATGCTCAACCAACTACACATCACTATGGTAACACAACATACACAACCACCTGTTCACATGCATATGACTCAGAACCAATTTGCAACACACACTCACAGGGAACAACCACAAACACACACTCGCTTTGTTCCTCAAGCAGCAACCAACATCAACCCACACTTAACAAACACACAATACCAACACAATTACCACCACCAGAATACTTACACACAACACACTTACAACCCTGGTCCCACAAAACAAACTAGTTACAACCATTTACCCACCACAGACAAACATGACTTATCAAGTTTTCAACAACAACAGGAACCTTTGTGGAATGTGGATAAGCATTTTCAACAGCTGTAATTGGTGCATTATTGTTCCTTTGTTTTCTTTTGTTTTTTTGCACACGACCATTTTGAATGCGAAATGGCCATTGTGAAACATTTCTTTTCCCACAACACCAAATAAAAATTAGCAAGACAAGACAAACTTGCATTATTCGGTTGTAGATTTGTTACTTTACAATGACCATACAAGAAAAGTATGTGCCAAATGTATTATTGGTGTTTGTAATGACTATCAAAATATAGTGTTGAGCATGGTATAGTAAAACAATTATAACTAAAGATATACAATGCTGTGTGTATGCTTGAGTAATGTCCTTTCACAATTAACATCCTACGGGTCACATTTTCTATTACACCATGTTGATTGAACATTAACAAACACAGAAGGAATGGGAGCTTGCCAATTAAATGAATACCAGTTGCCTGACTCGCCTGCTGATCCTGTGTCTGTAATCCCTTTATCCTCAGCCCTGCAACAAGCATACAGATCAGGCCATCAAAAGAAAGTCACACTTTTTTGCACCATGGTTGGTGCAGGTGTGTGATTCAACCACTACTGCAGGCAAAGACATCAGTAGAAGCAGTGGCGTACCTAGGGTATTTGGCACCCGGTGCTGGTTATCCACAGTCACCCCCCCCCCCCCCCCCGGGCTGTGGAGTCGGTACAAAAATCTTCCGACTCCTCAGTTTATGAAACCACGACTCCAACTCCGACTCCGGGTACCCAAAATAGCTTCAACTCCGACTCCTTAGTCTTAATACTTAACAGGGCTGTGGATTTTGTACCAAAATCACCCGACTCCTCAGTTTATGAAATCAACGACTCCGACTCCAACTCCAACTCCAGGTGCCCAAAATTGCCCAGACTCCGACTCTTCGACTCAGACTCCACAGCCCTGCCCCCCCGTAATTGGGGCTACGTTGCGCAAAAAATGTGTGTGGTCATATACCAAAATGTGGGTGTGGTCACGGGTGGAGACTAGTTTACATGAACTTAGCAATGGTGGGACATTAGATTAGGACAGTGGTGGCGAAAAGTCACTTATCTATCGCAAAGTGCCTACAGCAATTTAAACTAAATACAAACATTTTAACTCATACATGAACATTATGGAAAATCCAAGTTGAAAATAAACTGTGAAGATAAACAATTTCATCCATCCTACTCCTGAAAAATGTATTATTTTTTTTTAAAACCCCCCCAGTTTTATTTTCTGTTTTAAAAAGCTAAAAAAAAAAAAAAAAAAGTAGGTTTAAAGGAGTTATCCGGGCAGTTTTAATAAAATGAACGCCCCAAGCTCCCAGGACCTCCCTCGCCGCATCTCTGCTCTCAGCCGTTCGCCGGAGGCTAAGAACTACTACCACCTGCGCAGTCCGCTCCGGCCCACGTGGCGGTGATTGACAGCGCCGATCGCGCAGGCGCAGTACAGAGCAACCTCCAGGTCGCTCTGACATCATCGCCGGGGACCGGGTCGGAGCTCCGGCGAACGGCTGAGAGCAGAGATGCGGCGAGGGAGGTCCTGGGAGCTTGGGGCGTTCATTTTATTAAAACTGCCCGGATAACTCCTTTAGGGCTGGAACCCACAGGAGCGCTTTTGGCAGCGTTTTGGCAGCACTGCGATACGCTAGCAGTTTGCCAAAACGCTGGGCTAATGTTAATAGATGGGGCAACTTCCACAGGAGCGTTTGCGTTTCTCAGAAACGCAAACGCAGGACATGCAGCATTTTGGGAGCGTTAGCGCTTCAATGTAAAGTATTGAACCGCTAGCGGAAACGCTCAGCAAAACCTAAACTGAGCGGTTTTGCTAGCGTTTTGCGGTTCAGCACACTGTAACAAAATGAAAAATAATTCACAGGACCAATCAGGATAAAAACGCAAAACGCAAAACGCTAGGCACCCGCTGGGGAAAAAAATACAATGTTGCAAAACACGACCAAAAACGCGCATGAATCCGCTTGCAAACCGCTCAGACAAAACGCTAGCGGTTGCGTTTTGCGTTTGCGGTTTTCAGTGGGTTCCAGGCCTCAATGCTATTGTCTCATATGAGGTTGATTCCGCTTTTCCCATAGTCTCGCAGTTAGCAATCATGAGGCCCCCAACAAGACAAATTCAGCAATCTTGAGGCCCCCAACAAATCATGAGGCCCCCAACAAGACAAATTCAGCAATCTTGAGGCCCCCAACAAGTCAAATTCAGCAATCATGAGGCCCCCAATAAATTATGAGTCCCCCAACAAGACAAATTCAGCAATCATGAGGCCCCCAGCAAGACAAATTCAGCAATCTTGAGGCCCACAACAAATCATGAGGCCCCCAAAAAGACAAATCCAGTAACCATGAGGCCACCAACAAGACAAATTCAGCAGTCATGAGGCACATAAATAGACAGCATTTCAAATAAATAGGCAAAATGCCCCATTAATATGGTAGACACCTCTCACCTGGCTTCTGAATTCTCCTCTACTGGCTGCTGTGCCTGGCTGGCAATACTATTTTTGTCTGGATTGGCGATGATGTGTGAGCTGAAAGGCCTGGCAGTGATGCTGTGGCCTGACTGGCGGTGATGCTGTGGCTGGGCTGGCTGGCGGTGATGCTGTGGCTGGACTGGCTGGTTGAAGTAAATGCTGGCCTGACTGGTGGTGATGCTGTGGCCTTTTTGCCAGTGATTCTGGGCTGGTTGGCTGGTGGTTATGTTGGGCTGGCTGGCCTAGATAGTTTAGGTAGTGAGAGGTGCCCCACAGTTTAGGTAGTGCCAGGAGCCCCCCAGTTTAAGTAGTTACAGGAGCCCCCCAGCTCAATTAGTGACTGGAGCCCCCCAGTTCAGTTAGTGACAGGTACCCCCCAGTTTAGGTAGTGACAGGTACCCCCCAGTTTAGGTAGTGACAGGTGCCCCCCAGTTCAGCTAGTGACAGGTGCCCCCCAGTTCAGCTAGTGACAGGTGCCCCCCAGTTCAGCTAGTGACTGGTGCCCCCCAGTTCAGCTAGTGACTGGTGCCCCCCAGTTTGTGTAGTGACATGAACCCCCAATTTAGATAGTGACAGGAACAGGAAAAGTTGTGACTGGGCACACCATCTTAGGTAGGGTGCTTGGTATTGTGGTATAGGCAAACCACCAAAGTATAAGTCCAGAATTCAAATATACCAGCACTCCAGCTTTCTCAAAGAATCACGCTCTTTTATTGAGCTAACATATCCACAGAAATGACCGACAATTGTTTCGGGGCCTCGCAGGGTCCCCCTTTCTCAAGGCGTGTGTGGTTACCAATATCAATAAAAGAGCGTGATTCTTTGAGAAAGCTGGAGTGCTGGTATATTTGAATTCTAGATAGTGACAGGGACCCCCAGTTTAGATAGCGACAGCGACCCCCCAGGTTAGACAGCGACCCCCCCAGGTTAGACAGCGACCCCCCCAAGTTAGACAGCGACCCCCCCAGGTTAGACAGCGACCCCCAGGTTAGATAGTGACAGTGACCCCCAGGTTAGATAGTGACAGTGACCCCCAGGTTAGATAGTGACAGTGACCCCCAGGTTAGATAGTGACAGCGACCCCCAGGTTAGATAGTGACAGGAAACCCCAGGTTAGGTAGTGACAGCGACCCCCCAGGTTAGATAGTGACAGCGACCCCCAGGTTAGATAGTGACAGGGACCCCCCAGGTTAGATAGTGACAGCGACCCCCAGTTAGATAGTGACAGGGATCCCCCAGGTTAGATAGTGACAGCGACCCCCAGGTTAGATAGTGACAGCGACCCCCCCAGGTTAGATAGTGACAGGGACCCCCCCAGGTTAGATAGTGACAGGGACCCCCCAGGTTAGATAGTGACAGCGACCCCCGGTTAGATAGTGACAGGGACCCCCGGTTAGATAGTGACAGGGACCCCCCAGGTTAGATAGTGACAGGGACCCCCAGGTTAGATAGTGACAGCGACCCCCGGTTAGATAGTGACAGGGACCCCCCAGGTTAGATAGTGACAGCGACCCCCCAGGTTAGATAGTGACAGGGACCCCCCAGGTTAGTGACAGCGACCCCCAGGTTAGTGACAGCGACCCCCAGGTTAGATAGTGACAGGGACCCCCCAGGTTAGATAGTGACAGGGACCCCCCAGGTTAGATAGTGACAGCAACCCCCAGTTAGATAGTGACAGGGACCCCCAGGTTAGTGACAGCGACCCCAGGTTAGATAGTGACAGGGACCCCCCAGGTTAGATAGTGACAGCGACCCCCAGGTTAGTGACAGCAACCCCCGGTTAGGCAGTGACAGGGACCCCCCAGGTTAGGCAGTGACAGGGACCCCCCAGGTTAGGCAGTGACAGGGACCCCCCAGGTTAGTGACAGCGACCCCCAGGTTAGTGACAGCGACCCCCGTTTAGATAGTGACAGGGACCCCCCAGGTTAGATAGTGACAGCGACCCCCCAGGTTAGTGAAAGGGACCCCCCAGGTTAGATAGTGACAGGGACCCCCCAGGTTAGATAGTGACAGGGACCCCCCAGGTTAGATAGTGACAGCGACCCCCAGGTTAGTTAGTGACAGCGACCCCCAGTTAGATAGTGACAGGGACCCCCCAGGTTAGATAGTGACAGCGACCCCCAGGTTAGTTAGTGACTGCGACCCCCGGTTAGATAGTGACAGCGACCCCCCCAGGTTAGATAGTGACAGCGACCCCCAGGTTAGATAGTGACAGCGACCCCCAGGTTAGATAGTGACAGTGACCCCCAGGTTAGTTAGTGACTGGGACCCCCCCAGGTTAGATAGTGACAGGGACCCCCCCAGGTTAGATAGTGACAGGGACCCCCCCAGGTTAGATAGTGACAGGGACCCCCCCAGGTTAGATAGTGACAGCGACCCCCAGGTTAGTGACAGGGACCCCCCAGGTTAGATAGTGACAGGGACCCCCCAGGTTAGTTAGTGACTGGGACCCCCCCCAGGTTAGATAGTGACAGGGACCCCCCCAGGTTACATAGTGACAGGGACCCCCCCAGGTTACATAGTGACAGCGACCCCCAGGTTAGTGACAGGGACCCCCCAGGTTAGATAGTGACAGGGACACCCCAGGTTAGATAGTGACAGGGACCCCCCAGGTTAGATAGTGACAGGGACACCCCAGGTTAGATAGTGACAGGGACACCCCAGGTTAGATAGTGACAGGGACCCCCCACTGCCCCAGGTAAGATAGTGACAGCGACCCCCAGTTAGTGACAGGGACCCCCTAGGTTAGATAGTAATAGGGATCCCCCCCAGGTTAGATAGTGACAGGTGCCCTTCACTCGTTGTGCAAATTTGGGATTTTACACCCCCCGTGGCCGTCCCCGCTGACAACCTACCCCCCCCCCCTCACCTCACAGGCCTTCCCCGGTGACAGGCAGGAGCAGCCCAGCTTCAGACCTCAGTATCAGCCGGCGACCAGTATGCGGGCGCACCGAACTCAGTGAACACCACGCCGTATATGCGGAAGTGATGTCACTTCCGCATATCAGTGCGGTGTCCGCTGGGTCCTAGTGCCCGCATACTGGTCGCCGGCTGGTCGGAGGTCTGAAGCTGGGCTGCTCCTGAGTCCTGCCTGTCACCGGGGAAGGCCCCGGGGGGGGGGGGGGGGGACGACACACATAGGTTGTCAGCGGGGACGGCCACGGGGGGTGTAAAATCCCAAATTTGCACAACATGTGCACTGACTGCAGCGGCAGGGGCGGCAACACAGGACTCCCGGTGTCACCCCCTAAGCATCAAGACACCCGGTGCGGGCCGCCCCTGCCGCTTGACGGTAGGAACGCCACTGAGTAGAAGTGACAGTGAACCATTTTTTGTCATTAAGGAAACATCCATACCCCTCTCAGTTAAGCTTCCCTTTAAGGTAGCAAGGTGTGTGTGATATAGGCAACACACTTCTCCCATTAATTTACCATAACACAACATGTTTCGATTCGTTCATAACATCTCGCTATGAACATACCATAGTATTGACATTGCAGTGCAGTAAGCTGTGTTATGATACTTCATATGGAAGATCAACCACATCCCAATGTGAATTTAGGATAAAATAAAATGTGCATACACACATCACACTATAGTCTTCATAAAAGGATAGTTCACTGTGCTAATTGCCACCACAACATGTTGTATGAGAGCCCTATGTACACACTGTATTCTATTGTATTGCTTAACTCACCATCACATAATTTTTTTGGCTAGATCCTGCACACAAACAGGCTGCACACACTCCAAATAACCTTATGTGGTGCCTATCTGTTGCTGATCACACAAATTTGGTGCTAATTGCAATCATAGTCTATGAGCTCTGCAGATCATCATACACAGTAGGGATGGTCGGAAATGGCAATTTCCGATTCCGTGGTAATTCCGCATTCCGCCATTGCCGAATACCGATTCCGCTTTCCGCTACCAATTTCCGCATTCCAATGCGGAATTTCCGCCGGAAATCGCGGAAATTCCGCCTGACTTTAACATCGATTTTCTCAAAAACTATAAAGCCTTTTTGAAAACTTTTTTTTGCATCTTGTTCAGAAGATTCTGTTTAATAAACCCTGAAAATTTGGTGTTTCTAGTACGTACGGGGGCTTTGCTATTAACCGTTAAAGTCGGCGGAATTTTACTGTAATGTAAATGCAGAAAATAGGCAGAAGCAGATTTTCTGCATTTTACATTACAGTAAAAATCCGCCGACTTTAGCGGTTAATAGCAAAGCCCCTGTAAGTCCTAGAAACACCAAATTTTCAGGGTTTATTAAACAGAATCTTCTGAACAAGATGCAAAAAAAAGTTTTCAAAAAGACCTTATAGTTTCTGAGAAAAACGATGTTAAAGTCGGGCAGAATTTCCGCGATTTCCGGCGGAAATTTCCGCGATTTCCGGCGGAAATCCGCCTAACGTACTTGCATTACCGATTTCCGCATTCCGATGCGGAAATGCAATTTCCGATCGGAATTTCGGAAATTGCATTTCCGCGGAATCCGAATGAGCATCCCTAATACACACATGATGTAACTGACCTTAATCTTCAATTCAGATCAAGCATGAAGGATTGTAATATCTGCAGCTGATCATCTGCTGTGCAGATGAATGCCACTCAAATCATGTGTGTATGATGATGTGAACATCGCAGACTATGAACACTATTAGGCGAAATGCCTAATTGGGTACACAATAGCTTTTGCAGATACAGATCTGTGTAGTGTGTGCAGCATCTTGCCAAGGTCTTTGTCGATGGGGAGTTCAACACCATAGAGTGTGTAGGCATGGCTCTCATAGTACATGAACGGTCGTAAGATAGTGCTGTGATGTCTATTTTCAAACACTATAGTCTGATGTGTGTAGAGACCGACAAACATTTGCCAGCATATCCTGCATATAAAACGTGTTTTTGCGACGGTCATTACAACACCTATGCTGAATCAAACATTTCCAGGCCTGACAAGCAATGTGTGTTTGTTTTGGAGGAAAACAACAACACACAATACAAAATACACTTGAAAATGTTGTCCATTTGCCTAACTATGCTTAATATTACAAAGTTTCCAATATTGAGAGCTGTGTAATAGCTCCATTATGCACTAATGTGCATTTGTACATGTGGGGATGTTGAAAATGTGTTCGACACCATTCTCCCAACTGAAAAATTAAGCTTGAGGTTTGTTGCAAACTTTTATTTACACAAAAGAGGGAAAAAAAACTGCTTACACCACCACAAGTGAACAAACAAAACAAATGTAAGAAAATCAACCTATCATATTGTTTTGCCATGGAACTGCACCTTCCCCATTAAAATAAGAAACATAGGCATCTCGATTTTCTTTGGAACCATATGTTGGATTCCGTGGAGGCAACGGCTGAAGGTTGGTAAGTGCCAAGGGCTGGCTACGCCATTCACCAGGTAACAGGCTGAAATTTTCCAAATCCTCTCTGTCAACAGAATGTGGGGGCATGTAGGTAGATGACTGTTGTCTCCGAAGAAAGTTGTGGAGAATGCATGAGGCATTCACTAACAGATCTATCTTGTCCATTCGCAAATTGATAGCGGTGTGGAAGATCCTAAATCTGTTAGCTAGTATGCCAAATGCATTCTCCACAACTCTCCTGGCTCTAGACAAACGGTAGTTGTAAATTTGATGCTGGGTTGAGAGATTGGTATGTGGGAAAGGTTTGAGGATATGTGGATGCAGTCCAAAAGCATCATCAGCCACGAAAACAAAATTAAGGCCTTTTTTGGTTTGTGCCGTTGTTGGCAATGACAGCTGTCGATTTTTAAGTCTGGTGTTAAATGCAGTCTTCTCTATGACCCCTCCATCGGACATTCTGCCATTTCTGCCAACATCGATGTAAATGAATTCATAGTTGGCATTTACAATGGCCATCAAAACGATACTAAAAAAATGTTTATAATTAAAATAATAAGATCCACTGTTTGGCGGTGGGGTAATACGGATATGTTTCCCGTCAATCGCTCCTCCGCAGTTTGGAAAGTGCCAAATCCGCTCAAAATCCGATGCAAGGGTTAACCACTCCTCTGATGTCTTGGGAAACTGTGGATTTTGAAAAAACATTGAACAACATTAATACCACCACACATGTGTATTTGCTAAACATAACAATATTCACATAGAACATGTGTTGTTATTTAGAGAAACATAGCAATCACGGCAAAAATGGTACACATAACGTCATGTTCAAAGCCATAGCACATGGACAAACAGGCAGCAAAATAACATAGCAAATAGTTAACATTGTTGGATTACAACCAAGCTTCCATTGAAGTTTTACACATGTGTGTGTCTCCACTACTGTCTGCATCACACACCTCGAACAAGCATGTAGTCATATTACAAAAAGGAGTGTTAGGTATATGGAGGATGACATTCATACATTGTTGTAATCAAAAACAGTTTAGGCTAAACACTGAAGGGATAATTGTATGTAGTTCAACTACATATACACATCAAAGATGTGAGCTCAATGTTGAAGCTATTTATAAACCTCCCATGTAGTGTGCAAGCCATACCTACACAGTCTATTGTATTGAGCAGAGTACTCCACACAACAGATCTTCGCAAAATGCTGTAACACATCAACAATATAAACCATCGGCCAATACTCTGTTTGTGGAAAAATACAGTCCCTGCAAAATGCATTCATACTCTATGAGATCTGCAAATCATCATACACACCTTGTCTAGTAGACAATCATCTGGACATCAGAGCTACAAGGATGGATTTTGTAATATACAGATGATTGTAAAAAAAACAAGGTGTGTATTACAATGGCCAGATATCATGTAGTACAAATGCATACTTAGCTTGGCCATCGTTACCACATCTTCCAAAGATTATTCTCAGATGGCTGGAGTAATCACCTCAATACACTACATTGTGTAGGTATGCCTTGCATACTAGTAGTTGTAAAAATGGGTCAATTATTGGTGTGTGTGTGTGTGTGTGTGTGTGTGTGTGTGTGTGTGTGTGGGTGGTGTGTGTGTGTGTGTGTGTGTGTGTGTGTGTGTGTGTGTGTGTGTGTGTGTGTGTGTGTGTGTGTGTATGTGTGTGTGTGTGTGTGGGTGGGTGGGTGTGTGTGTGTGAGTGTGTGAGTGTGTGTGTGTGGTGTGTGGTGTGTGTGTGTGTGGTGTGTGGTGTGTGGTGTGTGGTGTGTGTGTGTGTGTATGGTGTGTGTGTGTGTGTGTGTGTGTGTGTGTGTGTGTGTGTGTGTGTGTGTGTGTGTGTGTGTGTGTATGCGTGTGTGTGTGTGTGTGTGTGTGTGTGTGTGTGTGTGTGTGTGTGTGTGTGTGTGTATGGTGTGTGTGTGTGTGTGTGTATGGTGTGTGTGTGTGTGTGTGTGTGTGTGTGTGTGTGTGTGTGTGTGTGTGTGTGTGTGTGTGTGTATGCGTGTGTGTGTGTGTGTGTGTGTGTGTGTGTGTGTGTGTGTGTGTGTGTGTGTGTGTGTGTGTGTGTGTGTGTGTATGCGTGTGTGTGTGTGTGTGTGTGTGTGTGTGTGTGTGTGTGTGTGTATGCGTGTGTGTGTGTGTGTGTGTGTGTGTGTGTGTGTGTGTGTGTGTGTGTGTATGGTGTGTGTGTGTGTGTGTGTGGGTGTGTGTGTGTGTGTGTGTGTGTGTATGGTGTGTGTGTGTGTGTGTGTGTGTGTGTGTGTGTGTGTGTGTATGGTGTGTGTGTGTGTGTGTGTGTGTGTGTGTGTGTGTGTGTGTCAGTGTGTGTATGTATGTGTGTGTGTGTGTGTGTGTGTGTGTGTGTGTGTGTGTGTGTGTGTGTGTGTGTGTGTGTGTGTGTGTGTATGGTGTGTGTGTGTGTGTGTGTGTGTGTGTGTCAGTGTGTGTATGTATGTGTGTGTGTGTGTGTGTGTGTGTGTGTGTGTCAGTGTGTGTATGTATGTGTGTGTGTGTGTGTGTGTGTGTGTGTGTGTGTGTGTGTGTGTGTGTGTGTGTGTGTGTGTGTGTGTGTGTGTGTGTGTGTGTGTATGGTGTGTGTGTGTGTGTGTGTGTGTGTGTGTGTGTGTGTGTGTGTGTGTGTGTGTGTGTGTGTGTGTGTGTGTGTGTGTGTGTATGGTGTGTGTGTGTGTGTGTGTGTGTGTGTGTCAGTGTGTGTATGTATGTGTGTGTGTGTGTGTGTGTGTGTGTGTGTGTGTGTGTGTGTGTGTGTGTGTGTGTGTGTGTATGGTGTGTGTGTGTGTGTGTGTGTGTGTGTGTGTGTGTGTGTCAGTGTGTGTATGTATGTGTGTGTGTGTGTGTGTGTGTGTGTGTGTGTGTGTGTGTGTGTGTGTGTGTGTATAATAATTACTCAAACACATTATATAGTGCATGCATGTTCAGAGCCTATGTTACAAAGTATTAAAGGCACAAGTTCTTCAGGATAGCTAGGCGACTGGTGTAGGTTAAAAGGTAGAAAATAGTGCACCATTCATATGTATGACTACAGCTCTCATGTATGACTATGTGATTTAATTGGGGGGGGGGGGGGGGGAACAGGCAGGGTAAGGAAATGCTTGATGTGGACCTTTCAACATCAACATTTGGACAAAAATACGCATTTGAGAGCCTTTTACAATGCAAGGAATTACAATTACATCATACATTGACAGACACACTGTTGGCTCTTATAACAACAACACCTACACAAAACACTAACAGAAAAAACACACAAAATAAACAATTATCTAAACAACATACAAACACATACTGACCTTCATATACTCGTTCTTTAGACAGTTAATTATAGCCTCACACGTTTCAGGGATAATCAAGCCAAGTGCCTGTGGGGATATTCCGGTGCTAAATTTAAGGTCCTGTAAACTGCGGCCTGTTGCTAGATAGCGCAAAGTGGCCACAAGACGCTGTTCTGCAGATATGGGCTTTCGCAGCCATGACTCCTGCTTGGATATATGAGGACCAACAAGGGAAAGCAGGTGTTGGAAGACGCTATCACTCATCCTCAAATAGTTCTTGAAATCCTCTGGAGAAGAGAGTCGTAACTCATTCAGCAAATTTACATCACTAAATTTGTGACGTTGTTCCAGCCAAGATTTGCACCAAATCCGCCTTTTCTTGGGTGGTGCTGAAGCATCCAGCTGGGTAGCAACTTGCCCTAACAATAATAGAGCAACTGCAGCTCTTTTCTTTGCTGGCAAATGTGCAGCCTGATTATGCCTCAACATGTTGTAGCGATGAGAACGGAAAGAACGTTCCTCAGAACGTTCGTTTATATAGTTAAGGTAGTAAGCACGTCATTTCCTCAAATCTATCGCGCATTATGCCTACATCCGCTTCGGGACGTAACGATCGTTCTGTAACGGCAAAAGATCGCTACAGTGTGTACGGTCGTCGAGCGATCATCGCTACCACGTCATATCCGTGTGCGCACGCAACTATTGCTCCTGATCGTTCGTTTCGGCGACAACAATCGCTTCGCTACTTTCTCAGTCGCCTGATTTGCATTTACTACCTGCTCGTCCACCTATCGCCCGTCGCGGAACGATCGCTTGTAACGAACGATCGTTATCGCAGGTGTGTACGTACCATTAAGCTGGTGGAAAAGATTCTTGCCAGAGGAGGCGGAGGAGATCACATACTGCTTGTTTTGGAAAGAAAAAAATCAGCTTGGGAATCCCCATTTGTATGGAATTTGCATATTGCGAATAGCCTTAGGGCCCGTTTCCACTATAGCGTTGCGGAATCGCCGGCGAATCACCGCAGGCAAATCGCATGCGGGTGTGATTCCGCATGCGTTTTTTGCCGCGATTTCGCATGCGATTTTGCATAGGTAAGGCTGTATGCGAATTTAACCATGTCACTGCCTGTGTAAATTAACATTAATACCTATGCGAAATCGCATGCGAATTCGCGGCAAAAAACGCATGGGGAAAACGCATGCGATTTCCTTATTAAATACATTGCGTGCGATTCGCCTGCATTCCACACGCAGGCGAATTCTGAGGACCCTACCATGCAGATTTTTTCTGCACAGAAAAACGTGCGGGGAAACGCACAAGTGGAAACAGTCCCATCCACTTGTATTGACTGTGTGAATCCGCATGCGGGCAACACATGCGGATTCGCGATAGTGGAAACGGGCCCTCAGTGAAAGGTTGCAGATCTCGTCTGAGAGATAATGTATTTGCAGACAGATCAGCATATAGATGGATGTTTGCATACGGATCTGGTGCCTATGTTTATATACAATAGGCTCCCTATTTTTCTTGTTTTTGATGCTATTAGGTGAGACTATATATTATAGGTGAATATCCCACAACTTTCCTATTTGTAAAAAAATATTGTGCCTGCTGGGTTGGGGGAGCCTCAGGGCCACTTTTTCCCTACAGGTTTACTTTAACACTAACTTCTGTTCCCATAAAGTGCCCAGTTTAAGGACAACGGAAGCGAGAGAGATATGGAGGCTGCCATATTTATTTTGTTTTAATCACTTAAAGCCAATGGGTACCGGTAAAAAAAAGAAAAAGTCAGATACTCACCTAAGGAGAGGGAAGGCTCGGTCCTAATGAGCCTTCCCTCTCCTCTCCCGGTGCCCTCGGTGCTGCACTGGCTCCCCCGTTCGCGTCCGCCGCCGCAGGGACTTCGGAGGTCTTCTGGAGCACTCGGGCTTCCGAAGACGGGCCGCTCCATACTACGTACGCGCGAGTGCGTCATAGAGGGCGCATGCGTAGTATGGAGCGGCCGCGTCATCGGGAGCCCGAGTGCTCCCGAAGGCTTCCGAAAGCTCCCTTCGGCATGCGGAAGTGGCAGTATTTGACCGAACTGGTCGAATACTGCCACGGGGGATCCTGCGCGGGACCGGGCACCGGGAGAGGAGAGGGAAGGCTCATTAGGACCGAGCCTTCAGTCTCCTTAGGTGAGTATCTGACTTTTTCTTTTTTTTACTGGTAAACATTCACTTTAAGGACCAGGGGATTTTTGGATGATCTGTGCTGCGTGGGCTCTCCAGCCCACAGCACAGATCGAGTAAAAGGCAGGGCGATCCGATTTCCCCCCTTTTTTCCCCACTAGGGGGATGTCCTGCTGGGGGGGTCTGATCGCCGCCGCTCTGTGTGGCCGAGCGGGGGGGGGGCTCTTTAAAGCCCCCTCCGCAGCGATTTTCCTCCCTCCCTCTCGTTCAGGCTATGGGCGGTGCAGGACGGCGCTCCGTCCTGCGCCACCTCTAATAGGCTTTAGCCTATCAGATGCCGGCGATCCCCGGCCAATCAAAGGCCGGGGATCGCCGATCTGATGTAACAGCGGGGATTTCTTCCCACCGTGTTTACATTTCGCCTGCGAGCCGCGATCGGAGGCTCGCAGGCAGTTCACGGAGACACCCTCCATGAACTGAGGTTTCCATGTAAAACCACTTAACACCTAGGTCTGCCGATCAGCTGACCGTGGTCGTTAAGTGGTTAAGCAATGCACATTGCCTGGCTATCCTGCTGATCCTCTGCCTCTAATACTTTTAGCCACAGACCCTGAACAAGCATGCAGCAGATCAGGTGTTTCTCACATTATTGTCAGATCTGACAAGATTAGCTGCATGCTTGTTTCTGGTGTTACTCACACACTACTGCAGCCAAATAGATCAGCAGGACTGCCAGAAAACAGGTATTGTTTAAAGGGAACCTAAACTAAGAGGGATATGGATGTTTTCTTTTAAACAATACCAGCTGCCTGGCAGTCCTGCCGATCTCTTTGGCTCCAGTAGTGTCTGAATCACACACCTGAAACAAGCATGCAGCTAATCCAATCTGACTTCAGTCAGAGCACCTGATCTGCATGCTTGTTCAGGGGCTGTGGCTAAAAGTATTAGAGACACAGGATCAGCAGGAGAGTCAGACAACTGGTATTATTTTATAAGGAAAAATCCATATCCTTCTCCGTTTAGGTTCCCTTTAACAGGAAATAAATATGGCAGCCTCCATGTCTCTTTATTCTGGGGAAGGAGGACAGGGGATCTTCCAGAGGCCTCCTTCTACCGAGGTAAGTAACATTTTAGTTTTATATTTATAATACTTTTAGCCACAGACCCTGAACAAGCATGCAGCAGATCAGGTGTTTCTCACATTATTGTCAGATCTGACAAGATTAGCTGCATGCTTGTTTCTGGTGTTACTCACACACTACTGCAGCCAAATAGATCAGCAGGACTGCCCGGAAACAGGTATTGTTTAAAGGGAACCTAAACTAAGAGGGATATGGATGTTTCCTTTTAAACAATACCAGTTGCCTGGCAGTCCTGCTGATCTCTTTGGCTCCAGTAGTGTCTGAATCACACACCTGAAACAAGCATACAGCTAATCCAGTCTGACTTCAGTCAGAGCACCTGATCTGCATGCTTGTAGGTAAAAGTATCAGAGACACAGGATCGCCAGGAGAGTCCAGCAACTGGTATTGTTTTATAAGGAAAAATCCATATCCTTCTCAGTTTAGAAACTTCAAAAATGGAAGAGGCGCATGCGCGGCGGATCCAAGATGGCCGCTTAGAGACAGAGCTCCGGCCCTTCCCCGCACAGAATCCGCCGCTTTCAGCTACACCTCCGCAGACACCGAGCGGCGACCACGGGGATCAGTGCCAGAACATCCGCCCGAGCAGATGGCTACCAAATCCGGCTCCAAAGCTGCCCCACAAGCCGGTTCTATGGATCGGTTCGTCCGCCCGCCCCTGAGCCAAGATGGCGCCGGCCACGCTGAGACTGCCAGCTCTGCCTCCATATCACAGGCCTCACAGCAGCAGCATCAGACCAGCTCACTCCTCCAGTCCTCAGATGAGACCCCGCTGACAGCATCCATGCTAGAGGTAACCCTGGACAAACACTATCGATCCCTGCATGACTCCTTACAACAGGTAATACTCTCTGCCATTAGAGACCTTAAAGGGGACATTACCACATTAGGGGAACGCACCAAGACATTAGAAGACAAAATGGAGGGCTTGAATATTAAACAACAGGAGATTGAGGACGAACAACGTATTATACAGAGTGACCTGAAAGCTATAAGGGCTGCACAAGAGGACAGCGAAAATAGAGACAGGAGACAGAACATCAGAATCAAAGGCATGTCAATGTCAGTCACATCAGACCTGTTGATACCCCATCTACTTGAATTGTATAAATCAGTTGTGCCTGACCAACCAGATGAATTCTGGCGCATGGATCGAGCCCACAGATCCCTGGGAGAAAGACAATCTACTGCACGCCGCCCCAAAGATGTTATTATCAGGCTGCATTACTATGAAGCAAAAGAAACATTAATGCGAGCTTTACGCAACACATCCAAAATTCCATTTAAGGGAGATGAACTTTCGATCTTCAACGACTTATCCCTTGTCACCTTGAATAAGAGAAGGGCCCTTAGACCTGTTACACAGCTGCTTGCCGACGCAAAGATTCCTTACAAATGGGGATTCCCGTTTCGCCTGCTAGTGAACAGACAAGGACTCCAATACTCACTTACAGACATAGATGATGCTCCTATGTTTCTAAAGCAAATGGGCCTCCGCTTACCACCGAACACGATTGCCCAAAGCACCTCTTCCCCCTTGGCCAGATCTCCACCACGGAAAATGCGCCACATATCTGATTGGGCTAGAACCCCTATCCGCAGCCTCACCTATCCTGATAGATCAGATGACATGGAGGCCTTACCTAGCTGATCTACCCTATACCTCTCTTTGTTAAAAATTCTAGACCTAGGAAAAAAAAAAAAAAAGAAAAAAGAAAGGAAACATTTCACTATTCCATCTATTCTATCTAGCAATACCGCTATAACCCACAAAGTTCTGTATTGATCCCTCATAAGTAAACTTAACCGAGTGCTGGATCCTGGGCTCTGGGAGGCTTCCCTTGGACCCCCACATGTACCTCCAGAGGGCTGTTTATGAGTCTATCTGGCCCCCACGAGGACCAGATACCCTCAGACAGTTCTCCTTTATGCAACCATTTTTGGTTGCCCTAATATGTTGCCACAATTTGAACAGTGGCCATTATACGACTAAAACTGTTTCAGTGATGTTTTGTTATTTGTTTATGTTCTATACATGCTCCTTCATTCCTCTTTGTTTATACGTATTCTTTCCTTCCCTCTTCTTTTACAACATTTATAAATTTTCTCAGGTGGTTGCCAATTTTGTATGGGATGAAATTCACTTATTAGATAATGGTTAATCTATATTCGCTGAATGCTAAAGGCCTTAATGTTCCACAGAAAAGAATGTCTCTTCTGAGAGATTTACGGAGATTGGATGCAGATCTGGTTCTCCTACAGGAGACTCATCTAACTGCCCAAGACTCTATACGTCTCCATAACAGATATTACCCAGATGCATACATGGCATCAGGACCCAAAAAACGTGCAGGAGTGGCAGTATTATGTAAAAAAGGTTTACCCCTTCAAGTAGACAAACCAATCTCTGATGATAAAGGGCACTACTTGATATTATTGGGATCCCTCGCGGGCAAGCCAATTACTTTGGCAAATGTATATGTCCCCAATACACAACAAATTTCTTTTCTGTCGTCTTTTCTTACTAAACTGCATAAACATGCTAAAGGTACTATAATCCTAGGAGAGGACTTCAACTTGGCCTTCTCCTCTACGAGAGACAGAAGTAAAGCACCCTCTATATCCTCCTTTAGTTCCCACGATCGCAATTCCCGTAAATTCCGAAAATTGCTCCGAAAATTTGGACTAATAGACTTATGGAGAGTTGCCAATCCAACAGCAACAGACTACACCTTCTACTCACCACCCCATGCCTCCCATTCACGTATTGACTACTTCTTTGCTAAAGCACCGCTCCTTCCCATTCTAACTGATTCCACTATACTCCCCACAGCCTGGTCTGATCATCAAGCGGTTACGTTAGAACTAAACTGGCTTTCCAACCCACACAAACCAATGTACTGGAGACTAAATGAATCCCTCCTAAGGGACAAGGCTCTGACACTGGATTGCTCAGAGGAGTTGCGCTCATTTTTTGAAACAAATATGGGCTCCATCACATCATTCGGCCTAATCTGGGAAACACACAAAGCCTACATAAGGGGATTCTTCATAGCACAAGGCTCTAGGAAGAAACACAACACCTCCAAAAAACTAATAGAACTAAATACCTCTCTCACAAGAGCAATCTCTACCTACAAACAACAACCGACGCAAGAACATTTCTCAGTCATTCAACAACTTAAATTAGAAATACGCACTATCCAATTATCTCAATTGGAAAAGAGCCTAAAATGGAGTAGACAGTTGTTCTTTGAGAGAGGTAACAAACCACACACTATACTCGCCCGAAAGCTTAACCCACAAACTACTCAACAGCCAATTTATTCGATCAAAGATACCCAAGGGACTGTCCACTATGATCCAACAAAAATAGCTAACATCTTCACCTCGTTTTATGAACATCTATATAACTTGCCAGATCTTTCCCACAACCCACAATATTCAGATAAAGTATCATCCTTCTTAGAACAACTTAGCCTCCCCAAGCTAACAGAAGAAGATCGATCCGCCCTAAACGCTCCTATAACCTCAATTGAAATACTAGAGGTCCTCAAAAAACTACCATCATCCAAATCTCCTGGACCAGATGGCTTACCATACTCGTACTACAAACATTTCCAATCAATTTTAACTCCATTATTAGTAACCCTGGCCAACAAAATCATGAAAGGTGAACACTCCCCTAACTCTATCCTTAACTCACTGATTACGGTCATCCCTAAAGATGGCAAGGACCCCCAACTACCCCAGAGCTACCGTCCTATATCTTTGTTAAACTCTGACCTTAAAATTATTACAAAAGTAATAGCTAATCGCCTCAATCCTATACTGGTTAGACTCATAAACAACGACCAAGTGGGCTTTATAGTAGGCCGCCAAGCGGGAAATAATACCCGCAGAGCCATTGACCTAATATCTCTAATGGGTAGATCCGAAAGGCCTTCCCTGCTCCTAAGTTTGGATGCAGAGAAGGCCTTTGATCGACTTCACTGGCCATTCCTATTTAAAGTCCTAGACCACCAAGGATTCACAGGACCTTTCATCAACTTAATTAGTTTCTTATATTCCACTCCGTCAGCTTCACTCAAACTTCCATTTGCCCCTACCGCTCCGTTCCAAATACACAATGGTACAAGACAAGGATGCCCCCTCTCCCCTCTCCTCTTTGCACTCAGCATAGAACCACTAGCCGCAGCCATTAGGCAAAATATCAACATAAAAGGGGTCACACAGGGCAAATACGAATTCAAAATATCCCTATTCGCGGACGACATCCTACTAACTATAATGGACCCACTCACATCCCTTCCAGTCCTACATGACATTATAAAACTATACGAATCATTATCGGGATTTAAATTAAACCAAGACAAAACCGAAGCCCTACCCATAAAAATTCCTACTGACCCTCTTATCTCCCTACAATCAAGCTACCCCTATAAATGGCAACATCAATCCATTAAATACTTAGGAATCCACCTCACCCCCCACTACAATACCCTATACAAATTTAACTTCCCATCCCTCATCCAGAGAATCCTTCAAGACCTTCACAAATGGACAGCTTACAAGATTTCCTGGTTAGGCCGAATCTATGCTTTGAAGATGAATGTTTTACTCCGTTTACTATATCTATTCGAAACCCTCCCAATTTCAGTTCCATCGTCTCAACTTAAGACCTTACAATCTGAATTCTCTAAATTTATCTGGAACCATAAAAGACCAAGAGTCCATAAAAATGTACTACTCTCACCCAGAGAACAAGGAGGTCTCGGGCTTCCACATATACGCTACTATTACTACGCTACACATTTAAGACAGCTCCCTGAGTGGTCTAGTTTAAGAGTCCATACAAAATGGGGCCTCCTGGAAGCAACTAGTATTTTGCCAGTCTCATTAGCATCCTTAATATGGTCCCAACCACCACCAAAGCTTCCCCAACAACATATACTCCCAACAATTAAATTCACCATGCAGATATGGCGTACTACAGTCGATATGGCCAAGTTGAGGTCCTCTCCCTCCCCTCTCCTACCGATATTGGGTAACCCTAGCTTCAAACTAGGCCTCTCTGAGTCCTTCATGACCACTTGGTATAAATTGGGCTACTTCAATTTGAACAACTGGGTTCACCCTCTTACAGGCAAAATTCTCACCAGATCACAACTGGAAGAAAAAACTTCTTTCACCCCACAAATAATTATGGGATATAACCAAATCACCCATTTTATACACTCAATTATGCGTAAACCCAACACCACTCTCTCCATCTCTCCATTTGAGCGACTGTGTCTACATGCGGGATCTCAGAGAGGCCTAATCTCACAAATCTATATACTTCTCCTCACTAAATCGGGCTCCTGGGTTCCAAGTCACCCATACATGTCTAAATGATCAACCTCCCTCTCCAAAACCATATCCATGGATGACTGGAATGAAATTTGGGAAAACGCTAAACATTCGTCATTATGTGTACAAATCAGAGAGAACATCTACAAAATTATCTTTCGCTGGTACCTTACACCAGAAGTTTTATCAAAAATGTATCCAGACACAACAGATTTATGTTGGAGAGGCTGTAATGACAAGGGCACATTGGAACATATTTTTTGGCTATGTCCCCGCCTCTCCCCCCTATGGAACAAGGTCCAAGAACTCATTACATCCGTCACTGGTATCACGGTTCCTCTTGACCCTCTATATATGGTATTAGGTAAACCAATGCCCGACATAAATAGACATGTAAATCGTCTAATTACACATATCCTAACAGCCACTAGACTAGCCATATCCTCAGCATGGAAAAGTCTAGCTCCACCAGATATCTCCGAGGTGATCCTTAAAGTTAACTGGACCAGATCTATGGAACAACTTACGGCTTCACTAAGGGACCAAGAAAAGAATTTCCATAAAATATGGGATTCATGGCCCTACACCTCACCTGACTACCAGCCCCCATGAGTTATAGATTCTTAATTTCTATCATTGACGTAGGCCTGAGAAGATACTGTGACACCACATAGACATCTCTCTCACTACCCAATATAACATTGGGCCTTTACATACCCACCTATCTAAACTAATTGCATCCTTCAAAAAAATTGGCTAACCACTGACACACCATATATCATAGGAGCTAAGAATACTACTCTATACCTTGCTTCTTCTTCTTCTCTCGACTATCCTTTCTTTCTATTTCTTTCAAACTAACCTAACCTTATCTATCTCCATAACGTTGTTGATTTAAACATAGTTCTTTACTTCTGTTGGTTTAAATTTATGCCGATGAAGCAAACCTGTAACTTCACTCCACTAAATGCTTCAATTCAACTTCTATAACAAGTATAATGGGTTATATTGCTTGGCTTTGTTGGTAGTTAATATGACTCAGGTCAAAAGAAACTCTAATCACTTGTTATCTACGACTTGAGCACTGCCAAACTGGACTCTATTAGAACTAATATATTCTTATGTTATTCTGTATGCTTAAAAATAAGTGACTTTGAATACTTCATATAATACCTTAAGATCCTTATCTCATAAGAACTTGCTCAATATCAGACCATCTCTGCACATTACTTGTATGTTGAATACTGTAAACTGAAATTTATTTGAAATTTTGTGAAAATTCTGATGTTAAAAACCAATAAAAACAGTATAACAAAAAAAAAAGAAACTTCAAAAATGGAGACTGCACACAAAAGGCTTCAGCAACAAGCTGTATTCAAAGCATGTAAAGGCACAAACACAACATGTTTCGGGCGGAGCCCTTCCTCAGGTGTGCCACACCCATCACCTGTGACACCTAAATACCCCCCCTCACAGGAAGTCATGTGACAATCACATGACCACAACCACATTTACCCCTACGGTAGGGGTAAAACGATAAGAGATTGGGTGTGTAAAACAGATGTTCTCATCAAGAAGAAAGAAATGACCCCTAGTGCCAGGAAAGGCACGTTTCCTTGCCTAGGTTGTAATTGTTGTCAGGCCCGGATTTCTGGCAAGGTCACAGAGGCCATGGCCTAGGGCGATAAAAATTAGCAGGGCGCAGAACTTGGAGAGATAAGAGGTCACATGTCAAAGTAAATCACCTCTCCTGCTTTGCTCTGGTCTGCCTGAATTCCAGAGATCCCTGCATCTCTCTTACTTGTGCAAAGTGTGTGTTATGGCAGTCAGCATCTGCTGTTACCTGTATGATGAGAGGGGACAAACAATCTGCTGTGAGAAGAAATATATATGGGCTCAAGTAGCAGAACTCTTGAGTTCCGATTAGTTTTTCTCATTCAGCACGCATTCACAGGCAGCAATTACCAGCTCTCCCCCTCCCTGACTGATGTTAGTTTATTACTACTAGGTCAGTGCTGTTACAGACCTCAGATCTGTAAAATTTATGGCTTTTTTTTTATTCCTCCTAGAGAATGCCAACAACATTCTTTCTACAGTTTAACTCTTTCCTGGCTTTTTTTGCCAGCAAAGTACTGTGTTGGCCATCAGTGAAAGCAGGATGATTTGAAACAGAATGACAACTGTGTTACATTTATTTACATTTACAAAACAATCAATGCATCTCTATGTATAGCTGTGTGCACATCTTGTATACAGTAACAAAGTCTGAAGACGGCTCATTAACCAAAGGCTCACTGTTTTTCTTTGGATTAGCCAATAAAAAGTGTTATTCTGTTACAAAACTTCCTGCTGACTGATTTTAAAATCTGTCTTAAATGCTAAATTGTCACTGTGTAAAGTACACCTGAGCTTATGCTGGGTACACACAATGCAATTTTCTGACAGATTTACTGTCAGATCGACTATTTCCAACATGTCCGATATGCTTTCCAATCAATTTTCTGAATGATTTTTCATAGAAGTGAAAAGCAAATTGATCGAAAAATTGAAATTAGATCAGACATGATGGAAATAATCGACCTGACAGTAAATCTGTCAGGAAATTGCATCATGTGTACCTAGCATTACACTACATCTATGCCAGCGTGTGTAGTGTCGGATCCTTCTACTTACCTGCTCTCTGTTTTGGATGGGCTTCTCTGCATTGTGCTGCACTGTCCCCTATTTGTGGCTCTGACGGCAGCAAGTAGCACAGAGGACAAAGAAGCAGCGATGTCCACTGGGGCTCCCTGTGATTTTGCACTCCTGTATGCAGGTGCACAGTAGTGTTGGGCGAACAGTGTTCGCCACTGTTCGGGTTCTGCAGAACATCACCCTGTTCGGGTGATGTTCGAGTTCGGCCGAACACCTGACGGTGCTCGGCCAAACCGTTCGGCCACATGGCCGAACTAAGAGCGCATGGCCGAACGTTCCCCGAACGTTCGGCTAGCGCTGTGATTGGCCGAACGGGTCACGTGGTTCGGGCCCGAACGCGCTCTGATTGGCCGAACGGTCACGTGGTTCGGGTAAATAAATACCCGAACAACGTCATATCTCCGCCATTTGTCTGTGGGTTTAGCTTTGGGTAGGCAGGCAGGGTAGTTCGCTCTCCAGCCACGCTAGCCAGGGTCCCCCCCAGTCATTGTGTGTCGCTGCTGGGAACAGTAGTACACCGCTCGCTCAGCCACACTATATATAGCATTGTTTACTGCCACTGTGTACCTCGCTCAGCCACGCTATATATATAGCATTGTGTTTTCTGACACTCTGTGTACACGGCTTAGCCTGACTAATATAGCATTGTGTGTACTGCCACTGTGCACCTCGCTCAGCCACGCTATATATAGCATTGTGTGTACTGCCACTGTGCACCTCGCTCAGCCACGCTATATATAGCATTGTGTGTACTGCCACTGTGCACCTCGCTCAGCCACGCTATATATATAGCATTGTGTTTTCTGACACTCTGTGTACACGGCTTAGCATGACTAATATAGCATTGTGTGTACTGCCACTGTGCACCTCGCTCAGCCACGCTATATATAGCATTGTGTGTACTGCCACTGTGCACCTCGCTCAGCCACGCTATATATAGCATTGTGTGTACTGCCACTGTGCACCTCGCTCAGCCACGCTATATATAGCATTGTGTGTACTGCCACTGTGCACCTCGCTCAGCCACGCTATATATAGCATTGTGTTTTCTGACACTCTGTGTACACGGCTTAGCCTGACTAATATAGCATTGTGTGTACTGCCACTGTGCACCTCGCTCAGCCACGCTATATATAGCATTGTGTTTTCTGACACTCTGTGTACACGGCTTAGCCTGGCTCTATAGCATTGTGTGTACTGCCACTGTGCACCTCGCTCAGCCACGCTATATATAGCATTGTGTTTACTGCCACTCTGTGTACACCGCTTAGCCAGACTATATACCATTGTTTACTGACACTCTGTGTACACGGCTCAGCCTGACTATAAAGCATTGTGTGTACTGCCACTGTGCACCTCGCTCAGCCACGCTATATATAGCATTGTGTTTTCTGACACTCTGTGTACACGGCTTAGCCTGACTATATAGCATTGTGTGTACTGCCACTGTGTACCTCGCTCAGCCACGCTATATATAGCATTGTGTGTACTGCCACTCTGTGTACACGGCTCAGCCAGACTATATAGCATTGTGTGTACTGCCACTCTGTGTACACCGCTCAGCCAGACTATATAGCATTGCGTACTCTGCCAGTCAGTGTGTATATTGCTGGGATCAGTAATACTCCACTCACCGCCAACCACTATATGAGCTCACCATGAGTTCCTCAGAGACCTCCGCTGTGAGCAGCACTCCCAACAACAGCAACAGCCAACGCCCCACGCAAGCTATAACATCCACTACAGCAGCCAGTGGTCAGCAGCAGCCCTCTCCGGAGGAGAATGTTGTGTCCATCGGTCCGTCGCCAGAACGATTAATGAGGGCTGCCATTGAGGAGATGATGGGGCCTAAAGTGGAGGAGGAGGTCGGGCTCAGGCCAGCATC
The DNA here is from genome assembly GCF_040937935.1 of Hyperolius riggenbachi. Taxonomy (NCBI): domain Eukaryota; kingdom Metazoa; phylum Chordata; class Amphibia; order Anura; family Hyperoliidae; genus Hyperolius; species Hyperolius riggenbachi. Next base: position 29,729,677 of record NC_090649.1, read on the forward strand.
CCAAGTTAATGTTGAGGACGATGAGGGGTCTGTGTCTGGGGATGTTGGGGTGGCAGAGGTGGTGGGTGGGTCAGACTCAGGAGAAGAGTTGTATGATGAGGATGATGATCGGGACCATCTGTATGTGCCTCAGAGTCCGACCCCGGAAAACATGTTGTATCGTGTGTTTAGGTACTAAAATCTGCGTTCCCACTTCCCAGTACTGCCTGCAGTGCCCGGGTCCACGGATGCATATAATTTTTTGGGCAGCACTATCAAACTGTGGTACTATGAGTGAGTTGCCATGGTCCTTCTGTGCTGCCTGTCACACTCACCGTCTGTCTGCAGATGGATTGTTCAACACAGCTACGCCATCTGACATGTAGTCCTGGACCTTGACCATCTTCTCTAGGCGATTGGTGTTCGAGGACGTGGCACTGCCCGATTGCTGTTCTGTGGGCTGCTGCATGGGTGTCAGAAAATGTTCCCACTCCAAGGACACTGCCAATACCATTCCCTTTTGGGCACTAGCAGCAGCTTGTGTTCTTTGCTGCCCTCCTGGTCCTCCTGGGTTTGCTGAAGTCAGTCTGTCGGCGTAAAACTGGCTAGAGAAGGAGGAAGATGTCAATCTCCTCTCTAAAGTCTCCATCCTCAAGGGCCTGCTGGAATTGTTCCATTTTTGACCTGTCTGACACTTTCTTCAATCAGTTTTTTAACATTGTGTTTGTATAAACTGGGTATAAACCCAGTAATTGGTGTTGTCCAGATTCCAGAATAATGAATAATAATGAATAGTGAATAATGCGCGGGCCGCGTTCAATGCAGTCTAGCATGAATTGAGCCATGTGTGCCAGAGAGTCCTGCCAGACTCCTCTATCTTCATGTTCTTGTAAGCGTTGTGATTGTTGTGATGCACCATATTCGTCACCAGCATCACTTTCTTCCTCTTCTGCTGTCCTTTCCCGCTAAATTGTGGAAGTCCAACGTGCACCGCTCTGTCCCTCGGCAGTGGGGGCATCCAATTCCTGCTCCAACTCCAGCTGTTCCTCGTCCTGTTCTTTGTCATAGCTGGGACCAGCGTTTCCTGAGGCAGGTTGCCTGATGTTGGTATCATCACGCTGATCGTTTTCATCTTCAGAATCCCCCACTTGCATCATGCCAGCAGTTTCCATCTTCAACATTGATTTCTTCAGTAAACACAGCAGTGGTATTGTTATGCTGACTGTAGAGTTGTCACTGCTCAGTCACGCAACGTGGATTGCTCAAAATTTTGGAGGACTTGGCAGAGATCCAACATGGTGGCCCAATCAGATCCACAGAAGCTTGGTAGCTACTAGCTGCTGGAATGCGCCTCGGCACTGCGCAAAAGCGTGCTAGCATGTGCAGCGTAGAATTCCAGCGCGTAGGCAGGGACATCACCCAGCGAGCGATGGTGCGCTAGATTGAAGCGCTCCTGCATCTCTTGGTGAGTCCTTCAGAAGCGGTACTGGACTTTTAACAATGTTTTTTTTTTTCCCTTCAACAGAAGATCTGCCACGTTGGAGTGAGGAGGACGCCGCCGACCCCGACACCAAGCTGAACCCCGGCGAACTCCAAGCAGAGGATCTTCAGGAACCCTCAAGGCTTTGAGCAAGCTGAGGAGGATCAGCAGTCCCGACGAGACCTCTCCTCATATGCGACTGAGTGCAGTGGAGCTCCCCAGAACAACCTCTCAGTTGTCACTTTGTCACTGGTCACTTTGTCACTTTGTCATTTTGTCACTTTGTCAGTTGTCACTTTGTCACTGGTCACTTTGTCACTTGTCACTTTGTCATTTTGTCACTTGTCACTTTGTCACTTGTCACTTCTCACTTTGTCACTTGTCACTTTGTCATTTTGTCACTTGTCACTTTGTCACTTGTCACTTCTCACTTTGTCACTTCTCACTTTGTCATTTTGTCACTTGTCACTTTGTCACTTGTCACTTTGTCACTTTGTCACTTGTCACTTTGTCATTTTGTCACTTGTCACTTTGTCACTTGTCACTTCTCACTTTGTCACTTGTCACTTTGTCATTTTGTCACTTGTCACTTTGTCACTTGTCACTTCTCACTTTGTCACTTGTCACTTTGTCATTTTGTCACTTGTCACTTGTCACTTTGTCATTTTGTCACTTTGTCATTTTGTCACTTTGTCACTTTGTCACTTTGTCACTGGTCACTTTGTCACTTGGTCACTTGTCCAGATGATCTCGGTACACCTCCTGAGATTCAAATTCCTGCACACATTGCTCTGGGATTTGGGTGTGATGAATGATGCATCTAACTGGCCACCGGAGGCAATTAAGGCCTTCAAAACATTGAAAGCAGCTTTCTGTTCCGCCCCCATTTTGCGTCATGTTGAGTTGTTGACGTCATGTTCATCCTCGGCCTCGCCTTGCATTTCAGTGCGAGGTGCATTTTCCACAGAAAAAGGTTGTGAATCCGGGCACAACATTTGTGGCTGTTCCATTGACCTTTCACAGGTAGAAGATTGTGGGGGTGGGAATAGCTCCTCCGAATAGCCCATTGTGTCCTGAAAACTACTCATTGCATTGCTTTGCGCACACATTTTTTTGTCCTCATGCAAGGCCTGAGTTGCACCTGAAAGCGTGGCCTTCTCCTCCTGCGCCTCCTCCTGTTCCATCACGTCTGCTGCTGCTGGGTTAGCGTTGACGCCCGGTCCCTGTTTATTGAACCTCTTATCTTTATTACATTTATGACTGCATGGCGGTAAAAAGCATGCTATCCGCAAGCTTCTTGTCCTCATGCAAGGCCTGGGTTGTTGTGTCTCAAAAAGCATGGCCTTCTCCTCCTGCGCCTGCTCCTGTTCCATCACGTGTGCTGCTGCTGCTGGGTTACCGTTACCGCTCCCTTTTCCTGGAACCTCTTCTCTGTATTACATTTATGACTGCATGGCGACAAAAAGCATGTTACCTGTGCAAAGAAACATGACATTTTCCACATTTAAAAGACAGTTTTTCCTTTGAAACTTTACAATCAATTTTCTCAAAAACTATAAGCTCTTTTTCAAATATTTTTTTTCCTCTTGTACCCACTCCCAAGGTGCACATACCCTGCTAATTTGGGGTATGTAGCATGTAAGGAAGCTTTACAAAGCACGAAAGTTCGGGTCCCCATTGACTTCCATTATGTTCGAAGTTCGGGTCGAACACCCGAACATCGCGGCCATGTTCGGCCTGTTCGGCCCGAACCCGAACATCTAGATGTTCGCCCAACACTAGTGCACAGGAGCCGAGGGAGTGTTATGGGTATGTGTACTTGACAAGTGCTGCTGAGTGCTCATACATGAGCATCATTTCTGAAGTATGCAAGCCCAGAACACTATCGGCTGCTGCGCATGCAGACAGGAGTGCAAAATTACATGGAGTGGACAGAGCATGCACTGCTTCTTTGTTGAACGGGGCAAAGCAGCAAAACAGAGGGGGGCCCGTTCAAACTAGTCAGAGTTGGACAGAATGGGGGTGGGGGGGGGGCGGTTGGTGACAGCCGGCCTAGGGCGCTGGAAAGTACAAATCCGGCCCTGATTGTTGTGGGGCCATTGTCAAGGGCAACAGTGTCTCCCATCCTTCCACTGGTGTTAGCATGCCCATCAGAGGCAGATTTACATGCTTGAGCTCGTATGTTGTTTACGGGCTCAAGTGCCCTTGTGGGTATGTATACATTGGCAAGACGGAGAGACCTGTGAAGGAACGGATACAAGAGCATAAGAGGGATATATCAAATTTTGCTTTAGGCAAAAAAGAATATGAAACCTCTATTTCTAGGCACTTCCTACAATCTCGCCATGGGGCGAGCCAAGTACGGTGGTTTGTGATTGAGGATGTGCCAAAGCTTCCAAGAGGTGGTAATAGGAAGAAACTACTGTTGCAGTGTGAGGCTAAATGGATAAGAAAATTTGATTGTGTATGCCCGAAAGGTTTAAATGAAAATCTGAGTCTGAAATGTTTTCTTTGAAGTGTTCTTTATTATGTCTTTCTCTCCTAGGCTGAAATGGATTGCGCAGAACGTTATAACCAGTGCTGGGCCGAAATTACGCATTAGCGTAATTACGCATCGTAATTCACTACAAATGCACCGTAAGCGTTACGTGTAAGGTTACGGTATTACGCGTAATTAATTATGCGTAGACCGTGGGGTTACGTTTTATGCATAACAAATTACGCGTAAGACAGTAAACTTCCATTGAAATTACACAGTCTGCCGTAATCGTGTAATATTACGCTCCCGTAAAATATAAAAAAGCCGCCGACTTTAAGGGTTAATAGCAAAGCCCCCTTAAGTGCTAAGAGCCTCAAATTTGGAGAATATATTAAGGAGATCAGAAGGAATAAGAGGAAAAATTTTTTTTTCAAAAAGACCTTATAGTTTTTGAGAAAATCGATGTTAAAGTTTCAAAGGAAAAATATATACATTTAAAAACCCGCCGACTTTAACGGTTAATAGCAAAGCCTGCTTAAAATTTAGGAACACCAAATTCACAGGGTATATTAAGGGGATCAGTGGGAATAAGAGGAAAAAATTTTTTTTCAAAAAGACCTTATAGTTTTTGAGAAAATCGATTTTTAAGTTTCAAGGGCGAAAATGTCTTTTAAATGCGGAAAATGTCACTTTTTTTTGCACAGGTAACAATAGTGTTTTATTTTCATAGATTCCCCCAAGTGGGAAGAGTTTTACTTACTTCGTTCTGAGTGTGGGAAATATAAAAAAAAACGACGTGGGGTCCCCCCTCCCAGACCTCTTTAACCCCTTGTCCCCCATGCAGACTGGGATAGCCAGAATGCGGAGCACCGGCCGCGTGGGGCTCCGCACCCTGACTATACCAGCCCGCATGGTCCATGGATTGGGGGGTCTCGGAAGGGGAGGGGCAGCCAAGCTTTCCCCTCCCCCTCCGAGCCCTTGTCCAATCCAAGGACAAGGGGCTCTTCTCCACCTCCGATGGGCGGTGGAGGTGGAGGCCGTGATTTCCTGGGGAGGGGTTCATGGTGGCATCTGGGAGTCCCCTTTAAAAAGGGGTCCCCCAGATGCCCACCCCCCTCCCAGGAGAAATGAGTATAGAGGTACTTGTACCCCTTACCCATTTCCTTTAAGAGTTAAAAGTAAATAAACACACAAACACATAGAAAAAGTATTTTAATTGAACAAAAAACATAACCACGAAAAAAGTCCTTTAATATTCTTAATTAACCATTAATACTTACCTGTCCCTTTAAAAGCCAGTTCCCAAGCAATATCCTCGGAAATATACTAATCAGTTACAATGTAACAAAGTTATTACAATGTAACAACTTTGTTACTTTGTAACACCACCGCACCCGACGTCACTCGCCGCTCACCCGCCGGCCGCCGCATACACGCTAGTCCCCGCCGGCTCCCGCCGTCCACTCCGCCCACACCTGTCACCCATATACATTCTGGCACCCATGGGTGCCAGCATGTATATAGGTGACATGTGGGAGAGGCGGGGAGGGCAGCGGAGCCGGCGGGGTCTTAGCGTCCCTTCACCCGACAGAGCTCTGAGCTATATTAGCTCAGAGCTCTCGAAAGCATCTTTGTATTTGGGCTCCAAGGAGCCCCATTGGTCCTTAGCAGACCAATGGGGTTCCTTCTGATTTGAAGGAACCCCATTGGTCTGCTAAGGACCAATGGGGCTCCTTGGAGCCCAAATACAAAGATGCTTTCGAGAGCTCTGAGCTAATATAGCTCAGAGCTCTGTCGGGTGAAGGGACGCTAAGTCCCCGCCGGCTCCGCTGCCCTCCCCGCCTCTCCCACATGTCACCTATATACATGCTGGCACCCATGGGTGCCAGCATGTATATGGGTGACAGGTGTGGGCGGAGTGGACGGCGGGAGCCGGCGGGGACTAGCGTGTATGCGGCGGCCGGCGGGTGAGCGGCGAGTGACGTCGGGTGCGGTGGTGTTACAAAGTAACAAAGTTGTTACATTGTAATAACTTTGTTACATTGTAACTGATTAGTATATTTCCGAGGATATTGCGTGGGAACTGGCTTTTAAAGGGACAGGTAAGTATTAATGGTTAATTAAGAATATTAAAGGACTTTTTTCGTGGTTATGTTTTTTGTTCAATTAAAATACTTTTTCTATGTGTTTGTGTGTTTATTTACTTTTAACTCTTAAAGGAAATGGGTAAGGGGTACAAGTACCTCTATACTCATTTCTCCTGGGAGGGGGGTGGGCATCTGGGGGACCCCTTTTTAAAGGGGACTCCCAGATGCCACCATGAACCCCTCCCCAGGAAATCGCGGCCTCCACCTCCACCGCCCATCGGAGGTGGAGAAGAGCCCCTTGTCCTTGGATTGGACAAGAGCTCGGAGGGGGAGGGGAAAGCTTGGCTGCCCCTCCCCTTCCGAGACCCCCCAATCCATGGACCATGCGGGCTGGTATAGTCAGGGTGCGGAGCCCCACGCGGCCGGTGCTCCGCATTCTGGCTATCCCAGTCTGCATGGGGGACAAGGGGTTAAAGAGGTCTGGGAGGGGGGACCCCACGTCGTTTTTTTTTTATATTTCCCACACTCAGAACGAAGTAAGTAAAACTCTTCCCACTTGGGGGAATCTATGAAAATAAAACACTATTGTTACCTGTGCAAAAAAAACTGACATTTTCCGCATTTAAAAGACATTTTCGCCCTTGAAACTTAAAAATCGATTTTCTCAAAAACTATAAGGTCTTTTTGAAAAAAAAATGTTTTCCTCTTATTCCCACTGATCCCCTTAATATACCCTGTGAATTTGGTGTTCCTAAATTTTAAGCAGGCGTTGCTATTAACCGTTAAAGTCGGCAGGTTTTTAAATGTATATATTTTTCCTTTGAAACTTTAACATCGATTTTCTCAAAAACTATAAGGTCTTAAGGTCTTTTTGAAAAAAAAAATTTTCCTCTTATTCCTTCTGATCTCCTTAATATATTCTCCAAATTTGAGGCTCTTAGCACTTAAGGGGGCTTTGCTATTAACCCTTAAAGTCGGCGGCTACTTAACATTGATCCATGCGTCAACTTTTCCGCTTGGCAGCATGACCTTACGCATTAATTGCTAGTAGGATTTTACGCGTAAGCCTATAACGTAATAACCTGAATTACGGTATACTTACGCGTAATTGCGTAAGTGCTATGCGTAATTACAGACATGTTCCGAAATTGAATGTCTATGCCGTAAGCGTAATTTCGTAATGCGTAATAGCGTAAAATTACGCGTAATGATCCGTAAGCGTAGCTTTCTCCATTACGACCAGCACTGGTTATAACAGGACTTTTTCAAGATTGGTATCGTTAAATTATGATAGACCAGTTACATTATATCTCTATTATGTATATGAATCAATGTATAAGCCTACTATATTTGGGTGTCCTAATCCTCAGTTATTGTATCTGGGGTAGACACCATATGTGTAGTTCCCCTGATGGACATTTGATGTATTTCACTGTTATATGTGGTTGTGGTCATGTGATTGTCACATGACTTCCTGTGGGGGGGGGGGGGTATTTAGGTGTCACAGGTGATGGGTGTGGCACACCTGAGGAAGGGCTCCGCCCGAAACATGTTGTGTTTGTGCCTTTACATGATTTGAATACAGCTTGTTGCTGAAGCCTTTTGTGTGCAGTCTCCATTTTTGAAGTTTGTATCACGGTTTAGCAGGAGTGGTGTACCTGCAGGAGATCTGCACCGGCACGAAGGTCTACGCTAGGCCTAGAAGGTGGGTGACGTGTGAAACTTTGAAGCCTATACACATTCACCATCACACTGCACCTGCAACTGAGCATGTCTCAAGGTGGCACCTCTAATCCCTTGGAGGAAGCTATAGCAATTACGTTTGCTTACGGAGAGGAAGATATCGAGAGAATACTCAATCAAGCAACCTGTGAGCTGTTGGAGGAGGATGAGGAATCTCAAATAGAATACAAGAAGGCCCGTTGGTTTTCCCTAAAAAAACTAGAAGCAAGATACTCCTCACATCAATCCTTCCTGGTGGATTATGTGCGTGCGAAACGCATTCCACGTGGCTACAGGATTACACTGAGATCCACTCTCTTGGTACAGGATACTATTTTCCAGACAAGATTTTTTGAAATATTAAACAAGGGTAGCCTGGATGTTATGGTCCTTACTATCGAGAGGCTGCAAGTTCAGATTGTGGAAATCAAGTGTGAAGTCGGGAAACTACAGGGGGAACTTGTCGAAGCCCTCCCACCGTTAGATTATACAGCTTTGAATACTGGACATAATGTGCAGCTAGTGGCTTTGAAGAAGGAATTAGCCTCAGTAAAGAATACAAAGATACGTCGGGACATTGAGGATTACAAGCAAGGCAGAGTGTATACCTGGCAGAGGGAAAGACGTGCCGCTCGGGGAGATCCACAGCAGGTTCCAGTAGAGCGAGGAGGCAGACCGCCGCGTAATCCACGACCCGGAAGTGATCAGCCGCAACCCGGAAGTGGTCCGTCCGGCCGACCTAAGCCAGTGAAACCACGCCGCCGCCCGCGTCAGGGAAACCCACGCCAGGGGAACCCACGAGGAGGGGGACAAGGTGGTACACCGGCTGGCACCTCAGGCGATTCACTGCCTGAAGGATCAAGTGCAGGGTCCTCTTTGGATTTTCAGGAGGCCGAGACAGCATCAGACACCGGGGGTATCGGAGGGGCAGGAGCTCCAGCAAATCCCAAGCGCAACCCGAGACAACCCCTACCTCGGGACGAATATCCAAAACGAGGAGGCAATCGTTAGAGGGGGTAAGCAATCCTATTGTAAACATCTCACAATATAATCTGACGAAATCAGAAATGAAAGCTTTGGCTAAGGGCCTGGGTTTTGTTCCCACGGAGTCTGGTGACTTATTTACTTGGGAAGTGGATTTTTATAAGTTCGTCCGATCTATTAAATTAAGGATGACTTTTGCGGACAAACCAAGTGTAACTAAGGGACCTGTCTTTAGAAAGAGCAATTGGGAGCCTGATATTTTGAACACTTCCGTTGATCTGTTTGAGGGGGCAGTATTGCATGAAGTTCGCAATCTTTGGGAGCAATTTGATAAAAAGAAAAAGTCTTCATTGTTTAATAATTTATCTCCTATGGAGCGTGAAGCCTTGAGAGGTTTGAAAGAGAACGATGGTATTATTATCTGCAAGGCGGACAAGGGAGGAGCAGTGGTGGTGCAGGACAGATGCCAGTATGTGCAGGAGGCACAGCAGCAGTTAAACCAAGAGGGTCACTACAAAATATGTGACCGTGATCCGACAGTGGAGATAAAAAAGAAAGTTGACATATTAGTGAACCAGGGGCTTGAGGATGGTGTTATAGATGAGAAAACAGCTGCATTTTTGATTGTTGATAATCCGCAGATTCCGATATTATACCTTTTGCCTAAGATACATAAATGTCTTGATACACCACCTGGCAGACCGATAGTGTCGGGAATTGGTTCGGTATTGTATCCTCTGGCCAAATATGTTGACTCTTTCTTGCAGGAACTGGTTGCTAGTGTGAAAACATGTTTGATAGATACGAAAGACCTACTGTGTAGATTGGAGGAATTAGGTACTGTGCCGGAGAGCCTATTATTGTGCACATTGGACGTACAAAGTCTTTTCACTTCAATCCCTCATGAAGAGGGTATGCAACGGATTGAGGAGAAACTTTTGGAAACAACGCTTTCCAATTCCAAGGTTTTTTTTGTCTTGGATGCGTTGGAGCTGATCTTGCGTTCCAATTATTTCAGATTTCTTGATAAATTTTATGTCCAGTGTCAAGGCACAAGCATGGGTTCTCCGGCTACCCCTTCCTTTGCTAACCTGTTCCTCACTGAAATAGAGAAGAGCATGTTTATTGACCATGCAGTCTATGGTAAATACATCTATCGTATTTTTCGGTTTGTTGACGACATTCTGCTGCTGTGGAATGGCCCGATCGAGCTGTTTGAAAAAATGGTGGAAGATGCCAATTTGGCACACCCCACCATTAAATTTACGGCTGAGTGTTCCAGGGATAGTGTTCACTATCTTGATGTAACTATCAGCAAAGAGAAAGGTAAATTGGTTACAAGCTTATATCAGAAACCTACGGAGCGCAACAATTTGTTGCGCACCGATAGCTTTCATGTTGCGACCGTGAAAAAGGGCATTCCGAAGGGCCAATTTTTAAGAGCCCGGCGGATTTCGACGAGGATTGAGGATTATGATAGTGCTGCAGAAAACCTGATTAAGAAAATGGTAGAGAAAGGTTATGAAAGACATGCTCTTCAAAAGATCAGTGGGGAAGTGAGGTCAATGACCAGGGAAGAATTGTTGTTACCCAAGGAAAAACGAATTTCTGATCGATTGCCCTTTGTGTGCAATTATGACCATCTGTCTGGACGAATTCGTTCAATAATGCGAAAATTTTGGCCTATCCTAGAACAGGACAAAGCATTTGGAAAATTGTTCACTGAACCTCCTGTGTTTGCCTATCGTAGGGGTAAAACGATAAGAAATTGGGTGTGTAAAACAGATGTTCTCATCAAGAAGAAAGAAATGACCCCTAGTGCCAGGAAAGGCACGTTTCCTTGCCTAGGTTGTAATTTTTGTGGGGCCATTGTCAAGGGCAACAGTGTCTCCCATCCTTCCACTGGTGTTAGCATGCCCATCAGAGGCAGATTTACATGCTTGAGCTCGTATGTTGTTTACGGGCTCAAGTGCCCTTGTGGGTATGTATACATTGGCAAGACGGAGAGACCTGTGAAGGAACGGATACAAGAGCATAAGAGGGATATATCAAATTTTGCTTTAGGCAAAAAAGAATATGAAACCTCTGTTTCTAGGCACTTCCTCCAATCTCGCCATGGGGCGAGCCAAGTACGGTGGTTTGTGATTGAGGATGTGCCAAAGCTTCCAAGAGGTGGTAATAGGAAGAAACTACTGTTGCAGTGTGAGGCTAAATGGATAAGAAAATTTGATTGTGTATGCCCGAAAGGTTTAAATGAAAATCTGACTCTGAAATGTTTTCTTTGAAGTGTTCTTTATTATGTCTTTCTCTCCTAGGCTGAAATGGATTGCGCAGAACGTTATAACAGGACTTTTTCAAGATTGGTATCGTTAAATTATGATAGACCAGTTACATTATATCTCTATTATGTATATGAATCAATGTATAAGCCTACTATATTTGGGTGTCCTAATCCTCAGTTATTGTATCTGGGGTAGACACCATATGTGTAGTTCCCCTGATGGACATTTGATGTATTTCACTGTTATATGTGGTTGTGGTCATGTGATTGTCACATGACTTCCTGTGGGGGGGGTATTTAGGTGTCACAGGTGATGGGTGTGGCACACCTGAGGAAGGGCTCCGCCCGAAACATGTTGTGTTTGTGCCTTTACATGCTTTGAATACAGCTTGTTGCTGAAGCCTTTTGTGTGCAGTCTCCATTTTTGAAGTTTGTATCACGGTTTAGCAGGAGTGGTGTACCTGCAGGAGATCTGCACCGGCACGAAGGTCTACGCTAGGCCTAGAAGGTGGGTGACGTGTGAAACTTTGAATCCTTCTCAGTTTAGGTTCCCTTTAACAGGAAATAAATATGGCAGCCTCCATGTCTCTTTATTCTGGGGAAGGAGGACAGGGGATCTTCCAGAGGCCTCCTTCTACCAAGGTAAGTAACATTTTAGTTTTATATTCTCATGGGTTTACTTAGGCCTCGTTCACACTGTACACATTGCAGTCTATTTCTTGCAACGCGTGTAGGAGGCAGATACGCAGGAACATCAGAAGTGCATAGACTGCACTGTCTGTTCACACTGCATGCGTTCTGTACCAGTGTGGTGCACGAATGGATGCTGCACGCATTTTTTCCAAAACACGCAACTGACCCATTCACTAGAGTGAATAGGATCAGCCACACAACGCATGCAAACGCAGATGGACTATCACCGGCAGTAGTGCAGAGTATAGACGGATACTAAAGTGCCTGGGACCATAAGGAGGAGAGCCTGTGCGCACTGCCTTCATTCCTCCCCGCTGTGCTCAGTAACAGTGCGGGGAGGAGGGGAGATGTGAGGATGCCATAGGGAAGTAAAGGAGGAAATTACATCAGGATTGGCTTCATCCTGTGGGAGCCAAGATGACCCAAGAGTCGGATTTTTACTATAAAGATTTCCCTGAAATCAAAACGTGGACAATGTACTTAGATATGTAGTTTTTTTTTCTGGCATAGTTTGGCTATCAGTGCCTCTTTAAATAGAGGATATTCCCAAATATTTAGCTTCATTATCCTCTTAATGCATCACTTCAGCTCAGTGCTTGGTTATGCAAATCTGCAGCTTTAAAGAGACACTTAGGCTGGTTTCACAGTGGGACGTTAAAGTCCCACGTTACAGCAGCCAGTAACGCAGCCTAACTGACAGCAATGTAAAATCAATGTTGCTGTTCACAGTGCACACGTTAGGTTACATAGTAACGCAGCAAGTTAAAAACAAAGTGCTGCATGCTGTACGTTATACTGGGCTAAGCCACGTTAGACTGTTTGCACATGCTCAGTAATGTTGGAGGAGGAAGTCTCCCCTCCTCCCCGCAACCAGCCACATGGCTAATTAATATTCACTGCACTACAGAGACTCGTGGTGGGACTGTAGTGTTGTCCGGATCATGAACAAATCGTTCATTTGATCCGGATCTTTTTTGTGAGTCGAATCATCCGAATCATCACAATGAAAGATTCGGTTCACAGTGGATGTCTGTCTGGAAGAAACAGGAACATACAGAATGTACAGTGCAGGGAAAGTGCTGTCCTGCTAGTCATTTCACCCCGTCTGCTTCCCTAGTAAAATGATTCAAATGACTCGGTTCAAAGATCCGGATCTTTTCAATGATCCGATTCAAATGATCTGAATTCTTAAAAAGATCCAGACTTCCTATCACTATCCTGGAGCGGCTGCTTTGAGAGCTGCATAACGCTGCTCAATCTGACGTCCAACTTCAACACCACCATGCGTTGTGTTAGGGGCACGTTATGCGACCATAACGTCCCCTAAAACGCAACGTCTTGGTGGGAAAGTAGCCTAAAGCCAGAACAAAACAAAAACAAAAAAAAAAGAGTTTTACTCACCTGGGGCTTTTACCAGCCCCCTGCAGCAGTCCTGTGCCCTCGCAGCCACTCACTAATCCTCTGGTCCCCCGCTGCCAGCTAGTTTCGTTTTTGCCGACAGGTCCGTCAGGACTGGCCACGCGTAGCTTTTTCCGCATCCCCGAATGTAATTAGCGCTACAAAAATACGCGTTGCCGCGATACGAACACAGATATGCGGCAACGCGTATTTTTGTACGCGCTGCGGCCCACAATATCGCTAATTGCAGTCGGGAATGCGGAAAAAGCTACGCGTGGCCAGTCCTGACTTTAAATGTATTCCTGACTTCTCAGGGATGTTAGGTTTGATTCACACGGACAGTTCTGTGATTGTAAACAACGGCCTTGGCGCTTGTCGTTTAAATGCTGTCCGTTCAGATGAACGGAAAGCCGTGGGTTCAAACGTTTACCCGCATTTACCATCTTTTGCACAAACGCCTCGTTTACCACCATGCTTTCAGGGATAAAAGTTATTTATCATGAGCGGTTAACAGAACACAATTGCTATAAGAGAGCAGATTGTTCCCAGGAGAAGCTTAGGGTAAGGTGAATTGCTCCAGCTTTGAAGTGCAGCACAGAAGAATTCCTGCAACTGTGTGTAGTAAAGCTGCGTACTCACTGCTCGACGGTGCTAGCGACATCGCCTTGACGATGCTCGCTAGCAACGCCTCTTCTTGTCGGCGGGCTAAAGCGCGAGGTCACGCGACGTACACGACAGCGACAGCGAGACTAGTAATAAGTGTGACATCCCAATATTTCAGACAAGCAACTTTTATTCTTTCAAAATACATTCTTTATTGCAAATAGTAAGTTCCAGCAACAGTAAAATGATTTTTTAAAGAAGAGACATTGAAGAGTAAAAGAGTCTTCCCTGAGTAGTATCTGCAGATAAGGCACAAAAACATGGAAAGGCCAACACAACACACACACCATCCATCAATATATAAACAATGAAAGGAATGACAATGTACAGTCAGGACTTCCTTATGCTTTGGGCTAGTATAAATAGGCAGTCTGTTATCTGAGATCCATTTCTAAAACGTAATAGAACTACAGAAGAAAATGTACAATCCTCACTTATAAATACTTTATGATAAAAGAATTTACACACCCCAGTTCACATGCCTTAGCACCATTTTAAATTGAATGTTAATGGTTGTCGTACGAAGATGAAAAATTTGCCTAAGCCAAAATGTTCCTGTTAACACTAAAGACCCATCAGTAAATATCTGTTTACAGTGTATGGCCAGCTTTAACTATCTAAAGACCGCCAAGGGGCGTGGCCACAGCGGCAGCCCCAGGACCGCCTAACGCCAATTGGCGTCAAGCCCTGGGGCTGGCTACTGCAGGAGATCGCGCTCCGCCACGTCTTCAGTCGGTCGCCGCTCGGGAGACTGTTAGACGGCGAGACCGCCGTCTTTTGACTTAGTACAGCGTTGCAATCTGCAGCAGCGCTGTACTGGGGACTGTCCCCCTGGGGATCAAGACAGCGATTGGCTCTCATAGGCTGAAGCCTGATCGCCATGATTGGCCGGCTGGGGGGAGGGAGGAGAAATAAATAAATAAATAGCCAAATTTAATAAAAATAAAATAAGATAAATATTTGAAAAAAAACAAACAAACACAGGGGAACCGATCAGACCCCACCAACAGAGAGCTCTGTTGGTGGGAAGAAAAGGGGGGGGGGGAGATCACTAGTGTGCTGTGCGGCCCTGCAGCTTGGCCTTAGAGCTGCAGTGGCCTATTTTGACAGAAATAGCCTGGTCTTTAGGGGGGTTTAGCACTGTGGTCCTGAAGTGGTTACACACCCCAATCTCGTAAACTGTAGTCCCCATGCTGTGCAGAAAGTCCACTATGGATTTTGTCCATCAGTCCATCTTCACCTTTGGTGGAAACTGAGAGATCAGCTATGTGAACATGAACATGAACTAAATGATCAAGGTCAAAACCTTACTTCTGTGTCTACAAAAACCCCAGGATCTTACACAGTGATGAGACGAAAAGGACATCCTCTTTCAGTTCTAAGGTTTCACACATCAGAACATTAAAAAACAAAATGCATCTGGTCCTTTGCAAGTTGCCAAATTAATGAAAGGGCCATCATCATAAAAAAAAGGAAAAAAAACACAACATTTAATTAAATACAGCGGTAAAATCTTTGTTTTAAATACATTTAAAAAACCTGTATAAAAGTGAATTTTGTTGCCTCTTACCCCAGAGCCATCTGTAGTTGACTAACTTGTTCCTCAGCTTTCTGATGGGCTTGTGGACTGTTACACTTCCCTCATAAGGAGAGGCCCAAACCAGTTTTTCAAAACACAAATCCATTTCCTCTCCCTACCCTCCCTGAAGTTCACAGCCCCCAGGGGACATGCTGAGTAATGCTCCTCTCCTGATAGGCATAGCTACCTGCGCTGCAGCTGCATTGTATCACAGAAGCACATCATGTCAGCAGCGGTGTTTAAAGTTCTTTCAGGGCTCGTTTCCACTATTGCGGTGCGGAATCGCCTGGATTCCACCGCAGATGAAATCGCATGCGGATGCGATTCCCCATGCGTTTTTTGCCGTGAATTCGCATGCGAATTTGCATAGGTGAGGGTATATGCGATTTTAACCATGTCACTGACTGTGTGAATTTTCATTGGTACCTATGCGAATTCGCGGCAAAAAACACATTGGGGAAACCGCATGCGATTTCCCTATTAACCACTTCACAGCTCCAGTACAGTATATCTACTCCCCTGCAGACTTCATCTAACCGCCCAGGGGAGTAAATATACGTACTCCCGCTGCTACCACTGCTGAAAGCGCTCCTGCTTATTTGTGTGCTCGTTCATGTTGCCATCTGCCCGCCAGGAGATCAATGAATGAGAAAGCAATTCCTAATTATTGATCTAAGTCCCCGTAGCAATTATCGGCGCCTTTTATGAGAAGCTGCACGATCATTCTAATAAATAAAAGTTTCCCATCTTCAGTACACTTCCTGTAAGCATACATATTTCGCTTACAGGACATATAACAAAAAAAAAGACTGAGGCCATCTTGTGGCCAAATAGTAAAACTACATTTAAAAGTACTTTTTTTAAATGCAAAGACCTGTTTTTACATTTTAAATTAACCCCTTACCTCCCACACTCCCCAATAGTTACCAACATTTATTTTTTTTGTAAAAAAATACAATGAAATAAATTTACAATTATAAAAAATGCATTAATAGTTTTCTTAGGGACTGAACTTTTTTAATATGTATGTCAAGACGGTATAATACTGTTACTTTATAAATTATGGGCTTTTTATTAATGATGGATGCAAAACTGAAAAAAAATGCATCTTTATTTCCTAATAAAATATTGGCACCAGACATTGTGATAGGGACATCATTTAAATGGTGTAATAACCGGTACAAATGGGCACATTAATTACGTGGATTTTAATTACGGTAGCATGCATTATTTAAAAATTATAATGGCCGAAAACTGAAAAATAAGGATTTTTTTCCAATTTTTTTCTTATTTTTCCATTAAAAAAGATTTAGAATAAAAAAATTCTTGGCATAATGTACCACCCAAAGTAAGCCTAATTAGTGATAAAAAAAAACACCTTTAACACATTTCATTCTGATAAGTAGAGATAAAGTTATTGGCAAATGAATGGAAGGAGCTGAAAGGTGAAAATTGCTTGGATGCTGAAGGGGTAAAACCCCTCAGTTGTGAAGTGGTTAAATACATTGCATGCGATTCGCCTGCATTCCACTCGCAGGCGAATTCTGCGGCTCTTTTGTGCGTTTTTTCACCGCTGAAAAAACCGCACCTCAACAACGCTACAGTGGAAACAGGCCCATCCACTTGCATTACATGTGCGAATCCGCATGCGTCCGATTCGCGATAGTGGAAACGAACCCTCAAAGATGTGCTTGTGCGATATATTGATTTTTGTTTTCCTTCACCATAGTGGCCCTTTAAATCAAACCTCAAGTGTAAATGGCACACAATAATTTCTATTGTGTCATTTTTCAATTTTTTGTAAACAATCCCAAAATGGACACACCATGGGCCATATGCAATTCATTTTTACTTCTACTTGTTATTTTCACAACTTTTAAATAAAATGCTTCTTAAAGAGACACTGAAGCGAAAAAAAAAATGATGATATCATGAATTGTTTGTATAGTAGGGGTAATTACTAGAACATTGGTGGCAAAAAAACATATTCTCATATTTTTATTTTCAGTTATACAGATTTTTTATTTTTTTTTAATAACATTGCATCATTCTGTAATATTTGCAGTTTACACACTACTCAGCATTCTACAGGCCCTAAGGCTGCTTTCACAGTGGGACGTTACAGGCGCACGTTAGAGCAGCCTGTAACGCAGCCCACCGCACAGTAATGAAAAATCAATGGGCTGTTCACAGTGCCCACGTTGCGTTAAATTGTAACGCTGCGTCACAAGACAACGTACTGCATGCAGTACTTTAGACGCGGCTGAGCCGCGTTAGACTGCTTGCACATGCTCAGTAATGTTGTGGAGGAGCGGAGAGCGGCCAGGCACATGGCTAATTAATATTCAGGCCAGCTTCAGTTGGTATAGTGGTTAGTGTGCTTGCCCACCATACAGTGAGACCCAGGTTCAAATCCCAGCCAATGTGAGTTGGCTTTTATGCTACAAATCCTTAAAGGGAACCTAAACGGAGAAGGAAATGGATTTTTCCTTTTAAAATAATACCAGTTGCCTGACTCTCCTGCTGATCCTGTGTCTCTAATACTTTAAGCCACAGCCCCTGAACAAGCATGCAGATCAGGTGCTCTGACTGAAGTCAGACTGGATTAGCTGCATGCTTGTTTCAGGGTGTGATTCAGCCACTATTGCAGTCACAAAGATCAGCTGGACTGCCAGGCAACTGGTATTGTTTACAGGAAACATTCATATCACTCTCAGTTAAGGTTCCCTTTAAAGGAGAACTGTAGTGAAAGGTATATGGAGGCTACCATATTGATTTCCTTTTAAGCAATACCAGTTACCTGGCTATCCTGCAGATCCTCTGCCTCCAATACTTTTAGCCCTAGACCCTGAACAAGCATGCAGCAGATCTGGTGTTTGACATTTTTGTAAGATCTGACAAGATTAGCTGCATGCTTGTTTCTGGTGTGATTCACACTACAGTGGCTGGATAGTGTACTGGTTAAGGGCTCTGCCTTTGACATGGGAGACCAGGGTTTGAATCCTGGCTAGGTCAAGTACCTATTCAGTAAGGAGTTCAAGGCAAGACTCCCTAACACTGCAGGGTGGCCTCTTGAGTGTGTCCCTGTGGCTGCAGTTCTTGAGTGCTTTGAGTCTGACAGGAGAAAAGCACTATACTAATGTTTGGATTATTATTATTATTACTGCAGCCAAATAGATCAGCAGGGCTGCCAGGCAACTGGTATAGCTTAAAAGGAAATTAATATGGCAGCCTCCATATACCTCTCACTACAGTTCTCCTTTAAGCAACCTAATGGTTCTATTGCGTTGAGCATAAATGGTACATTTTAGGCTAGCTTCACTTACTACTGTAGTGGTACAGTGCTTAGGGTGACGTGCCCACCACACAGTGAGATCTGGGTTCAATTCCCAGCTATGGTATGATGTATACTGGTTTTTAAAATAGTATAATTCCCTGGCAGAAGAGACCCTCCTCCCTCCGGTAGAAGGGAGGAGGGAGGTTAAAATCTCCCTAGTAGAGTGTGTAGCAGCTGTCCCATAACTAATTAGTGTAGGTAGGCAAATGGTATAAAGGACCTTGTTTGGAGGAGGGAGGGTGGGCGGGTCCTCCAGCAGTGATGTGTATTTCACTCAATTAGGTGTAGCTCCAGGTATTAGACCTTTTGAAACATGTTTTCTATCATTTTTCTAGCTGATAGAATTTTTTAAAACTTTCAAAGTTCGCCTCCCCATTGAAATCTATTGCGGTTCGTGAACTTTTTCGCGAACCAAACCTTTCGCGGAAGTTCGCGAACAGGGTTCGCGAACCTAAAATCGGAGGTTCGGCCCAACTCTAATGAAGAGTGATGAGCAGGGGCGTAGCTAGACTTAATAGGGCCCCCTGCAAAAATAATAGCATGGGCCCCCCTTGGTCCCCAAACCTCATGAGGGTCACATGATCAGGAGCCGGTGAATGTCAGCAGGGAGTGTTGTGCTATGAAGCAGCGCCTGGAAGCAGGAATAAATGACAGAGGATCCCGCTACTCACTACTCTGCATGGCAGGAGGAGGTGACAGGAATGTTTTCTGTGAGTAAACGGGGAGGGTTTTTTTTGCTAATTGGCTGCACTAGCGGTTGAGGAGAGGGTGGAGAAGGGGCCCCCAAAGCCTCCCCCCCCCTCCCCCCGCGATGGCAAGGGTCACAGGGGTGATTGCTACGCCCATGGTGATGAGCTTGACGTTTGCAGGGAAATTCAAAATTACAAGCAAAAATTAAGCAACATAATACAAAATCAAGGAATACCCCCACAAGAATCATAATTATGATCAGAATCACAATTTTAAAAAAAATGATGAAAAATTTCACGAAACTATAATGACTTTACAGCATTATGATCACTACTAATGGATAAAAAAAAAATTCAAAACCTCCAGCAAGCAAGAAAATACGGAAAATAGGTTTGAGGTTACTACTTTACTTATTTTTAGCATTTTTTAAATTGTTCTTAAAAGTTATTTAGTAAATTAGATTAAAAGCGATCTCTTAGGGGAAAGGGTAATTAATTAGGGGCCCATGTGTGAAAAAAATGTCTTGTAAAACCCTCTTTAGCAGCAATCTTTATAAATCTCTCACATCATTATGGGGGGAGGAGGAGATTTCATTAATTACAGCATTGTTTTAGTTCATTTGGTGTTGTGGACATGTGTTTATGCACAGCTCACTTATGGTTTCATCACAGCATTTCAATCAGATTCAGCTCTGGACTTTGGGACCATGCAACACATTTAAAGGACAACCGAAGTAACATGTGACATGATGAGATAAACTTGTATGTAAAGTTCAAAGCACACAAGTAACTTTCTCTGGCTGAAAGAGTTAAACATTAGGTATTTAAGTAAAAGCTTCTGTCTGGGTCGGACTGGGTAAGACCTCACCAGTGTTCTCCCCAGAATTTTTTTTCAGCCGGGTGGCATGAAATAGTGGCCGGGTGGCATGAAAAAGTAGCCCGGTGGGGCAAGATAAGAATGCAGGGCCAGTGCTTCTGTGAGCAACTCTGCTTACAGCATAGAAGAAGGTGAGCCGATGACAGCCGGGTGGTCACCAAAACTAGCCGGGTGGAGCACCCGGCTAAAAGAGCCTGGGGAGAACACTGCTCACTGATAAGTAATTACAGCCATAAACAGTTTCCTGTCAGTAAATGGATTCTGAGAGCAGGAAAGAGATAAAAAAAGATCAATAATTCACAGATTTGAGCTCTGGCATACTTCAATGAAGGTGTCATTGAGCAGAGACAATGAAACAGTAAAAACTTAAAAACTAAATTTAAATATACAATAAAACTGTGGGATATCAAAAAAAAAAAAAAAAAGTAATTTTTAGGAGACTGAGGGTAGATACAACTGTTTTTATCATCATTTTATTTTCAGGCATGGTGTTGATTATTTTATGTAGATTCAGTCAAACGTTAGCTGTTATAAAAATTACACCTTTAATTTTTAAAATATGTTGGTGTATAAAAAAGTGAATTCAATGACTGCAAGATGCCCAGATACGGTGGCTGCAAAATAAGCCCAAACCAGCACTTCTCTACGGTCCACCACCGCACTTTACAGTTGGTATGAGGTATTTGTGCTGTTTTGCATAGGCTACCCAGAATTCAGCTGTATCTTGATTACTAAAGATTGTGTTTTCATCAGTATGCATTGGACTTGTCATTATTAACATATTGCTTTGGAAATCAGACAGCTATCTCACAGGTCACCTTCAACAGCCCAATCAAAAGTATTTGTTTTCAAATAGAGGTTGTAAACAAAGTCAGCTGTTTTTAGAGCCTGAATAACTGTTCACAGAACAGTACGTATAAACAAAAATAAGTTAGGCAGATATCAAAACATACATTCGTGCACATGACCCACATATATATGCAAAAATAAAAGGATTGTAACAACTGCAGAGCAGGGAATTGATTTGCAAAAATAAGATGTGCAAAAGTAAATGAAAAATGAAAGGCAAGGTGCCTAATGCCGTGCATAGAAGATTGTTCCCATCTAATGCTAAGAAGACCACAGAAAACAAGCCAGAAAATTCCAGTTTAGGAGTGCAACATGACAAAAGTCCTAAAAAATGGAAACGTGATATTATAACTAATATATCATTACAGGAATTTGCAGTAAGTATTCAGAACGGAATCATTTGACAGGAATTCAGGCTCCTGCAGTGCAATATGATAAAGAGACCAGAGATTCCTTTATCAGCTGGAGATGATAGGACACCTTTATTTTCATATGGTCAGTGACTCTAAAAGAGAAAACATTCAACATTAGACATATATCCATACATCCAGCATCAGTCATGCACTGTACCTGGGTGGGGTCAGTACAGTGAATGACTAAATGACACTCCCCCCCACGTGTGGAGTGGATGGGTGGGGTCAGTACAGTGAATAACTACACCCCCCTAATATGTGGAGTGGATGGGTGGGGCCAGTACAGTGAATAACTACACCCCCCTAATATGTGGAGTGGATGGGTGGGGCCAGTACAGTGAATAACTACACCCCCCTCCCTAATATGTGGAGTGGATGGGTGGGGCCAGTACAGTGAATAACTACACCCCCCCTAATATGTGGAGTGGATGGGTGGGGCCAGTACAGTGAATAACTACACCCCCCCTAATATGTGGAGTGGATGGGTGGTGCCAGTACAGTGAATAACTACACCCCCCCTAATATGTGGAGTGGATGGGTGGGGCCAGTACAGTGAATAACTACACCCCCCCCCCCTAATATGTGGAGTGGATGGGTGGGGCCAGTACAGTGAATGACTACATTCCATCTACATTTGGGGTGTATGGGTGGGGCCAGTACAATGAATGACTAGATCTTCCCCTACATGTGGGGTGTTTGGTACAGAGAGTATTTGTGCATATTTAAATAAGTGACAGGTAGGCAAAGGCAGCTTCCCAATAATGGGGGTCCCTTAGAGAGGAACTCCAGTGAAAATAATGTAATAAAAAAAGTGCTTCATGTTTATAATAATTATGTATAAATGATTTAGTCAGTGTTTGCCCATTGTAAAATCTTTCCTCTCCCTGATTTACATTCTGACATTTATTACCTGGTGACATCTTTACTGCTGGCAGGTGATGTCAGTGGAAGGAGATGCTGCTTGCTTTTTTGGCAGTTGGAAACAGCTGTAAACAGCCATTTCCCACAATGCAACACGGTTCACAGACAGGAAACGGCTAGGACCATGGTCCTCACAGTTTCACCACAATATCAGTCATACAGCGCCCCCTGATGATCCGCCTGGGAAAAGGAATAGATTTCTCATGGGAAATGGGGTATCAGCTACTGATTGGGATGAAGTTCAATTCTTGGTCACGGTTTCTCTTTAACAGAAGGACTCTATAAATATTAAATAAATATAAATATACTCTAAAAATATTGTGTTGTAATCAAAAATAGGTGTTTAGGAAAAACCCCAACTGGAAGCCAAGGATGCATGTACAGAGTCCTAATCACAGCAGCCCATTACTACCCCCCAGCATAATCTTCCACCAAGATGGTTCCGTACCAGATACTCACTCCGATCTAGGCAATGTCCGCGCCCTCTCCATTCTGGAAGCGAATACAGATAAATGGCTTCTCATCAGAGCAGTCGCCTTCCCAAGTGTTACTAGGATTCCACTTTTTACATTTCCGTCCAGAAATACTGTTCAGCCTGCAGAAACATCACAGCAATCACACTGTCTGTGCAACCAAACTTCACCCCACAAGTCACAGCTACAGCCAATCTGTAATGGCACTCTGCTGGAGATGGGTGCTAAGATGCTAATCATTTTAAGAAGATTCACATTTCATGTTAAATTTACGCAAATGTATTCAGCTTGAACAGGGCCAGTGAACTGCATTAGTGGATAGGATGACTGGTTCAATTAAAAGCTCTACAAATTTGCATTAAAATGAGCAAACAATATGGATCACTCACATAACTGGCATATCATTAACTACGCTACATAATAAAAAAAAAACAGAGACAAAGCACCCTCATGTATTTTACCATATATATCATTGGGAACATTAGAGAAAACACCTACCCTGCTCTCTGTTTCATTTTTCACTGCTCAGCCTGCTTGTTATCAGCCCTGATAAAATCCCTGACTGAGCATTCAGTCTGGCTTTGCTATAATGATTCCTGAGCAGAGCCACAAGAGGACAGGCTTGGGCTTGAAAAGACACCAGAGA